>NC_041383.1:663748930-663791550 GCF_002162155.2 Triticum dicoccoides | reverse complement strand
TTCTCCCCCCTCTTTCCTGGCTCTCCCCCTCGCTTGCCGCAGCCATGGCCGAACGCCACCATCGCCACCGACGCCGTTCGCCGTGGCCACAGCCACCGCCTAGCCTTCCCATCTGTCCAGGAGCTCCACCTCCGTCGTCTACGCCTCCTCAAGGGCACACGCGCCGCCGGACGCCCCCGAACGCCCACACCGCCGCCTTCTTCAACCTTCGGCCCCGTCGATCGCCGTCGTCGATTCGCCCCCGACAAGACATCTTCAAGCCCACTAATCCTCCCAACGGACTCACGGTGAGCCCCTGAGTCGTTTCCCCCTTCTTCCCTGGTCGCTTTTGACCTCTAGGCCATAGCCCCGTCGTGGCCGAGAGCTCCATGCCGCCGCCGCGTAGCTCGTCGTCGTTTGAGCCAGCATCTGTCACGGCCGAGCACATATTTGTGCTCCTCGCGTCGTCAGGAGTCTGCTGAGACCCTCCACTAGTTTCCCCGTGCACCGGAGCTCCATTCTCGTTGAGGTCCGGAACTCTGGCGCCGCCGCGAGCTCGTTTCCGGCGAGCTCCGGCCACCACAGCCGCTGCCGCTCGCCCAGTTGGATGCGGCGCATCTTCAGCTACCCGTAGGAGCAAACCACGCGTCGAATGGTGCTCCGTAGCGAGCACACGTTGCATCTCCGTCGTCGGCCATGGTCGTCGCCGGCGAAACTCCGGCGGGAGCTGACGTGGCTCCGTCATTAGGAGCTAATCCAACTAACTAAACCACCTACAGCCACTGACAGTAGGCCCCACCCCTGGTCAAACCCCAGTCAGCGCTGGGTTTGACCGGGATTAGTTCCTGAGTCACTGACCAGTGGACCCCACTGGTCAGGTTTGACCTGGGGCGCCCAGTTGACTCTGCTGACGTCACAGTGACGTGGTGCTGACGCCATAAATCATTTCTGGATTTATTATTATTCAGGAAATTTCAGAAAATAGCTAAAACTTCAATAAATCATAGAAAATTAACCGTAACTCCAAATGAAATAATTTATATATGAAAAATTATCAGAAAAATTCAAGGAATCCATCTGTACCATTTTCATGCATGTTTGAACAATGTTTGTCCTCTGTTTTGGACAAAACAAATAAGGGCATTTAAATAACCATATATGGAGTTGGAATTTGAATCATGTATTCAAACCAACTTCATTTAAATCATAGCTAGGTGCATTAGCCCAAAACACATTCATATTGCCATGTCATAGCATGCATCATATTGTGCATTGCATTGATTGTGTTTTTCCTCAGTTGCCGGTGATTGCCCCCTCTCGATAGACGTGATACCGACGATGTGATCGATGACACCGATGAAGAGCTATATTATCTTCAGAAGTGCCAGGCAAGCAAAACCCCCTTGTTCATTCCGATACAATCCCACTCTCTCGCTCCTGCTCTCTTTTACTGCATTAGGACAGCAGCGATTCATCTGTTACTTGCTGCGGTAGCTGAACCCCTTTATCCTCTACATGACCTGTCATTGCCACAGTAAATAGATGAAACCCACTAGCATGAGTAGGAGTTGTTTGAGCCCTGTTGTGCCTACTCATTCATGCTTGTTGTCATGCCTGCTACTGCTTAGAGTTGAGTCAGGTCTGATTCATCGGGGATGAATCAGAGGCGTGTGAACATGTCCTACTGTGTGTGAGCTAAGTGTGTGAACACGATTTGGTAAAGGTAGCGGTGAGAGGCCATGTAGGAGTACATGGTGGGTTGTCTCATTGCAGCCGTCCTCAGGAACTGAGTTCTGTGTTTGTGATCCATGATCAGTTACTACCACACATTGGGCTCCGGGCGCTCCAAGCTCTCTCGACTTATTAATCAACTTGATCTCTGTCCAGGAGTTGCAACTAGTTTCTCGTGTTTGTAGGTAGTGTTAGTAGTCTACCAAGTGGCACCCGGTACAGGTGGGCTTGGGACAGACTAGGCACAGTGGCACGGTGTACCAAGCGTAGATCCACCCGTCGAGGTGGGCTTGGGAACCCTGCACACATCGTTTGGGGTCGTGAGCGACATCCCGGCCGGATCTCCTTGCGGATGGAACCCGAATAGGCGATAAACCTGGACTAGAGACTTGTTCGGTTAGTCAGGTCGTGGCCGACTCCCTCGCCCGGCTTCCGCTTGAAGGTTGCTGAGGTACATGACGTGTACAGGGCGATAAGTGGCGAAAGCGTGTGTGAAGAAGTACACCCCTGCAGGGTTATCATTATCTATTCGAATAGCCGGATTCCTCGGATATGGAAACTTGGACCCCTTGCATAGTTCATAGACAAGTGAAAGTGGATACTCTAAAATACGCAAGATAAGCGTGAGTGCTATGGATGGCGTTCTCGTAGGGAGACGGGAGCGGATCCATAGTGGTGTATTGATATGGTGAATATGTGGACTCGTGTGCGCCACCTCAAAAGAGTACATGCAGTCGTAGTTCAGGATAGCCACCGAGTCAAAGCTGGCTTGCTGCAGTTAAACCCCACCATCCCCTTTGTTGATAATGATGCATATGTAGATAGATCTGATGTAAGTCTTGCTGGGTACATTTGTACTCACGTTGCTTAAATTATGTTTTTGCAGAGAGACTTCAGTCTCGCTAGTAGTTCCACGTGGACTTCGACGTTTAGCTTGTTACCTCAGCTATGATCTTGTGCCCTCGGCAGGATCTGGTAGATAGTCAAGCTTCTCAGCCTTTTTCATTTATAGTTGTCTGTACTCAGACATGTTAAGCTTCCGCTTGTGCTTTGACTTGTATGCTCTGATTGTTGGGTCATGAGACCCATGGTTGTAATATCTCGCTCCTCGGAGCCTATTGAATAAACTACTTGAGTCGTAGAGTCATTTTGTGATGCCATGTTGTATTGCACATATCGAGCATATTGTGTGTATGTTATTGAAATGCTTGGTATGTGTGGGATCTGACTATCTAGTTGTTTATCTTTAGTAGCCTCTCTTACCGGGAAATGTCTCCTAGTGTTTCCACCGAGCCATGGTAGCTTGCTACTGCTCCGGAACACTTAGGCTGGCCGGCATGTGTCCTTCTTCGTTCCTGTGTCTGTCCCTTCGGGGAAATGTCATGCGATGAATACCGGAGTCCTGCTAGCCCAGTGCTACAGCCTGGATTCACTCGCTGATGACCGACACGTTCGATGCTGGGTCATGGATGCCTGTCCCTGTAAGTTTGTGCCACTTTGGGTTTACGACTAGCCATGTCAGCCCGGGCTCCTTATCATATAGATGCTAGCGACACTGTCATATACGTGTGCCAAAAGGCGCAAACGGTCCCGGGTAAAGGTAAGGCGACACCCGTGGGAATACCGTGCGTGAGGCCGCAAAGTGATATGAGGTGTTACATGCTAGATCAATGTGGCATTGAGTCGGGGTCCTGACAGCGTTGGTATCAGAGCTTGACTGCCTGTAGGATTACCAAGCCAAACTGGTCGAAGTTGAGTCTAGAAATGCTTTAGTTATATAAGGGAATTGATTGTGGGATGGAACGTAAGGCTCTTTTACTCCTTATACCTTATGCCCTTCTGATCTGAGTCATCTTATCTTTCCGACGGGGATTAAGAACTAGGCTATCTCTTCTTTCTATCAGGATCACGTGTTACTAATCCGTAGATTTATAAGATTGTTGGATTTAAGCTTGAGTTCAGTTTCTACTACTTCCGTATGTTAATTGTTGATCTCGAAACCTTGATATTGTGCTTCTGAGTGGTTATGCCACCATTTTTGTGAATGTCTCAAATCTTTTCTGAGCATTTACAGCCGTCATGCTGTCCGAGTCATCCCAGGTTTCTAAACAATCTGATGCATTTGCAAAATCCTTTCCCTCTGGTTTCGATGTTCTTTTATGCCAGCTCAATCACACTAATTGTTGAGTTGAGGTATTCTATTGCCTTGACATTTATGTTGGAGTTATTATTATGACCCTAGGTGCCTTAGGGGATCATCTAGTAGTCTAGCCATGATTTGTGTCCTAGTGTGATGATTCTGGCCTTTATTCTCGAAAGCATTCCGTGGTGCTACTTAGTAGTAGGTATTCTATTCCTGGGTTCTTGAACTCGAGATTCACTCTACTTACTTCATGTTGATAGTGTTTGCTAGCTCCCTTAGGTTATTAGTAACCTTGCGATAGTCATCGAAGTCCGTGGTATCTTCTTCTTCCAAATACCATGAACTACTTATGGCAGAAGTTCCTCGTTGAACTGAACGATCACAACCAGAGTGCTCTTGATGAGTTCTCCGTTATATATTGTGGCTCTGCCAGTTCTACCTTTCTGCATGGGTTATCCGGAAGAAATATGTTGAACTTCGTTCGACATGCTAAACCATGCATCCACAACTCAGAAAATCGTATGTTCCTTTGAGTTGTCCCTCTTCAGTTGTTTCTGGCCCTTGTATATCAATTGATATTCAGGAGTAGATATGCATTCGTGTTCATCGTTGCCACTACTCCTGTGGTTCGTCAAGCCATTCTATCCCAGAATGACTAGGAGAAATGAACTCCAGTACCTCATCCATATCTAGGATTGGGTCAAGGTAGTTGTATTCCGCAGATCAAAATGCCAATCCAGCTTTTGTTCTGTTCTACCTTGAAGTGTTACCCTCTTTATGTCAGGATTGTCATGAGGATTGCACCGGCTCTTGTAAATTCTTGATGTAGTGATACTTCTCGCCATCATTATTCACCCCTCGGTTCCGTGTTGTCGCAACCGGAATGCCGACAAGTGAATCGTGATGTGTGAATTCAATAATCCTAGCAACCTTGTTGCTTGGTAGTTAATGGACAATATTCTCATTCTTAGCATGCTGGTTATTGAATTATCATTCTAAGTCTGATCGTGCTACCTAGTCCTTATTTCCGGTGCACTCTTCGATCAATGAGCTAGGATTGTGTCAATCCCTCATTTTTTTCTTTTTGATCATATCATCTTGCCCTGAAAAGCAAGATTGTTCTCGAGCTTAGAGACATATCGGTGGTTCGTGATTTTCCGTATATCTTCTCGGAAGTATTACCAGGTTGTCACCTGACTGTTATGTTGAGCTCGTGATCAAGTTGGTTTATCCTGTAAACCACCCCTTCTCCAAGAATCTGTGTGGGATACCCCTGAGCTAGTTGGCTAAGCTGCACAACAACTTGGAGAGTTGGAAGATAAAAGCTTGCCTGACTTAGTTCGTTCCAAAGGGATATTCTTGTGTAGTGTGTGTTGAAGAAAGATGATATCTTCATCGATTGGTCCCTGTGATCAGTTGCTGGACCTATTGTCTCATCAATCCTTTGATTTGAGTATGGGCTATCGTCAAATCAAATCAGAACCAACGATATTCACAATGTTGTCTTACTCGTGGTTTTCCCTCGAGCATACACCATTATATTCTTTGGTCTGACCAATGCTATCACCATGTTCACTTAACTATGGAATTCCTTTTATATGGAAACCTGGATGAATTGTTGTTGAGCCCATCGACAACATCCTTATCTCCTCCATGATTTTGTTGAACATTAAGCTAGTGTTGGAAACTTTTGAAAGTGTTTCTTCATGCTAGTTCATGAAGCATATGTTTGGATGAAAGAAGTGACTTCCTTTGATTCACGTGCATTTGGTGAAAGTTGCCGCCGTGAATTTGAGAAAGTTAGTTTTGCTTCCTCTGGAATCATCCCAAGTCGGTCATACACATGTGCAAAGTATTCTGTGGTTTGGAGATTTGCAAGCTTCATCCTATATGTATCCCTAGCACACCAAGCCACTGATTGATTTGTTCAAGGAAAAGGAGTTGCTGTGCAAATACTAGTTCGTGCACAAGATTCCTATATCCTCAATGATGGTTTCCCACCGGAACTCGGTAGTGTTTTATTGTAAGACTACCATGTGGTCATGCTTGTCTGGGACAGCGTGTTCACACGTGTGTAGCAGAACCAGCTCATGTTTTGGAGCTTGCTATGTAGTTCATTTCCCGAGAATCTCGCAACGTCATCTCGTCGATTGGTGTTGCAAACTTTCATTTTTCTTTCCAGGCTCGATGAGTCTAGATGATTCTGACACCAACCAGATCTGAATCTCAGGCAGATATGATGGTTGGAACATTTCCCAAGAACTATAATAATGGTCTCTCTGTAACCGGTAAAGTGGATGTCATGGCCAACACACCCAGCCGGAAGACCTATTACTGTAGTATCTTGATTGAGAAAGTTGGCCACCTCCCCATAAGGACTTCGTAGGATTTACTCCCTAGTTGTGCCCTATGATTTTTGTGTTCCCGAAGTCCGACCTTTTTACTTGATGATCTAGATATCAAACCACATCTATGAATGGGTTACACTAGCACATCAAGGAGAACATTAGAAGCGGAGTGCTAAATGTCTCTCGGTCGATCATCCAGATTTTCTTCCTTGGCTTCGCTAAGGTGAAATCTGAGAAGGTATTATCTTCCTTTGCATCTGCATCCTCCATCACCATTCATCATGGTAGCAAGTTGTGTTGCCAGGATCCTTGACACGGATATTGGTAAAACCTTGATGATTGTGGAAATGCTCAAGTTCTTGAGAGCACGCACAAGCGCTACGTGTTATCATCGGCACTAACCGGGATTCCTCCCAGTTTCCTCGGCAATGCTATGACCTTTTCAAACAGTGAATTCACTCTCTATTGTTGGGTTCTTCCCCAGTTACCAGAATCATTCCCATCATTTGCATTTTGTTCCCAGCTTGCACCGCCAATGTGCCATTCTACCATGGGTCCCTTCCATTTCCGGTGGTAAACAAATTCATCCATTACGTTGTCTTCAACAAGGTAATCCACATCATCCAAGTCCGAGTATGCCATTCTACCGACCCCCCTCCAAACGATCGCTCGAGAATTGCCTTAGGCTGGTTTAAAGAGTTTCAATGATCTCTGAATCAAAGGTAATTCTTTTTGCTACTTAAGAGGATGATTCTACGAGTCACCTTCCCTAAGGTGCATCATTATGGTATCATGGCAACTCAACTCCTCGCAACGTTGGCAATCGTTTACCACCTTCTTAGGTGTGGAATTGTTGTCTACCTAGTAAACCTCCGTCATTCGTCCACTTCATCCCTCTAGAGGTGTGCTTCGTCTCTCAGCTCGAGAGATGTTGCTATGTCTCATTCCGAGAGTTAATCCTGAGTTGTTCGACCTTCGAGAAGTTTGATCCTTCTAGAGTTCCCTTCTCCTCTCGTTGTCATGTTGGTTGGAGTTCTCGGAACAAGACATCAAGATAATGATGATGAGCGAATCAACGTTCATTTGAAGTGCACCCTGGATCGTGAAGACTATACTAGTTTGCGTTTCCCCTTCATCTTACCCTACGCTTGAATCTCGGGGCGAGATTTTTGTTTAGTGGGGGTGAGTTGTCACATCCCTGGTCCTGCTATGCTCTAGGCTAGACCTCATGTGAGCATCATGTTTTAATTCAAATGAAATTTGAATTGAGGAATTTTTAAAGCCTCAGAAACCTTCTAAAAATGATCAACATTAAAATCTTCTCAAAGAAGTCCAAGAAAATGTTCCTCTTAGTCTCTGAAAATATTGCAAAGAGGTAAAACTCAAAACAATATTTTTGGTATCTCAGAGTTAATTATTTTGGGCCTTTGAATTAAATAAATAACTATTTGCATTGGATATATATTTGATATATAAATAATATATGTCCAATAATGCTGGAACATTTTATGTGGTTTGGTATATTTTAGTTCTAGCCACATAACTATTTTCAGGATTTTATAAAAGGGTTTAGTATTTTACTAAACTAAAACAACACAGAACAAAATAAATAAAAACAACAGAAATAGGAAAAGCAGAGAGGAGAGGAACCTTACCTGGCGCTCACCTGGTAGCCCAGCCGGCCCAGCTCCTGTGCGGCCCAGCCCACCAGGCGTTCCCCCCCTGTTGTCTTCCTCCCCTCGCCCCAAAGCTGCTGCTGTCGCCGTGAGAAAGCGCCGCGCACGCAGGCTCCACCTCCTGCTTCGCGCTGGAGGCTCAACCTCCTCCCTGTCCCCGCGCTTGGAGACGCCTCGACCCCCTCTGCTCTTCCCCCCCCCTCTTTCCTGGCTCTCCCCATCGCTTGCCGCAGCCATGGCCGAACGCCACCATCGCCACCGACGCCGTTCGCCGCGGCCACAGCCACCGCCTAGCCTTCCCATCTGTCCAGGAGCTCCACCTCCGTCGTCTACGCCTCCTCAAGGGCACACGCGCCGCCGGACGCCCCCGAACGCCCACACCGCCGCCTTCTTCAACCTTCGGCCCCGTCGATCGCCGTCGTCGATTCGCCCCCGACAAGACATCTTCGAGCCCACTAATCCTCCCAACGGACTCGCAGTGAGCCCCTGAGTCGTTTCCCCCTTCTTCCCTGGTCGCTTTTGACCTCTAGGCCATAGCCCCGTCGTGGCCGAGAGCTCCATGCCGCCGCCGCGTAGCTCGTCGTCGTTTGAGCCAGCATCTGTCACGGCCGGGCACATATTTGTGCTCCTCGCGTCGTCAGGAGTCTACTGAGACCCTCCACTAGTTTCCCCGTGCACCGGAGCTCCATTCTCGTTGAGGTCCGGAACTCCGGCGCCGCCGCGAGCTCGTTTCCGGCGAGCTCCGGCCACCACAGCCGCTGCCGCTCGCCTAGTTGGATGCGGCGCATCTTCAGCTACCCGTAGGAGCAAACCACGCGTCGAATGGTGCTCCGTAGCGAGCACACGTTGCATCTCCGTCGTCGGCCATGGTCGTCGCCGGCGAAACTCCGGCGGGAGCTAACGTGGCTCCGTCATTAGGAGCTAATCCAACTAACTAAACCACCTACAGCCACTGGCAGTAGGCCCCACCCCTGGTCAAACCCCAGTCAGCGCTGGGTTTGACCGGGATTAGTTCCTGAGTCACTGACCAGTGGACCCCACTGGTCAGGTTTGACCTGGGGCGCCCAGTTGACTCTGCTGACGTCACAGTGACGTGGTGCTGATGCCATAAATCATTTCTGGATTTATTATTATTCAGGAAATTTCAGAAAATAGCTAAAACTTCAATAAATCATAGAAAATTAACCGTAACTCCAAATGAAATAATTTATATATGAAAAATTATCAGAAAAATTCAAGGAATCCATCTGTACCATTTTCATGCATGTTTGAACAATGTTTGTCCTCTGTTTTGGACAAAACAAATAAGGGCATTTAAATAACCATATATGGAGTTGGAATTTGAATCATGTATTCAAACCAACTTCATTTAAATCATAGCTAGGTGCATTAGCCCAAAACTCATTCATATTGCCATGTCATAGCATGCATCATATTGTGCATTGCATTGATTGTGTTTTTCCTCAGTTGCCGGTGATTGCCCCCTCTCGATAGACGTGATACCGACGATGTGATCGATGACACCGATGAAGAGCTATATTATCTTCAGAAGTGCCAGGCAAGCAAAACCCCCTTGTTCATTCCGATACAATCCCACTCTCTCGCTCCTGCTCTCTATTACTGCATTAGGACAACAGTGATTCATCTGTTACTTGCTGCGGTAGCTGAACCCCTTTATCCTCTGCATGACCTGTCATTGCCACAGTAAATAGATGAAACCCACTAGCATGAGTAGGAGTTGTTTGAGCCCTGTTGTGCCTACTCATTCATGCTTGTTGTCATGCCTGCTACTGCTTAGAGTTGAGTCAGGTCTGATTCATCGGGGATGAATCAGAGGCGTGTGAACATGTCCTACTGTGTGTGAGCTAAGTGTGTGAACACGATTTGGTAAAGGTAGCGGTGAGAGGCCATGTAGGAGTACATGGTGGGTTGTCTCATTGCAGCCGTCCTCAGGAACTGAGTTCTGTGTTTGTGATCCATGATCAGTTACTACCACACATTGGGCTCCGGGCGCTCCAAGCTCTCTCGACTTATTAATCAACTTGATCTCTGTCCAGGAGTTGCAACTAGTTTCTGGTGTTTGTAGGTAGTGTTAGTAGTCTACCAAGTGGCACCCGGTACAGGTGGGCTTGGGACAGACTAGGCACAGTGGCACGGTGTACCAAGCGTAGATCCACCCGTCGAGGTGGGCTTGGGAACCCTGCACACATCGTTTGGGGCCGTGAGCGACATCCCGGCCGGATCTCCTTGCGGATGGAACCCGAATAGGCGATAAACCTGGACTAGAGACTTGTTCGGTTAGTCAAGTCGTGGCCGACAACCTCGCCCGGCTTCCGCTTGAAGGTTGCTGAGGTACATGACGTGTACAGGGCGATAAGTGGCGAAAGCGTGTGTGAAGAAGTACACCCCTGCAGGGTTATCATTATCTATTCGAATAGCCGGATTCCTCGGATATGGAAACTTGGACCCCTTGCATAGTTCATAGACAAGTGAAAGTGGATACTCTAAAATACGCAAGATAAGCGTGAGTGCTATGGATGGCGTTCTCGTAGGGAGACGGGAGCGGATCCATAGTGGTGTATTGATATGGTGAATATGTGGACTCGTGTGCGCCACCTCAAAAGAGTACTTGTAGTCGTAGTTCAGGATAGCCACCGAGTCAAAGCTGGCTTGCTGCAGTTAAACCCCACCATCCCCTTTGTTGATAATGATGCATATGTAGATAGATCTGATGTAAGTCTTGCTGGGTACATTTGTACTCACGTTGCTTAAATTGTGTTTTTGCAGAGAGACTTCAGTCTCGCTAGTAGTTCCATGTGGACTTCGACGTTTAGCTTGTTACCTCAGCTACGATCTTGTGCCCTCGGCAGGATCTGGTAGATAGTCAGGCTTCTCAGCCTTTTTCATTTATAGTTGTCTGTACTCAGACATGTTAAGCTTCCGCTTGTGCTTTGACTTGTATGCTCTGATTGTTGGGTCATGAGACCCATGGTTGTAATATCTCGCTCCTCGGAGCCTATTGAATAAACTACTTGAGTCGTAGAGTCATTTTGTGATGCCATGTTGTATTGCACATATCGAGCATATTGTGTGTATGTTATTGAAATGCTTGGTATGTGTGGGATCTGACTATCTAGTTGTTTATCTTTAGTAGCCTCTCTTACCGGGAAATGTCTCCTAGTGTTTCCACCGAGCCATGGTAGCTTGCTACTGCTCCGGAACACTTAGGCTGGCCGGCATGTGTCCTTCTTCGTTCCTGTGTCTGTCCCTTCGGGGAAATGTCACGCGATGAATACCGGAGTCCTGCTAGCCCAGTGCTACAGCCTGGATTCACTCGCTGATGACCGACACGTTCGATGCTGGGTCATGGATGCATGTCCCTGTAAGTTTGTGCCACTTTGGGTTTACGACTAGCCATGTCAGCCCGGGCTCCTTATCATATAGATGCTAGTGACACTGTCATATACGTGTGCCAAAAGGCGCAGACGGTCCCGGGTAAAGGTAAGGCGACACCCGTGGGAATACCGTGCGTGAGGCCGCAAAGTGATATGAGGTGTTACATGCTAGATCGATGTGGCATTGAGTCGGGGTCCTGACATTGCTGAAAACAACGACCCTCGAAAGTGTGTCACTTTTGGTGATAACTCAAAGGGTAAGGTGGTTGGCCTCGGTAAGGTGGCCATCTCACATGATAGCACCATTCAAAATGTCATGCTCGTTGAATCCCTTGGCTATAATCTGATTTCTGTCTCTAGACTAGCTGACTTTGGCTTCAATGTCCTTTTTACCAAAGTAGATTGCCAAGTGCTTTGTAGAGATAATCATAAAATGGTCTTTACCGGTATACGCAAAGGTGATCTATACATTGTTGATTTCACTAAAAAGGCTCAACCTAGAACTTGCTTAATTGCTAAATCTTCTAAAGGTTGGTTGTGGCATAGACAGTTAGGTCATGTGGGCATGCGAAACCTTGACAAGCTTATTAAAGGTGATCATATCATTGGTGTTAAAGATGTCATATTTGATAAAGATAGACTTTGCAGTGCTTGCCAAGCAGGAAAATAGGTTGGAGGAAGCCATCCCGTGAAGAACATCATGACCACAAGGAGACCACTCGAGCTACTTCACATGTATCTTTTCGGTCCCAATGCTTACAAAAGTCTCGGTGGAAACTCATTTGGTCTTGTTATAGTTGATGATTTTTCAAGATTTACGTGGGTGTTCTTTCTCGATGATAAATAGCAGGTCCAAAAGATCTTCAAAAACCTCGCTAGGAAGGCCCAAAATCAATTTGAAGGGAAGATCAAGAAGGTTTGCAGCGACAACAGAATGGAGTTCAAGAACGCAAATGTGGACACCTTTCTTGACGAAGAAGGGATTTCACATGAGTTCTCGGCTACGTACACACCTCAACAAAATGGAGTTGTTGAGAGGAAGAACCAGACGCTCATCGAAATGGCGAGAATGATGCTTGATGAGTACAAGACGCCAAAGCACTTTTGGGCAGAAGCGGTAGAGACAGCTTGTCATGCGACAAATCACTTATATCTTCACAAGCTAGTCGGCAAGACGACATACGAGCTCCTCACTGGTAACAAACCCCAAGTTGGATACTTTTGAGTATTCGGCTCAAAGTGCTATATTCTTAATAAGCATCATCATTCTAAATTTGCTCCTAAATCTCATGAGGGATTCCTACTTGGTTATGGCTCAAACTCTCACACTTACCGTGTCTACAACAATTTCACCCGATAGGTTGAAGAGACGGTAGATGTGAAGTTTGATGAATCTAACGGCTCGCAAATAGAGCAATTGCCAATGGATGTAGGAGATAAAGATCCTTCAGAAGCAATTCAAGAGTTGTCTATTGGCAAGGTTCGTCCAATGGAGGTGAAGGAGAGTACCTCGTCTGTCCAAGTGGAAGCTTCTACCTCACGACAAGGTGAACCAAGAGTTGATATGGAAGCATCCACAAGCGGGACACACCAAGATGGAGACAATGAGGAAGTACACCAAGATGAACCACATCAACCTCCTTCTCCACCATGACGAGAGAACGACAACATCAACAATGATGAAGGCCAAGAAGAAGAACAAGATGATGAAGAAGATGTTCCACCCCGATCAAAGCAAAAGCTCTCACGAGTTCGAGCAAGAGTTGCTAGAGACCATCCCATCGAGCAAATCTACAATGATATCCAAACCGGGAGAATTACTCGCTCTAAATCTCGTTTTGCTAACTTTTGTGAACATTATTCATTCATCTCTAGCATTGAACCTATGAAGGTTGAAGAAGCATTGGAATATCCGGATTGCATAAATGTCATGCACGAAGAACTACACAACTTTGAGAGAAACCAAGTGTGGACATTGGTCGAGAAGCCCGACAACAACCACAACATCATCGGTACCAAATGGGTGTTTCGCAACAAGCAAGATGAAGATGGACAAGTGGTTCGCAACAAAGCACGTCTCATCGCCCAAGGCTACACTCAAGTCGAAGGTATGGACTATGGTGAGACATATGCCCCCGTTGATAGACTTGAGTCCATTCCCATCTTACTTGCCTATGCTAATCACCATGATATCACTTTGTACCAAATGGATATTAAAAGTGCTTTTCTAAATGGTGAAATTGAGGAGGAAGTTTATGTTAAACAACCTCCCGGATTTGTTAATCCTAAGAAATCAAATCATGTTTACAAGCTTCACAAAGCTCTTTATGGTCTTAAACAAGCTCCTAGAGCATGGTATAAATGCTTGACCAAGTTCCTTATTGAAAAAGGCTTTGAGATTGGAAAAATTGATTCTACTCTTTTCACTAAAAGGGTTAATGGGGAATTATTTGTGTGCCAAATTTATGTTGATGATATAATATTTGGATCAACTAACCCTCATTTTAGTGAGAAGTTTGGGAAGCTAATGTCGGAGAAGTTTGAGATGTCTATGATGAGTGAACTCAAGTTATTTCTTGGTTTGCAAATCAAGCAAACTAAGGAAGGCACCTTTGTCTCTCAAACGAAGTACACCAAAGACTTGTTCAAGAAGTTCAATATGCAAGAATGCAAAGGTATGAGTACACCCATGCCTACTAGTGGACATCTTGACTTGACCAAGGACGGTGAACCCGTTGATCAAAAGGTTTATCGCTCTATGATTGGTTCATTATTGTACCTATGTGCCTCTTGTCCCGACATCATGCTAAGTGTGTGCATGTGTGCAAGATTCCAAGCGGCCCCTAAAGAGTGTCATCTTAAGGCCGTGAAAAGGATAGTGAGATACTTAATTCATACACCAAACTTTGGCATTTGGTATCCAAAGAGGGCATCCTTTAATCTTGTTGGCTACTCCGACTTGGACTATGTCGGAGACAAGGTTGATAGAAAGTCCACTTCGGGTGCTTGTCAATTTCTTGGTAGATCTCTTGTATCTTGGTCCTCCAAGAAATAAAACTCGGTATCCTTATCCACCGCCGAAGCGGAATATATTGCCGCTGGGTCGTGTTGTGCTCAATTACTTTGGATGACCCAAACTCTTAAAGATTATGGGATATATGTGAAACATGTTCCTTTGCTTTGTGACAATGAAAGTTCTATTAAGATTGCTCACAATCCCATGCCACACTCTCGAACTAAGCATATTGAAGTTCGTCATCATTTCATTCGAGATCATGTTGCCAAGGGTGACATTAACCTTAAGCATGTTTGCAATGGTGCGCAATTGGCCGATATTTTCACTAAACCACTTGATGAGAATGTGTTTTGCAGGTTAACAGGTGAATTGAACATCATTGATGCTTCAAAATTGGAGTAGGAACTCCATTTGGATACATGCAATCCATGAGCCTATGACTATTCCATGATATTTCTCTTATGATGATAATTATATATCTTGGATACATTTGGACCCTTGCATGCTATCTAACCCTTGTAGGTACTTGGATGGATCTAAATCTATGAGATTGCAACTCACTCACATCTTGAGTAATCTCTACATCACCAAGTCTCTACTTTACAGTGGTTGAAGACAAGGAAGCATGAAACCCTTCAAATATATCCTTTGACATATTTCTATATCAAATTACATGATTGTCATCTTGGATACACAAGTTCTGTTCCTTGCAATGCTAACTCATGTAGGAAGATGAACTTCATTTACAATTGGTGCTCCAAGAGAACTACACCAACATTGAGCATCCCACACAAGTTCAACTACATGATCAAGTTCAACACCACCACCCAAGGTATGTTATTCCATCTTAGAGAAGCTTTACCCCAAGTCATGGGTCAAAGCAACTCAACAAGATGTGAATACATCAAGATGCTTAAACGACAAATGGCAACCCCATTTTGAGCTTAAACGGTGAGTATGACCTATGATAAAGTGTCCTCATTTGATTCCTAAGTCCATATACTCTAACATAGGTGACTTTGTCACCGACTAATTCTATATGAAGTTCTCTAGTGTTTCCTCTTGTTATTGCATCTTGATTCATGCATAGTTGTCCCCCTTTCAAAAAAACTTCATCTAGATTTCTTATCTTTTTCTTTTCTGCTTTGCATTTCTCTGCATCCTAATTCATTGCAAATGCTTGTGGGATCGTACTTGCTTAGTGAGCCGAGGTGACTAGTGTTCTCTTTGTGATGAACTCGGACAAACTGACTTGCTCCTTTTGGTCAAACCAAATTTTTCGGTGCCACCGAAGTAATCAACTCGGTGTAGCCGATTTCAACACTGAGAAACCACTCGGTCACTTGCATTCTGCACATTTTGTTCCAGCTCCACTCGATGATTCTCATCCTCTATCAGCATCATGACCTATGTGCTGCTTTGCTCTGTGACTCAAGGACCAAACCTGTTGGGGATATAACTACTGAGTGTGAACCGCCCAGGAGGGTCGGTTCACCCTCAACTATATTGAAGCCCACGAAGACTCAGAAGATGGCATTTTACTGATAAAGCTTAAAGGCCCGGAGCCCAAAGGCGGATTAGGGCCCATAGTGGTAAACCGCCATAGTCATGTAACTTGTATTTTAAGATAAGGAAAGGAGAGACCGAGCCGGACACTTGTATGAGTCGGCCTCGGGACTTTGTAGACCGGCCGGGTGTCAACCCATGTATATAAGGGGACGACCCGGCGGCGGTTCAGGGACAAGAAACAACAACTCAAGAGCCAGGCATAGCGTGTTTAGCTCCCTGGTAATCGAGCCCCCAATAATCCCAACACAACTAGACGTAGGCCTTTACCTTCATCGAAGGGGCCGAACTAGTATAAAATCCCTCGTGTCCTTTGTCCAGTTTAACCCCTTTAAGCTAACCAGTCGGGATGGCTCCACGACTAAGTCCTTTCACGAGGACATCTTATGTGACATTTCAATGACAGTTGGCGCCCACCATGGGGCTATCGCACGATGGTTTCGAGTTCTTGAAGGGCATCTTTGAAGGACTAAAAGGGTATGTGGTTGGCCGGATGACCAAGAGTCATCGCGGCAAGCTCTACATCGACGATGCAGGATGGAGCCCCGAGGCCGGCTCAATTGAGTACGGGTACCAGGTCCCCTTTGGCGGAATTCACGTTTTCATTGGCAAGATCGGCGAACCGGGCCCTGAGCCGGACATCTGCACCGACCTCGTCGAGACGGCTCAGCGTGCAAGCCCCGCTCGGTTTCAGCCCGCCGTGAAGCGTGCGTTCGTGGGATGTGTCCACGGGATCGGATCTGAACTGATGTCTAAAGATGAGACGGTCGCTTATTCCGATGGCGAATCATCCGTTGGTGAAACTAAATCCCTGTACCAAGTTCAGGATGGTGCGTTTGAAGGGTATTCCGATGGCACCAGTATTCCGGAATTTCGTGAACCGCCGAACCACGTCGGAATTTTCATGGCCGGAACACAGCCAACCTTGCAAAACTCTACTACGGCGGCGTCCAGACTGGTGGCAGGGGAAGGAGGCTCCACGCGCCGGCCGGCTCAGGTCCTCTCCGGTTTGATGGATGCCTGGGTGACTTTGTTGACCACGGCAGTTACTCCGGCGACACAGGATCAACACAATGCGGACATTGCAAGGCTAAAGGATCAGATAACACAAGCCAAGGAGGACTTAGCGGCTGAGGAGACTAGGATGGCTGAGGAACGGGCCACTTTAGATGCCCAGGCGCAGAGGATTCAAGCCGAGAATTATCGACTGTTGATGGATCAGAACGCTTCGAATGAAGTATTCAAGAGGAGACATCGATCTCACTTGTCAGCGGATTACAATGCGATGAACCTCTTTGGTACGCCAGGAGCACGGACTAGTAATCCTGCAGCAGTGAACCGAACTATTGTGCCAAGGACCGGAGCGCCGGATCAACCTCAGGTGATGGGTCCACCTCAGCAAACGGACAACCCGCCCGGTATACCATGCCCCCGCCAGGTCACTTCTCTACCCCTTTGGACAATATGATAGCAGCAGCATCCTGGCTGGCAGCTATTCCGATAGAGGGCGAATCGCCAGCGGCGATTGAGACACGGCGGGCCAGGGATCTTCTTAAAACGGCTATGACGCAGCAGCAAGCTTACTCGTATAGCCAAGACAGGGTTCACTCAACCCCACGTCCGAGAAAAAGTTATAGCAGGCATATAGATGAACCGGAGTTGTCCAGCAGTGCGCGGCGCCGTATGGTCCCTCAAGGACCCAATCCGGCGCGTGGTGAGGTGAACGCTCAGGACGTGGTGGATAATGGCAGAGCATGAAGGGAGGCCGCTTTAGCAGCACAGCATACGGGTCGTTATCAACCCACCCCGGTTCAGCCCGTCGCGTTAGTAGACCGAGGCGCCGGGCTTGCTTTCATTTCTTGGGGAGTGCCATGTCTTATTCCGGCTCTCCCTAATGTGCGACTGCCTAAGGACTTCAAGGGCCCATGTAAGGTACCTAATTATACCGTTGATCAGCCACCCGAGGCGTGGGTGGAAAGTTATGAGATGGCTATGGAGATGCTGGACGTGGACGAAGCGGCTTGTGCAAAGTACTTCACGATGATGTTGGAGGGAACAGCCCGTACATGGTTGAAGAATTTACCAGCTAACTCCGTCGAGTCATGGGACCAGTTGAAGGCCCGGTTTATAGCCAATTTCAAGGACACGTGTAAACAGCCTATGTCCATTGTGGATCTTGATGCCTGTGTTCAAGGGGAGAACGAGTCAACAACTCATTGGGTGCGTCGGGTTTCAGAAGTTTTGCATTCTTCAGACCGGATTATGCTGGTCAAGCAATCATCACTCTGGAATGCAATTGTCGGTTTAAGTCACTAAAGATGAAGTTGGGACGGCTCAAGCACCACTGCAATGACATGGGCACCCTTATGGCCGCCTTGGTCAAATATGCCGATTCTGATAATACCAAGGATCCCGATTCTTATGAGGAGAAATCGGAGAAGGGAAAGAAGAACAGCGGTGCAAAGGGACAGCAACACAACCAAGGAGGCCATGGGAATAATGGTAAGCGCAAAGCAGATTCAGATTTTGTGGCTAATGCTAATGTGCAGCGTCGTAAGGGTAAACCGCCCCAGCGTGGTGGCGGAATGAATCTGGAGCGTTTGTTGAACCAGCCCTGCCCAAAGCATGGGACCAAGGAGGTTCATGCAACACATCTTTGGAAAGATTGTCACATTATGAAGGAGTTCAAAAACTCTGATTTTTCCGGTATGATCAGGGTCCATCTGGCGG
Organism: Triticum dicoccoides; assembly: GCF_002162155.2. Taxonomy (NCBI): domain Eukaryota; kingdom Viridiplantae; phylum Streptophyta; class Magnoliopsida; order Poales; family Poaceae; genus Triticum; species Triticum dicoccoides. The sequence goes on along the minus strand of NC_041383.1, from coordinate 663,772,966 downwards.
TTCAGGTCCAGGTTTTCATAACGGCGGCGGTTCAAACTCTGGATTTCAGAATAATCAGGGCAACCAGAACAACCAGGGTGGCAATAACCAACAGAATAATCAAGGAAATTAGCAGCAGTCGGGTTACCAGAGTCACCCAAAGCAGTTGAATGGTGGGCAGTATCATGTGTTCACCACTAGTTTGTGCAAGCGTGATTAGAAGCTTCACAAGAGGGCAGCAAATGTTGTTGAACCGGCAGTACCACGTTACTTGCGGTGGTCCGAGCAACCCATTGTGTGGAGCAGAGAGGATTATCCGCCCCGGGTTGACAATCCGGGTCACCTGGCTTTAGTGGTGGCACCTCAGGTGGGAGGTTACAAGTTCACCAAGGTGCTGATGGATGGAGGGAGCAGTATCAACATTCTGTATTATGAGACCTTCCATCGCATGGGGTTGACAGACAAGAGTCTTAAACCGTCAAACACTGTTTTCCATGGTGTGGTACCTGGTAAATCGGCATATCCTGTTGGCAAGATTGCTTTAGAGGTTGTGTTTGGAGATGAGCATGACTCCCGGTCTGAAACATTGACCTTTGAAGTGGTGAGGATCCAGAGCCCGTATCACGCACTGTTTGGACGGCCGGCTTACGCAAAGTTCATGGCAAGGCCTTGTTATATTTATTTGCAGCTTAAGATGACGGGTCACAAGGGGACCATCACAGTTCACGGAAGTCGTAAGATCGCTATGGATTGCGAGGAAGGTGATGCGGCCTATGCTGAGTCGGTTTGTGCTACAGAGGAGTTGAAGCACTACAGGGACAATGTTGATCCGGCAGACATGACCCCTCTTAAGAAGCCCACCACCGAGCATGACCCAACCCTGCATTTCAAACCGGCTGATGAGACTAAGCTTGTTGACTTTGTTCCTGGCGATTCATCTAAACAGTTTAGCATAAGCACAAATCTGGATCCAAAATAGGAAAGCGCGCTCATCGAGTTCATCCGTGAGAACCGGGACATTTTTGCATGGAAGCCTTCTGACATGCCAGGTGTACCGAGGGAACTTGCTGAGCACACTCTCAATATTGATCCCAAGTTTAAACTGGTCAAGCAATTTCTTCGTCGCTTTAGTGAGGAGAGACGAAAGGAAATTGGTGAGGAGGTAGCCCGGCTGTTGGCTGCTGGGTTTATCGTTGAAGTGTTTCACCCTGAGTGGTTAGCTAATCTGGTGCTTGTTCTTAATAAAAATGACACTTGGCGCATGTGTGTGGACTACACAGGTTTGAACAAAGCTTGTCCGGCCGATCCTTTTGATCTCCCGCGTATTGATCAGATCATTGATGCGACGGCGGGTTGTGAGCGTTTGAGTTTCTTGGATGCTTATTCAGGCTATCATCAGATCAAAATGGCAGTTAAGGACCAGGAGAAGACCGCCTTCATCACTCCCTTTGGAGCCTTCTGCTATGTTTCTATGCCCTTTGGGCTCAAGAGTGCCCAGGCGACTTATCAGCGCTGTGTGCAAAATTATCTTCACACTCAGATTGGGCGCAATATTCATGCCTATGTTGATGACATTGTGATAAAATCCAGGAAGAAGGAGACATTGATAAATGATCTCAAGGAGACCTTTGACAATCTATGTGTTTACAAGATGATGCTCAATCCGGACAAGTGTGTTTTTGGTGTTCCGGCAGGCAAGCTTCTAGGTTTTCTGGTGTCCAACAGGGGCATTGAGGCTAATCCGAAGAAGATCAAAGCGATTACATCTTTGGCTAAATCGGCGTGCATCAATGATGTTCAGCGTCTGGCAGGTGGAATTGCAGCCCTAAGCCGGTTTATTAGCCGTTTGGGAGAGAAGGCGATCCCTCTATATCAGATGTTGAAGAAAATAGACACCTTTATCTGGAGTGATGCGGCTAATGTGGCGTTTGAAGACTTGAAGCGGCAGTTGGCTGAACCGCCGGTCCTTGTTGCTCCGGTTGACAAAGAGCCCTTGTTATTGTATGTGGCTGCTAATGCCCGTGCTGTCAGGTGGCAATTGTGGTGGAGCACAAGGAGGCTGGCAAAGAATATCCGGTTCAACGGCCGGTTTACTATATCAGTGAGGTGCTCATTGAGTCAAAGCAGCGATATCCGCATTGGCAGAAGCTGGTATATGGAGTTTTTATGGCAAGTCGAAAGATTAAACAATACTTTCAAGGCCATCCCATTACCATGGTCAGTTCCGCTCCCTTGGGTGATATAATTCAGAACAGGGAGGCAACTGGCCGGGTTGCAAAGTGGGCAATTGAGCTTGGTCCCCATGGGTTGAAGTATGTGCCTCGGACAACCATCAAATCTCAAGCACTTGTTGACTTCATCAATGATTGGACTGAGTTACAAGCACCAGAGGACAAACCGGATAATACATACTGGACTATTCACTTTGATGGATCCAGGCAATTGGAGGGCTCGGGGGCTGGAGTTGTCCTTACTTCCCCTCGAGGTGATAAACTTTGTTATGTCCTCCGTTTAATGCTCCCCTGTACTAACAATGCAGCTGAGTACGAGGCTTTACTCCACGGGCTCCGTGTGGCCAAGGAGATCAATTTAAGCCGGGTATGATGCTTTGGAGATTCTGATCTAGTGGCTCAGCAAGTTTCTGGCACTTGGGATTCTAAGGATCCACTCATGGCGGCTTACATATGTGAAGTGGATATTGTGGCAGGTCACTTCAAAGGGTATCAAGTTGAGCACATTGATCAGCGTAAAAACAAAGCAGCAGTAGCTTTGAGCCGGCTGGGATCTCAGTGTAAACCGATACCTCCCAATACCTTTTTAGATATCTTGCATAACCCGTCTGCTAAATTGCCTACAGAAGAGGATCTAGCTGTTCCTGATCCGGAGGCCCAATTGGTGGTCGCTTTACATGTTGTGCCGGATTGGACGGTTCCATATCTGGCGTATATGAACTAGGGCAAGTTACCAGACGATGAAGTTCTGGACCGGCAGATAATCCGGCGGTCCAAGTCCATGGTTATTCACAATGGCGAGTTACACCACTGCAACGTTTCAGGCGTATTTCAGCATTGTGTTTCTCCTGAAGAAGGCCAAGAGATCTTGCGGGAAATTCATGAAGGGGATTGTGGTCACCATGCCGATTCAAAGTCCTTGGTTGCTAAAGCTTTTCGTCATGGGTTTTACTGGTTGACAGCTCATGCTGATGCGGAGGATCTGGTAAAGCGGTGTGACGCTTGTCAGAAGTTTTCACGCCGAGCTCATGTTCTGGCTCGAGAATTAAGGATGATTCCTATCACTTGGTCGTTTGCCACTTGGGGGCTTGATATGGTGGGACCCTTTAAGCGCTCCAAGGATAAGAAGACCCACATGTTGGTGGCGGTTGACAAGTTCACCAAATGGGTTGAAGCGGAGCCTGTCAGCAAGTGTGATGCGGCTACGGCGGTTCAATTTCTCAAAAAGATTATCTTCCGTTTTGGCTTTCCACACAGCATCATCACGGATGGCACAAACCTTTCTAAAGGTGAGATGGAGGATTTTTGTCAGAGAGAGCGCATCCGGCTTGACTTAGCATCCGTGGCGCACCCCCAGTCCAATGGTCAAGCGGAGAGAGCTAATCAAGAAATCTTGAAGGGTATCAAACCCCAGCTCATGGTTCCTTTAAAGCGGACGCCGGGTTGTTGGGTGGAAGAATTGCCTTCTGTGTTATGGAGTATCAACACCACCCCCAACAGATTTACGGGTTACACACCTTTATTCATGGTGTATGGGGGAGCCCTGTCCTCCCAAGTGATATTCGTCATGATTCGCCCCGGGTTGCCAATTATGTTGAAGCGGACAATGAGCAAGCACGCCAGGAGGCGTTGGACCTGTTAGATGTAAAACGGGATATGGCTTTGGCTCGTTCGGTGGTTTATCAGCAAGACCTGCGGCGTTATCACAGCCGCCGGGTTAAGACAAGAACCTTTCAAGAAGGCGACTTGGTGCTCCTGCTCATCCAGGATCAGACCGATATGCACAAGTTATCCCCACCTTGGGAAGGACCCTTTGTGGTCAGCAAGAATCTACACAACGGATCATACTACCTCATTGACGTTCGAGACAACTCACGCAGCTCTGAGGAGGAGACCCGGCGGCCGTGGAACATAGCTCTCCTATGGCCTTACTACACTTGAGCCATAGGCTTCTCTTATGTACATATTTCGATAATGTATATATTATGATCAATAAAATAAACCAACATCCTTGCTATAAGCAGGGCCTCTGCTGTTTTTTCTCAAATATCCTTTGAGTTACATGGGGGCTTCAGCTGACAAAGCGGAGTGCTACCTGTTAAACCAGCTATCATGCCACAATACAGCTTGGGAGCTTCACACCCAAGGGGCCAAAGAGAGTCTGGATGTTATGCACAGCTCAAACATAGGCACCCAATGAGCACAGCTCATCAAGTTACTTGGGGGCTCTTTGTGTAAAGTAACAAAGAGTTTGAAAGGACCCTTGTAGATGGGTATCGACCCACGGCTTGAAAGCCTGGTATATTTACCTAAAACCCCGGGTTAACCTGCCTTCATCAAGTAAGCCACTCCTATCCAAGTAATCCTGGCATGACCCGCCGAACATTTGACAGTTACTCTCATTGAGACCCTGAACTTGTCAAAGTTAAAATGACGATTGGTTAGTTGGAGGCCCATCTTAAAAGGCTTTGTCAAATGGTTTAACTCAGTGGCCTGGCAGCCCACGAAAAGCCTCGAATTTGGGCCTGGCAGCCCTCGAAAAGCCTCGACTACACGGTTTTATTTGCCTTTGTCAGTTCTTTTTGAATTTTATGTTGAACCGGTATCTTTTGATCCGGTCTGGATTTCCACTCATCATATTAACCCGGTGTTTGTTAACCCGGCTTGGTTTGCAACTACAAGTTGTCAGACCTTATTATTAAACCGGAGTTTTTTAACCCGGCCTGGCTTTGACTACATGTCGCCAGTTTTGATCATCTGGTGTTCATTATAACCCGACATGACTCCTTATACGCCATCATCATATGGTAAGAGTTATAATAGCTCAAAGATTTGGGTTTTCACCCTTACTACAATCAAAGTTGGTAAACCAACTACGTGATGTCATATCACAGATATGAATTATTTCATATTTGTTTAAGTTTGGCTATCAATCAGGCTTTATCTTGGGTATTATGACCCGTCCGGCGGTAAACCGCCAGGACAAATTTTTTGTATGCAGACATCAGGATCGCATGATACTATCAAAGTATAAGCAAGCATATCACGTATCATGCCGGATCAACAAAGCCATGCATCACTGCCACAGATCAAAGAGTTTTAACTAGCCTATTACAAGGCGCTTTGAGGCCCAAGATACTGGTTGTTTTTACGCAACAAAGTATGTCGAAGTAATTCGTATGCCGGATTAAGACTCATTGCTAGGACGACGTGAAGTTGATGGGTCTTTCGGTGCCGGTTCAACCTCCTCCTCTCCACCCAGAGGCTAGAAGTCAATGGTGGTCCAGTCAATCCGGGTTAGAGTCTGAAATACAGCTTCTTCACTTATCAGATTGGATGGGTCAACATCAGGGGCGTAAGTATGCTTACGGATTGGCGGGATAAGGCTGTGTGTTTCTGTCACAGTCGTGTAAACTCGATGGTTCCCTTCATCATAAAAGGACCGATGAATGGTCAATTTAGCCTCTGCAGCCAGTTGACTTCACAGTGGACGCATTTCCTTTGTCAGGGTTTTCAGAGCTTCGTTGTCAAATGCTGACCCGTCTGCTTGTTCATATGGAAATCCCTTGGCAATATCAACTGGATCCAAGTCGGTATCCATGCTTTGGCCCGAGTCAGTGCTAGTAAAGCGCCAGCCCTGGCAGCAGATCGCTTCACCTCCTCTATCTGAGCCGGTGTCATGGATAATCTGGCTAGTGTGTCCTTGATCAATGTTGGTGCCGGTTTGTTGTATGAGACTGCAGAGATAACCCGTTGTGCACCAGTATACAGTTGCTCAATCAGTGTATCAGCCGCCTTTAATTTCATCCGCATATCCGTTCCAAGATGAGCAATGCGATGGCCTACGACGGTTTAAGAATTCAATGTCAAACCGGCGGAGTTGATGAAAATGGAGAAGCAAGTTATCATAGAATACTTACCAAAAACTGCAGCTGTCATGGAGTTCACTTGATGTTTCAGACCCGTCAGTCTCTTCCTCCACCGGTTTAAGGGCTGCTCCGACGTCTTCAACCCGTTTCAGCAAAGCAACTCTTTCTGTTTCCCAATTGGAACATTAGGTTTTGAAGCTTTCTTTCAACTGTTCCATGCCAGTCAAGGCGCCCTTTAGCTCCTCTTTGGCTTTAAAGGTCGCTTCTTGCTGGGACTTGATGTTTTCTTGAAGATCAACGATTTGAGTTTCTTTGATAGTCTTCTCGGTCTGCACAAGTCAGAAGATGAAGTTGTTAAAGTCCCAAGCACATAACAAGTTATGCCCTTAGCACTTGGGGGCTAATGTGGATTGTTTTTTCAAAAAGTCAGTGTTTTCAAGTCCCAAGGCTCAATCCAGATATTAAGCTTGGCACTTGGGGGCTAATGCACATTTGATCAATTATGAGTGAAGACAGTTAACATGGACATAAAAGTCCCAGTTTGTCTTCAAGAAGACAAACCGGCCCTTCGGGGCTACTACGATGAAGTGTTATTTATATCGAAGTCCCGGTTTATCTACGAGAGATAACCCGGCCCTTGGGGGCTACAATGGAAGAGATATACAGAATAGAGGGAAATTCAAAGTGTTCTTGAAAAGTACCTCATAACGCTCCTTCATCAGGTTCACCAAACCGGCTTCAAAGTCACGGCTAGTGTAGAGACGGTTTAAAAAGCCGGAATGAAGTTCCTCGGCGCTAAGGTTGACAAAGTTGGATAAAGCCGTCTTCCCTTTCCCCTTGCCCATAGCAACAAATTCCTCCTTGGCAGTATGCTTGGCCAAGATAACAGGATTACCAGGACTGGTGTGAGCAGTGCCAGTAATAACAACATCCTCATCATCACCTTTTGGTGGACTTAGCGGATTGACGGTACCCCTGGCTGGACTTGGCGGATTAGTAGCCGGGCTCGGCGGATCAGCAACCGGGCTTGGAGGAGTAGCATGAGGGCTTGACGGTTCAATATGAGTGGTCGGGTCAGCTTCCGGCGGATTAGCTTCAGTGCTCTCGCCTTGAGGGGTGGAATCATCCATTATGTCAGTATTTCTACCGGAACCTTCAGGAGCCTTCTCCGGTTCAGCTTCACCGATAGGGGCACTGGTTTTAACCTTCTTACTCATACGGGCTTTGGCGTTGTGATATCAAAACAAAGATTAGCACGGTAAACCAAATTATGAAGGAAAAATGTGAAGGACAATATATTTACCCAGGGATGGTTTTAAGAGGAGGCAACTGAGTGGTTGATGAACCGCCCGACGAATTGGAAGATGCCTGGTAATTCGGATCAGACGGATTAAGTGGGTATCTGAAGAAACCCTTTAAAGGATAAAGTTTTTTGGGAGAACAAGTAACCTCTGGACGACGTTTCCGGGTTGGTGTATCCGGTAAACCGGACGAGGTGATTTGCTGGCCACTGTGCCGGGTTGTGCGACGCTCTTCAGCTTGTTGTGTATTCAAAGAAAATTTTGGATCCAAATAAGCAAGAGGGTGAGAGTATTTTACTTTCCGAACTGCACGGCGAAATCTTTGAACCGGCACAAGATCTGAATCGGAAGAAAGAGAGATTTCCTCAACATGGTCCGCACGGCTAGCCTCCGCATCATCCTGGGAATAGTCATTGTCAATAAGGTGTATGAAAAAGGAACCAAGTGAGTCAAGTTCTACCTCTGGATCCGGTTCGTCAACATCTTCTGGCGGATCAGAAGACTCGGTGGTTTTCTTCTTGGCAGCTTTCTTGGTGACCTTGCTCTTTGCACGAGGAGCCCTAGCCGGTTTATTCCGCTTCCAGAAGGAGCTATTGGCCTGTGAAATTAAAGCAAAGGAGTGTTAGCATGTTATTAAAGCGGAGGCGAATCAGTAAGCATTAAGTTGATCTTGACCGCCGGCGGTTTATTGGAGATGCAAAAAGGTGGCAACCCGATTTGGCTGCATGCGGCGATCGGTTCATCAAGCATTTTCTTCACGGCTTCAGTAACTGCAATGTCTGTCATTATGATTTCATGATATCATTGAGGATCCTTGATGTTGCCAGTATATTCATGCATTAAACCGGGGCGGCGACTTAAAGGCAGAATACTCCAAGAAACCCAGCAGCGGACGAGATCAATGCTAGTCAAACCGTTGGCCAGGAGAGCCCGGAGCTTGGCGAGTTGAGGTGCATAAGTTTTCCGTTCTGCGGCAGTTAGGCGTAGAGGTAACGGGTGGCCATTGCTAAGCCGTTGAGGGCGGAAACCCGGCAAAGGATTTTCTCCAGCAGGGGTAGTGTTCCAGCAATAAAACCAAGTTTGGTTCCAATCTTTGGGATGGCTGTGATGCTTTGCATGAGAGAAATCAACTTCTTTTCTCTTTTGGATTGATACCCCACCAAGTTCCGTGTTGGGACCATCAGAGAACTCCGTGCGGCGGTTTACATGAATAAATCCCGGAACAGCTCCACAGATGGTTCTTCTTGAAGGTAAACTTCACAGAATACTTGAAAGTTGCATATATTGGACACAGAATTCGGTCCAATATCTTGTGGATGGAGTTGAAAGCTCGCAAGGACATCCCAGAAGAATTTTGATCTGGGCGGGCTGAATCCCCAGTCTAAGTGTTGCATAAATACAATCACCTCTCCATCTTGAGGTTCAGGAGGGCACTCAGAGCCCGAAACTCGCCAATGAAGGACCCTTTTTGAGGCTAAAGCGCCAGTGGTGACATATCTGTTGATTTGTGTCTCCGTGATCCGGGACGAAACCCAGTTGCAAGCAGAGAATTGTTTGGTCATCTTGGAAAAGCAAACTGTGAAAGAAAAAATGAAGGCCGGTTTACGATTGGCAGTTTAAGTATACTACTCAGTGTTAAACCGAAAAATTGCTATTCAAGTAAAATTGGCAGTTTAAGTGAGGACTAATGGTGTATGGCGGATTGACTATCAAAGGTTAAACCGCCCTTAGGCAGAAGAGCCAGAGCTAAAAATCTACTAAGTGTTTACAGAAATAGGTTTCACAATATGGCAGTATAATTTTGGATCTACCGTGATTAAATAAAGAAAACTTTTCTGAGCCCTACAATGGTGCTAAGAGGAACAGAGAAGATTCAGACGAAGTCCGTTCAGGAGCGGCAAGACGCTACGGTATGATGAACTAACAATATGGATCTAGCCGCAGTTCAAAACTATCAGGCGCATATATAAATTCAGAAAAAAGACTAAGAGAAGGGCGCAGAAGAACTGACAAACGGCGACAAACATGGATGAATTCGAAACCCTAATGGGGATCTAGGGTTACAAGAAAGTGAACTTACCAGGGCCACTCGGCGGCGGAGGAGCGTTGCAGGGTTTCTGGTACGAACAGGGTGATGCAGCGGCCTTGGTCGGTGCAGATTCGAAGGTCGACGGTGGCGGCGGCGCTGGGGTCCTTCGGGTCGCAAGGAGGAAGATGAGGAGAAAGGGGAGAAAATGGAAGGGCCTGTCGGGCTTATTTATAACAGGGCATAAGATAAGCGACAGACACGGGAATCGAGGAGTCCAAAGCGGCAAGGGGCGCAGCTGTCACCTCGATTTTTGGGATACCATTGATGAAGAGAATCTTTTTAATCATTTTTTACAGAGTTGATGTCATGATGATTCGTTGTTGTGATCATAGGATGACGTCACGGCGGTTTAACAAAGTTCATAAGAGAAAGACATCATGGCGGTTTACGAGAAATGAAGGAAGATGTTCACAGGATTTTTCTAAGTACTGAAGATTGACATGAACAGGTTCAAATCAATGTGGGGCCCAATGTTGGGGATATAACTACTGAGTGTGAACCGCCCAGGAGGGGCCGGTTCACCCTCAACTATATTGAAGCCCACGAAGACTCAAAAGATGGCATTTTACTCATAAAGCTTAAAGGCCCAGAGCCCAAAGGCGGATTAGGGCCCATAGTGGTAAACCGCCATAGTCATGTAACTTGTATTTTAAGATAAGGAAAGGAGAGACTGAGCCGGACACTTGTATGAGTCGGCCTCGGGACTCTGTAGACCGGCCGGGCGTCAACCCGTGTATATAAGGGGATGACCCGGCGGCGGTTCAGGGACAAGAAACAACAACTCGAGAGCCAGGCATAGCATGTTTAGCTCCCTGGTAATCGAGCCCCCAATAATCCCAACACAACTAGACGTAGGCCTTTACCTTCATCGAAGGGGCCAAACTAGTATAAAATCCCTCATGTCCTTTTTCCGGTTTAACCCCTTTAAGCTAACTAGTCGCGATGGCTCCACGACTAAGTCCTTTCACGAGGACATCTGACGTGATATTTCAACGACAAAACCTATTTCGACTCACACTCCAGAAGACCCTTCTTGGAAATTGATGTCAAAGGGGGAGAGAGAGTTCACATCAAAGCTTAATTACTCCAACAAGGAGAGAGAGCAACAGGGAGAGAGAGACATTCCTTTCAAGAGAAAGACCCGAGTTGCTTGATATTCAAAGAGGAGAGAAGTTACATGTCTTTAGAGGGGAAAGACATGTTCATATTGTGTTTTATGTTTGCTTTGCTCTAATTTTCTTTTCCCTATCTTCTCCCAATATCCATTATACGATTCAGGGGGAGCAAGACCTCTAAGGGAAGAAAATCTTCAAATTCCTTGCATATTTTTTTCCTTGGGGACATGTCTACACTCAAAAAGAGTACCTAGTACTCAGTCTACACATGTCATCCCAAATCTTGGTATTCTTGTGGTTTACTGCTCTTACTCTGCTTAGTAGATGTTTCTGTGTTGCCTAGCCTTGTTTACTCGGGTTCATCTCTTCCAAAGCTAGTTCAAAACCACAAGGTAAGTATATGCATCACACTCATGTGCATGAAGATCTCTTGCTGATGTACAAATTGTTTGCAAGGACTCATGAGCATGAAGGTACATTTCCCATATTCACATCATTTGCTCTGATGCATATAGCCAAGATACATGTAACTCATTGCTTGCTCTCTCATGCTTATGCACTCACATGATCTTATGTTCCATATTTACATGATTGCATACATGTAGGGGGAGCCTGTGCATGTTACATGTCCTTCCAAAGCTTTACTTGCTTTTCTCTATATATCTATCTAAAGCTTTGATGTATGTTGTCATCAACTACCAAAAAGGGGGAGACTGAAAGCACAAGTGCTCCCTGGGTGATTTTGGTAATTGATGTCAACATATCTCTCGTTGGACTAACTCTTTTATCAAGTATATTTCAGATAAGTTCAACAGTGGAGTGACATGGAAAGAGGATGTGGAACCCCTTCAAGATGCTAAGGACAAAGGATTGGCTCAAGCTCAAAGCTCAGGACTCTACATTTTCCATTTTAGTGATCCAAGATCACATTGAGTCTATAGGAAAGCCAATACTATTAAAAGGGGATGAGGTGTTGCTTAATGGCTTGCTTGCTCAAAATGCTTAGTGATATGCTCCAAAGCCCTCAACCACTTTCACATATCCATATATGTCCCAAAACCAAAAGTCAAACTCGGCCCCACCGATTTGATTCATCCGGCGCCACCGAGTTCATTTGACATAGACACTGCCGGAAATCCTAGTCTTCTCGGTCTCACTAATAGGGATCTCGTTCTCACCGAGATGGGATTGCAAACTCTCTGTTTCCCTTCATAACATTTCGGTCCAACCGAAATTAGCGATCGGTCCCACCGAGTCTACAATGCAAACTCTCCGTTTCCTTTTCGTAATGCTTCGGTCCCACCGAGACGAGCGAATCGGTCCCACCGAGTTTGCCTGACCAACTCTCTGGTTTGCTTATTACCAAAATCAGTCGAGATTGTGTAATCGGTCCAACCAAGATTACGTTATGCCCTAACCCTAATGATATCGGTTCCAACGAGATGACATGTTGGTCCCACCGAAATTGTCTAACGGTCACATATGAACTGAATCGGTCCGACCGAGATTTCTGATCCGGTCCAACCGAGTTTGGTGTAATGTGTGTAACAGTTAGATTTTGTCTGGAGGATATATATACCCCTCCACCCTCTCCTCATTCGTGAGGAAAGCCATCAGATTATGCCTACACTTCCACTATCCATTTTCCGAGAGAGAGCCACCTACTCATGTGTTGAGACCAAGATATTCCATTCCTACCATATGAATCTTGATCTCTAACCTTCCCCAAGTTGCTTTCCACTCAAATCAGCTTTCCACCAAATCCAATTCTATGAGAGTGACTTGATTGTTGGGGAGACTATCATTTGAAGCACAAGAGCAAGGAGTTCATCAACAACACACCATCTATTAACTTTTGGAGAGTGGTATCTCCTAGATTGGTTAGGTGTCACTCGGGAGCCTCCGACAAGATTGTGGAGTTGAACCAAGGAGTTTGTCAGGGCAATGAGATCACCTACTTCGTGAAGATCTACCCTAGTGAGGCAAGTCCTTCATGGGCGACGACCATGGTGGGATAGACAAGGTTGCTTCTTCGTGGACCCTTCGTGGGTGGAGCCCTCCGTGGACTCGCGCAGCCGTTACCCTTTGTGGGTTGAAGTCTCCATCAACATGGATGTATGATAGCACCACCTATCGGGACCTCGACAAAAACATTCGTGTCTCCAATTGCGTTTGCACACTCCAATCCCATCCCCTTACTTTCTTGCAAGTTGCATGCTTTACTTTCCGCTGCTCATATACTCTTTGCATGCTTGCTTGATATGTATTGTGAATGTTTAAACATGTGCTTAAACTCCACCCAAACTTGAAAAACTTAAAAACTATCAACTTTGTGTGTTGAGTGTCTATTCACCCCCCCCCCTCTAGACCCCTCTTCTCGATCCTTTCACCATCCTTCTTATCCGCTAAGTATTTGGGGCAGTTCAGCTTCCAGTGACTATTTCCTTTGCAGTAGAAGCACTCAGTTACAGGATTGGATCTAGCTTTGGGTTTCTTCGTGGGAGCGGCAACTTGTTTGCCATTCTTCTTGAAGTTCCCTTTCTTTCCCTTTTGCCCTTTTTCTTGAAACTAGTGGTCTTGTTAACCATCAACATTTGATGCTCTTTCTTGATTTCTACCTTCGCTGATTTCAGCATCACGAAGAGCTTCGAGAATCATTTTCGTCATCCCTTGCATATTATAGTTTATCACAAAGTTCTAGTAGCTTGGTGATAGTGACTAGAGAACTCTGTCAATCACTATCTTATCTAGAAGATTAACTCCCACTTGATTCAAGTGATCGTAGTACCCAGACATTCTGAGCACATGCTCACTGGTTGAGTTATTCTTCTCCATCTTGTAGGCAAAGTACTTGTCAGAGGTCTCATACCTCTCGACATGGGCATGAGTCTGAAATACCAATTTCAGCTCTTGGAACATCTCATATGCTCCATGGCGCTCAAAATGTTTTTAGTCCCGGTTCTAAGCCGTAAAGCATGGCGCACTAAACTATCAAGTAGTCATCATATCGAGCTTGCAAAACATTCATAACGTCTGTATCTGCTCCTGCAACAGGTTTGTCACCTAGCGGTGCATCAAGGACACAATTCTTCTGTGCAGCAATGAGGATAATCCTCGGATCATGGACCCAGTCCGCATCATTGCTACTATCACCTTTCAAGTTTTCTCTAAGAACATATCAAAAATAAATGGGGAGCTACATCGCGAGCTATTAATCTACAACATAATTTGTAAATACTATCAGGATTAAGTTCATGATAAATTAAGTTCAATTAATCATATTACTTAAGAACTCCCACTTAGATAGACATCCCTTGAGTCATCTAAATGATCACGTGATCCATATCAACTAAACCATGTCCAATCATCACGTGAGATGGAGTAATCTTCAATGGTGAACATCTCTATGTTGATCATATCTACTATATGATTCACGTTCAACCTTTCGGTCTCCAGTAGTGTTCCGAGGCCATGTCTGTACATGCTAGGCTCGTCAAGTTTAACCCGAGTATTCCGCATGTGCAAAACTGTCTTGCACCCATTGTATGTGAACGTAGAGCTTATCACACCCGATCATCACATGGTGTCTCAGCACGATGAACTATCGCAACGGTGCATACTCAGGGAGAACACTTATACCTTGAAATTTTAGTAAGGGATCATCTTATAATGCTACTGCCGTACTAAGCAAAATAAGATGCATAAAAGATAAACATCACATGCAATCAAAATATGTGACATGATATGGCTATCATCATCTTGTGCCTTTGATCTCCATCTCCAAAGCACCGTCGTGATCTCCATCGTCACCGGCTTGACACCTTAATCTCCATCGAAGTGTCATGGTCGTCTTGCCAACTATTGCTTCTACAACTATCGCTAACGCATAATGATAAAGTAAAGAAATTACATGTCGTTTGCATTTCATACAATAAAGAGACAACCATAAAGCTCCTGTTGGTTGCCACTGATTTTTACAAAACATGATCATCTCATACAATACCATATATCACATCATGTCTTGACCATATCACATCACAACATGCCCTGCAAAAACAAGTTAGACATTCTCTACTTTGTTGTTGCAAGTTTTACATGGCTGCTACGGGCTTCTAGCAAGAACCATTATTACCTACGCATCAAAACCACAATGGTGATTTATCAAGTTTGTTGTTTTAACTTTCAACAAGGACCGGCTACAGTCAAATTCGCTTCAACTAAAGTTGGAGAAACAGACACCCGCCAACCACCTTTATGCAAAACTAGTTGCATGTCTGTCGGTTAAACCGGTCTCTTGAACGTGGTCATGTAAGGTTGGTCCATGCCGCTTCATCCAACAATACCGCCGAATCAAAATAAGACATTGGTGGTAAGCAGTATGACGATCACCGTCCACAACTCTCTATGTTCTACTCGTGCATATCATCTACGCATAGACTTGGCTCGGATGCCACTGTTGGGAAACGTAGCATGAAATTTCAAAAAAAAATCCTACGCTCACGCAAGATCTATCTAGGAGATGCATAGCAACAAGAGGGTGAGAGTGTGTCCACGCACCCTCGTAGACCGAAAGTGGAAGTGTTTGACAACGCAGTTGATGTAGTCGAAGTTCTTCTCATTCCGACCGATCAAGCACCAAACGTACAACACCTCCGAGTTCTGCACACGTTTAGCTCGATGACATCCCTCGAACTCTTGATCCAGCAAAGTGTCGAGGGAGAGTTCCGTCAGCACGATGGCGTGGAGACGGTGATGGTGAAGTGATCCGTGCAGGGCTTCGCCTAAGCACTACGAAGATATGACCGAAGGTGTAATCCGTGGAGGGAGGCGCCGCACACGGATAACAGATGTTGTTGTGTGTTCTAGGCGCCTCCCCCTCATATATATATGTGGGAGGGAGAGGGAGCAGCCAAGGGGGCGCCCCAAGTTTGAGGAATCCTACTTGGGGCCCTAGTGCAACCCCCCCCCCTACCGTAACTTTCGGAGGGGGGAGGAAGGAGGGGGAGGAGGGAAGGAAGGGGGAGGCCGAATACCTCCCCTTCCTTTCTCTCTTCTCCTCTTTCCTTCCCCTCCTATTTCGGCCTACATGGGGCACACCAGCCCCTTAGGGGCTGGTATGTCCCCTTCTTGGCCCATTAGGTCCATGTAGTTGCCTGGGGGGGTGCCCAAAACCCCTTCCGGTGACCTGATATGTACTCGGTACCCCCGAAACACTTCCGATGTCCGAATACCATCGTCATATATATCAGCCTTTACCTCTCGACCATTCCGAGACTCCTCATCATGTCCGTGATCTCATCAGACTCCAAACAACATTCGATCACCAAATCACATAACTCATATAATACAAAATCGTCATCGAATGGCGTGCGGACCCTACGGGTTCGAGAACTATGTAGACATTACCGAGACACCTCTCCGGTCAATAACCAACAGCGGAACCTGGATGCTCATATTGGTTCCCACATATTCTACGAAGATCTTTATCGATCGTACCGTAATGACAATATACGTTATTCCCTTTGTCATCGGTATGTTACTTGCCCGAGATACGATAGTCGGTATCTTCATACCTAGTTCAATCTCGTTACCGGCAAGTCTTTTTACTCATTTCGTAATGCATCATCCCGCAACTAACTCATTAGTCACATTGCTTGCAAGGCTTATTATGATGTGCATTACCGAGAGGGCCCAGAGATACCTCTTCGATACTCGGAGTGACAAATCCTAATCTCGATCTATGCCAACCCAACAAACACCTTCGGAGATACCTATAGAGCATCTTTATAATCACCCAGGTACGTTCTGACGTTTGATAGCACACAAGGTATTCCTCCGGTATCCGGGAGTTGCATAATC
Organism: Triticum dicoccoides; assembly: GCF_002162155.2. Taxonomy (NCBI): domain Eukaryota; kingdom Viridiplantae; phylum Streptophyta; class Magnoliopsida; order Poales; family Poaceae; genus Triticum; species Triticum dicoccoides. The sequence continues at coordinate 663,756,523 of NC_041383.1, read as the reverse complement.
TCATAGTCGAAGGAATATGTATTTGACATGAAGAAAGCAATAGCAATAAAACTGAATGATCAACATGCTAAGCTAACCGATGGGTCTTGTCCATCACTGCATCCTCCTAATGATGTGATCCCGTTCATCAAATGACAACACATGTCTATGGTTAGGAAACTTAACCATCTTTGATCAACGAGCTAGTCTAGTAGAGGCTTACTAGGGACACAAAGTTTGTCTATGTATTCACACATGTATTTAGGTTTCCGATCAATACAATTCTAGCATGAATAATAAACATTTATCATGAATAAGGAAATATAAAATAACAACTTTATTATTGCCTCTAGGGCATATTTCCTTCACTGATAATAATGAGAGTAAACCTCATATCAAAGTTCATACATAAAAATATAAATAATTCCAAAATGGCAACAATAATTAATGTGACAATTACAATAATGCTTGCTCATTGCTTCATGGTCTTTCGGTACCCAATGAAGTATGCTCTTCTTGTCTCTGATCAACATGAACAACTCACCATACCGAGGCTTCATCACGATCTTGGTGGTGGTGTGGAATGACAAAGTCATTTCCGTAGTTCCACACTCCACCAACAAATTAAATACTTTGGCCATGGTAGGAGCAATCATCTTGGGGACATGGTAGGTTGATGCTTCACCACTCACTCTTTAGTTTATGTTACCCAAGCTTTGCTGGTACGTACATAGAAATTGGTGCTTGTCCTCTTCAACTTTTATGTTTGATTTAGCCTTGTATTTACCCAATGTTTTCCCCTCTGTGCCTTCAATGATTTACATGAGCTTCCAAATCATCATTTTGACCTCACTGGTGCATAAATGGAGGTTGCTTCCCCACTGACATGAGTATTTCAAATATGACATCTAGCTCCTTCAAGCTAGATACTCAAATTTTGCCAATATGTCACATTAAGAACTTTGAAAATACCTGACTTTGAATATTTTTTTCAAACACCATCGTCGTAAGATGGTCTTCCACCAAATACACTCACCTCCATTGTTTCCAACTAATCATTCCAACCAAGTCCATTTGCAACATTTCAACATCATAATCATGGGCTAATCCCAGTTGCAACATTTTGACATCATTGTTAGGGGCTGGTTAGGGATTATTGACCTCCACATAAATCAATGGAAAATGAGAACTCAATGTGAAGTTGATGGGTTGGCATGGCTAGCAACACTAAACACCAAATGAAAGCGATGATGTTGCTCAACATGCATGTATATATGGAAATATAGAACAAAAGGAGCGCTTGGCTTTTTCATGGAACCTCGATCGTGCTGCCAATCATCTAGCAAAGATGAGAATGTGAGGCAGCCAACTATGTCATGGGTTCTCAACCATCTAGGTCACTTAATACATAGAGATTAAACTATACTCCTCCGTTACTCCTAGTTTTGAAATGCAATTAAACTCATTAATTTCTTCTTAGTAATTAATAAATGGAGTAAAAAATCCAAAAAATCATGGGGGCATTTCTGCCATTTTGGCAACAAGAGCATCATTTATACACCTTGATGGCAGTCTGACCTTAGATTTTAACCATGTTTTCTGTTTTATTTGAACGTACTAGCATGGTTCTACGCCTTTTTGGCTCTTCTCGGTGTGTACATGTTCTAAGGATGTCGCACGGGCCAAAAAATCGACGTGGCAAAGTAGAGAGCACTTTAGTGATTCGGAGAAGAAACCATGCTAAACACGTAGACCTATGCAGAACAATTGGATGAAAGACCTTAGTTGTTAAACGATTAAATAGAAAGCTTAGCAATAAGAAGCTAAGCACTTATGTATGCAATTTAAAGTTGAGTTGATAAATCTTTTCATGCACTTAGCATTTCCTCTAACCAGTACACTAGCAGAGGCCCTGTGGTTTATAACAGACAACCTGGTCTTTGTATATGTACGTTAGTATGGCCTACGCTCAGAGGAATGGGGAGTGGACCGCAAGTCAATCTGGCCCATGCTCAGAGGAATGGGGAGATGTAAAGTTGTAAAGGATAACACATAGGTGAAAAATTGTTGTGATAAAGTAACTAAGAAGAGAGAGCACTTTAATGACTCAGAAGAAACAATGCTACCTATACAAAGACATGAAGTTTCTTAGCTCGAGCTCATATGAGGCCAGGTGAACAGTAAAAATGAATAAGAAAATCAAACCATTCTAAAAAAAATTGTGACAAAAGTTTTTTACGCTTGCAAGTTTCATTGTGTTGCCATGAATTCTACAAATGTCCCAAGCTCTAAGAATTTTATGATTTTTTTATTGTTCACCCCGAGCTCATTCAAGGTTGGGACTAGAAGAGTAATTTCACCTTCACAAACACTTATGCATGAAATAATTTAGTTGCTAAACAATTTAAATAAAGAAAGCTTAGTTACAAAAGGCTAAGCGTGTGTATACATTAAAAGGGTTATAAGTTGGTACTAAGCCCTTTCGTGTATTTAGCATTTAGCACCTCAGCTAAGTATGTACCGCATAAAAAAATGTCAAGACGGCCACACGTGCTGCACTTATCATTTAATAAAAATAAGTGCCCTCATGATTTATACAGGCAGCCTGGTCTTTGGACCCGTATGGCAGCCTGGCCCACGCTCAGAGGAACGGGTGAGTGGACCGTATGCCAGTCTGGCCCACCCTCAGATGAACCGATCTGAGCACTAGCCACAGCCGAAGCCAATTCAAGCAAGCTTTTAAACTCCAGGCCAGCGCAGAGCCGCGGACTTGCTATCCACGCGACATCGCCCCTAGAAATTCTCGCGAGTGGCCTCCGCCGTCTCGGATTCTTGACCACCACGCTCACACGGAACCCTCTCTGGATCCGGCGCCCGCCGGCGACTTCTGCGGCGTCTCTCCCTAGACTACTCACCCCTTCCCCGATGGATCCATTCCCCGTCTTCGGCCGCGAGAGATCCCCGTCGTCGCCTGACTACCCGCCCCGCCTGGGGTCGCCGGAGTACGTGCCGTCGTGCCATCAGTGGCGAGCGGGGTCGCTTGACCTCGCGCCGTCGACCTCCCCGTGGCGCGCGGAGTCCCCGGAGTACGTCCCGTCGACTCCCTGGTGGCGCGGGCGCGTGACGGTCACGGGCAGCCACCACACCCGGTCGTCGGCAGGTGGGCGGCAGAGCTCGTCCTCGTCGTCGCCGGATTACTTCCCGTCCACCTCGCCGTGCTGCGTGGCGTCTCCGGAGTATAGGCCGTCGGCTGACCACTGGAGGCGTGCGGCGTCACCATATTACGCGCCGTCGACCTCCCCGTGGCGCGCGGAGTCCCCGGAGCACGTCCCGTCGACTGCCTGGTGGCGCGGGCGCGCGGCGGCCAACCAGCACACCCGGTTGTCGGTACCTGGGCGGCAGAGCTCGTCGTCCCCGGATTACTCCCCTTCTACCTCGCCGTGCCGCGTGGCGTCGCCGGGTTACTCCCCTTCTACGTCACTGTGCCGAGTGGCGTCGCCGGAGTATATGCCGTTGACTGACCACTGGAGGCGCGCGCTGGCGGTGTTCCCCGCCGACGACACCCCGTCGACACCTCAGGAGCAGCGACCTTCTTCGTCGGACTACGCCGCGTCGACACCTCCTCTGCGGCGCTCGCCGTCACCGGATTACTCCCCCTCGGCCTCCTCGTGGCGCGCGGCCACGCCGGAGTACGTGCCGACTGCTCCGTGGAGGCGCGCGGCGTCCCCGCAGCACACGCCCCCGACGCGTCCCCAGCGCGCGGCGACATATCCTGACCGCGTCCCCCGCCCGTCTCCTCCGTCGCCGCCGGTGCCAGCTGACACTGGGTCGCGCACGTCCTCGCGGTCCCGCTGCTATCATCCGTACCAGAGGGGCGGCGTCGAGCCGTGCACGTGCTCCGCGCGCCGGAGCTGAACATCCCGTGGCGGCATGGGCGCCTGATTTTGCACGGATGTTAGTCGGATTCATAGGTACCTTGCAGATTGTAACAGGAGATATTGGATTCCTCATGCAAACTATGCTGTTAGTAGTTGCCTAACTTGCAATACTAGTCACTTCTTTCCTGTTTGCCGTGCTTCACATCAATAACGAGCATATCAATGCCACATGCATGACCCTTGCTCTTTCATGCATTGGTAAGATCAAATTTTGACAGAATTTAATGTGGACACAATCTATATTTATCTATTTCTAAAGTAATAAGGTTTGCAAATGGCAAATTTCTGTTTTTTAAGATGGACCTAACAAACTGAAAGGAGGGAGTATCCAATTTGGATGCGATGTTTGATGGCGTTCTTTGCCTGATTATCGGTTCTCGATCTTAGCAAAATGTCGCCCATGTATGCGGGTGGTTAGTGGGGGAGCCAGAAAAATTATACTCGCTTCATTTCATGATGTAGTGCATCAGCGCTTTTCGAGATTTAAATTTGACCATATATTTAACCAACGGGACTGACTGCGGCGGGAGCAAAAATTATACCACTAAATTTGTATCGAAAATATGAAATCAGTGCTATAATTTCTGTTGCCGTCGCAGTCGGTCTCGTTGGTTAAATTTAGATCTCAAAAAGTATAGATGCACTACATTGTGAAATGAAGGGAGTATCGGTGCGGCATAGTGTTATTAAGCAAGGTTTGGGAGGGCTAAGTCGTTAAATACGCTTTTAGCAGGTAATAATCGTCAATCTAACGAATGAAACTGAATGTTGGCCGGGGCCCTGCTGGCTACCCCTGCCTCTGCCAATGTAGGAATCTTATCAAAATTCAAACTACTACAAGTTCAAAGTACTTACCGAATAGAAAGCTTAGTTTTGAGTTGTTTGGCTCCACTTGGTATGCATGTTGATGTCGGTCAACCTAACTAAAGATTCATATGTATTCCGTTGGCAGAATACTTGTAGTTTATTTCTTGGTTAAATTCATCTATGCGGATCTCATGAACACCTCAAAAACACCGATAAACCCAACAACCGTTGTAATCTATCAGATATCATATCCAATATCAATATTATCTGTTCAATATGTCCTCGATACGTAGCAATGAAGTAGCGGTGAATATATGCAATAAAATTAATGCGGATACGTTTTCAATACTCCCTTGATCCTTCCTTGATACGACCTAGCTTAGTCAAATTCGATGTTGCGGTTTGGCGGTTAGTTATTGGCTATTGTTGGAATCACAAGTACGATGATACAAGAGAATGGACCACACAAACTAAATACATGTCAAAAAATGTCTTACATTATAGGACGAAGAGAGTTCTAAACAGCTGGATGCTTAACTGATAATATATTCTCAAAATAGTCAAACGTATCCTTATTTTAATGCTTTAAAATGCATTTATATCCATATCTTCTCGATACTAACACGTATATTTTTATCGGTGCAATTTACATGAACGTTGGACCACCCTTCCCCGCATTTGGAAGACAAAACTCCCACATAAGATAAAAATAATCATAAGGTTTCCAGATCATGGTGTTGTACTCATGAATGTTGACTTGCAAAGCACGAGAAGTAAGAAGTGGTGTTTGTGTGACTTGGAGGAAACACATCAATATTCTTTTGTCTTCTCCCATGCCAATCACTAAACTCATTTGCCGGTTGTTTATGTAGCTTTTAATCTATGACCAGCAACTAGTACACCAAATATGTTTGGAATTGGTTGGCTGAACATCGTCCAAGTTTGGAATTAACGTATAGGTTACATTTTATTACAGACAACAGCTCTAATTCTTTTGGAGATTATTTTCTGTAGACTACAGGTAACATCCATACGTGGTGCTACCTATTGCTACTGGATGTTGGGAAACGATAACACGTGATATATCAATCGGTTTGGTTGACGAGGGAGTGATTCTATTTTCAGGCGGTTGTGATTGGGCCTTTGACATTTATTATTTTAATATGAATGACGGTGTGCATCACAATGATGCAGGGGCTGAGGATCATCCGATCTCAAAAGAAACTTATGTTTCCCATTTTCTTGGAAAAGACACACCGAAAGGGGAATATATAGAAGTTGAGAAACGTCATTTTCTTTTATGAATGGAAGCTTTCGTTGCCACGTCTCCACATCGGAGATGCATACAGCCAACTCATCCGTATCCATATAAAATAACTGAACACGTCCGAATCATAAAAACTGTCACAGGCGCGCAGCTGCAGTGTAAATGAATCATCTGTGACATGAGTAACTCATTATATTTGCAATTTCCCAAATTGGGAGCTGATGCTAATAGGCAGAACAGGCAGGAGTGCAGGGCATCTAAAAAATGAATTGAATTTGCCGACGTCGTAACCAGGGAGTATCTACACCTCAATAGAGGAAATCACTGTAACCGCCGCCATGGCGCCGTTCGCCCGCGGAGAACAGCTCTGAGTAATCGCAGAACCCGTACAGCTCATCCGGACACGGCTGCGCGGCGCCGGCGTTGGCGTTGGCGTTGGCGTTGGCGTTGGCAGCCCGCACGTCGTTCCCGGCTGTACCGACCGCGCCCGCGGTGGCGGGCATGAAATGGCTTCGTGCTCCGGCGACAGCGTTCCTCCTCTCGGCGGCTGGGCGGCTGGGGCGCGGTCGGTGGAGCGGAGGTGCTGCTCCGGCTTCGGCTCCGGTTTCAGCGGACTTGCCGGTGAGGCGCTGCACGAGGGACTTGAAGCCCGCGGCGTCGGAGGTGACGAATTGCGTCTCGATGTAGGTGACCTTGACGCCATTGTTGGCCATGGATCTTGCTTGTCGGAGCACGTACGTGCGGGTGGCTCTGTCCTTGATTTGCTGACGACTTGTGCTCGCCGAAAAGGAGTATGCTCTAGTCACAGGTTGTATCTGTCTTTCTATCCTGGCTAAACTTTTGGGGACATTTATATAGGAGTAGAAAACAAAGACCGGGACTGAGATCTTGGAGGGGAGAACTATTCTCAGGTTGGTGGTAGCGGCTGAACGTAGAGAGGCAGGAACAAGTTGCGGTGTTTGACTGGTCCGCCAGAGTCACTGCGAGTGGGACAGCGGTCAAATAATTTAGAACGGGAGTGGGTCAAGCGCTCGTGCGCGGGAGGTTTCGACGGCTATCTTCTTCGCCGTTGTTTCTCTCTGTCGCTCGTGCTGATGCCGATGGATCTCAAATAACAGGCGAGAACAAGAAGGTCACACCGGACGTTCCTTTCTCCTCGCCAATGGCGTACCTTGGGTTTTGGGTCAGGGCGGTCCAATTATGCTTCCGTACGCCCCTAAACACCAGAACGACTCAGATTAGTTCATACCTCTTCATAAAAAGAAATCAAATTCGGCATGGTGTGCGACTGAGAGCTCTCTCCCTCCTTCTCCTCTAGCTCCCCCGCGCCGTTGGCCACTCCGGCGGCGGCGGCCACCAGCCACCATGGTTGCCCGTGCGGGTAGCTGCGCCAGCCCATCGGCCTATGGCCCCCTCCCCCTCCCAGCCGTCAACCCCTATCGCCCCGCCATCGGACCGCTCGACATGGACCTCACCTGGATCTGGGGGAGATCTACCTGCGTCCTCCGGTCCTTCCTAGGTATTGGAGTCTCAGTTGTCACCCGCGTCCCATTCCCAGAACAGTTGCGCCTCCTTCTCCGGGGTGGCTACTCCGATGTCGCG
>NC_041383.1:663735360-663748586 GCF_002162155.2 Triticum dicoccoides | reverse complement strand
GGCGGCCTCTGCTTAAATCCATCGTAGTTATCCCTTTCCCGACTGCCGATCATTCCTCTTCGGGCGAGAAGGATGGCTGGTCCATTTACCACTCTCTGAAAAACCGGCGTGCCCGCTCCGATCTGCCGGCTCCTCGAGCTCAACGGCGTGCTCCCCGGTGCCTGGACTTCAAGACAAGTGCAGGCAGAGAGGTCTTCTTAAGGCACTTCAAAGGACTCTGTTTTCGCTGCCTCAGCTCAGAGCACCGTCACATTGACTGTAGAGATCCGCTCTGTTGCATCTTGTGCAAGCAGCCTGGTCATTTTGGTAGAGAGTGCCACCTTAATCCTCGCAACCGCCCCTCCGGTGGCCCGGTGCAGCCTAGAGTGCCAGTGCATGACCGCCTTCGCTTTCCTCCTCCACCTCCTGCTCCGGTCCACGCTGCTGCTATGGAGACGGCACGCCACTTCCACAGCGACCCTTCGCGCCGCCCTTGGGAGAGCTACAAGGTCATCGTCTCCTCTCCGGCCATGGAGCAGCTGGAAATCCGTCCTCGGTCACCACGTGGTGCTCCTCTCCACCGTCGACAAGTCGCACCCCACCAACCCCATGGCCGTCGGCAAGGATCTGGAAGCGCAGCTGCGCATCCCACCTCATATGCTGCTGTCACCTACCACCACCCGGAAGACTTTTTCGTCCGCTTCAACTTCCCCGCGCACCACGACCTGGCAGTTCGCCAGGGCGCGGTCATCGTCGACGACGGCGTGCTCCGGATCAAGCCATGGCATGATGATGATCACATGACCCACGACAACTTCAAGCTCCATGTGTGTGTCGTCATCGAGGACCTGCTGATGCATATGGTCACTGGAGGGTGCGGAGGAGGCCCTCGTGACCGGTGCAGGGTTGACCGCCTCGACAGTGTCACCTTCGAGCAAGGCCAGACGAAGCATTTCGGGGTGTGGGTTTGGGTGTGGGACGTATCCCACATCCCGACCAAGTGCACGTTCTGGATCGTCAAGCAAGGGGTTGGAAGAACCGAGGATATGTACGGCTTCCCCTCCCCCAGCCGCAACGTGGCGCCACCGCCGTGGGTACGACGCCACGACCTGCTCCTCCACATCGAAAAGAGTTGAAGATTGGACACTGTTGTCCCCACGCTCAACCTCTTCACCATAGAGCGGCATCCCCTCCTCCGAGTCAGACAGCGCCAACAGACCGTTCCCTGCTATCTACCCCGACACCTGGATGATGAAGGTTGAAGATGGCCAAGCTCCACCAGACCAGGGCTGTGACAAACACCCTGGGCCTGTGGTGGTTTCCGCCGGCTGTCACGGCCTGCCTTTTGGCGGCCACAGGCGGGGCCCCGACGGCGAGGATGAAGGCGGTCGGCGATCATGGAAAGAAACCATGTTCGGCCGGGGGCGCACATCCCACAACAAAGGGCAGACTGAGCAACCCCAACTACGTCAATACAGCTGCACGCCGACAAGTTGCCATGGGCGTCACCAGCGCCAGCACACTTCCAAGGGCAAGCAGGCCCAAGGTGGGCGCACCCTCCTCCTCCCCCCGCCACTCAGTCCGCTACCGAGGTGGCCCCCAGGCGCTCATCTCCAGACCCGGTGGCGGCGTTTTTTGAAGACCAAGCCGCGCTTCCCCCTCTGGCGGCCGTCCCCGATGCCTCAGAAGACATCAACAAGGACGCTGCGGCAGTGGTGGTGGAGCCGCTGTGCTTTACAAACATCCCAGGTGGCAGCAAGGCTCCACATGATGCTGCAGTCTCCACCTAGGCGTACTATGCCCCCACTCCGACCTCCTCTATAGGCTTGCAGCTGGGCGCGATCACTCAGAGGGTGCAGCGCATGGACATACAAGACCAGGCTGCTGCGACTCCACGCCGCCTCTCCACCGACATCCCCGCGCCCTGCTCACCCTACCACACCCCTCTGCCCCCATTAAGACAAGGACTGCTTCAGCTCCCACACGCTAGAGTGCTCGACTGGCAAGAAGCCACATTGAGTTGTCGGTGGCGCACCGTGCGTTGCTGCGACTTGTACGCGACCTCAGCCTGCTCGGGCCCAAGGACAAGATGACCCAGAAAGCTGCATAGGCGCTGATCAAGAAATTTGACGAGCCACTCACCGAGGATGACATCGTTGCCCTGGCAAAGCTTACACACCAGAACCCTGCCGCTCTTCGCATTGCTGCAGGCCTCGCCGACGCAGATGGAGCTCACCGCGATGACGTTGTTTAGATCATGTATCTTAGCTATAGTCTTCAGAGGTGGTCGGCTTTCGGCTGGCTAGAGTTAGATTTCATGTTTGGTGTCAGGTTAGCTAGAATATCTTCATGCTAGTGGAATTTGGGGCCTATTGGTGGCCACTAGCATGCCCCGGATTATGTTCTGGCTGTGTACTTCTCCTTCATTAGTAATGTTAGTCTCTGGAGCATCTCCTGGTGTCCGATCATGTCCTGGAACGTCCGGGGACTGAACTCGGCGACGAAGAGAGAAGTAGTTAGAGAGATAGGAGCTGCACACAGATGAGCCATCCTATGTGTACAGGAAACAAAAATTGAGATGTGGACACAGGCCATGGTGAACGACATTGGAGGTAGTGGTTAAAAGATTGTGTAGTTCTTCCGGTGATTGCAAGTAGAGGAGGAGCCGCAATCTTCTGGAACAGAGAGCTTTTCTCTATCTGTTCCCAAGTGATCGACCTATTCTCGATCACGACCACTGTCACAGTAGTTAGCTCCTCCACTAGTTTTGTCCTTACAACGGTCTACGGCCCCTCAGATGACACGAACAAGGAGGCTTTCTACAACGAACTAGCTAGGGTTGCACCACCCCTAGGCACTCCATGGCTTCTTAACGGAGACTTTAACGTAATCTAGGAGGCTAGGGATAAAAACAATCTTAACCTCAATAGAAGGTTGATGAGTAGATTTAGGGCGGTGATCGACATGGCAGCTTTAAAAGAAATTAAGTGTAAAAACAGGAGATTCATCTGGAGCAACGAGAGAGAATCACCTACTTTAGTTAGCATCGACAAATTCTTCGCGAACTTAGAATGGAGGGCGTTTTTCCCTTCCTATATGCTCATGGCCGCATCGACGACATGCTCAAGCCACTGTCCCCTAGTGCTTGCTAGTGCCACTGCTCCTCCAAGGAGGGCTAGGTTTCGTTTCAAGTGCTTCTAGTCAAATTTCCACACTTCCGTGAAACTGTCCAGCGAGCTTGGCATCACCCTGCTACCCAGTCATGCGCGTTGCATAGAATCGATACGAGGCTCGAGTGGGTGGCCAAGGACCTCAAGATCTGGAGCAACAGTCTATTCAGCGATGCAAAGATTCAGTTCCACCTTGCAACTGAGATAATCCTAAGACTGGATGTCGCAATGGAAAAGCGACAATTAATACCGGCAGAGTTCAGTTTCATAAAACTTTTGAAGCAGAGAGTGGTTGACCTAGCTGCTGTGGAAAGAACTAGGCGACGCCAAGCTTCTCAGATAACTTGGCTAAAGGCAGTAGATGCAAACACTGCGTTCTTCAATGCCAAAATCAATTCAAGGAAGAGGGAAATTTTCATTCAATCTCTGAAGACAAATAGCCAGGTTGAAATAGAGCATGAAGAGAAGGTCGACATCATCTATGAACATTTTAATAAGATCGTGGGAAGTTTTGAACCTCGAGGATGTACCATCAACTGGACTGAACTACAGCTGCCCACAATAGAGGCGGAGGGGCTCGACGCCCCTTTTACTGAAGCTGAAGTTTGGGCGGCAGTTCTGGCATTGCCGGCAGAGAAGGCACCGGGGCCTGACGAATTCAATGGACAATTCTTTCACTCATGCCGGGATATAATTAAGGATGATGTGATGGTTGTATTCCACCAATTCCACAGCCTGTCCAGTGCAAATTTTGCACTGATCAACTCAGCCTTCATCGCTCTGCTACCAAAAAAAGATGGCGCTGGATGAGTTAGGGACTTTAGGCCTATCAGCCTGATCAGCTTTGTTGCTAAACTGATCACTAAGGTTCTGTCCTCACAGCTGGCTGATGATAACTCGCAAGTATACGGGATCGCAACAGTTTTCGATAAGTAAGAGTGTCGAACCCAACGAGGAGCTAAAGGTAGAATAAATATTCCCTCAAGTTCTATCGACCATCGATACAACTCTACGCACGCTTGACGTTCGCTTTACCTAGAACAAGTATGAAACTAGAAGTACTTTTGTAGGTGTGAAAGGCTAGGTTTGCAAGACAATAAAGAGCATGTAAACATAAACTAGGGGCTGTTTTAGATAAAGATGCAATAAAGTAAATATTAGTAGAGAACTTTTTGTTACGAGAAAGTTATTTTTCCAAGGCAATCGATAATTAGACCGGTAATCATTGTTGCAATTCTATTTGAGGGAGAGGCATAAGCTAACTTACTTTCTCTACTTGGATCATATGCACTTATGATTGAAACTCTAGCAAGCGTCCGCAACTACTAAAGATTTATTAAGGTAAAACACAACCATAGCATTAAAGTATCAAGTCCCCTTTTATCCCATACACAAACAACCTACTTACTCGGGTTTGTGTTTCAGTCACTCACGCAACCCACCATAAGCAAATCATAAACATATTGCAAACCCTACAGCGGGAATCCCTCACGCTTGCGCGACACGGAGGGCACAATAGGACAGCACCAATAATAAAACATGCAACTCAAACCAATCACGATCATCAATTAACCCATAGGACAAAACGGATCTACTCAAACATCATAAGATAGCCATACATCATTGGGGAATAATATATAGCGTTGAGCACCATGTTTAAGTAGAGATTACAGCGGGTAAGAGAGAGGTTACACTGCTGCATAGAGGGAGGAAGAGTTGGTGATGAAGGCGGTGAAGTTGTTGGTGAAGATCGCGGTGATGATGATGGCCCCCGGCAGCGCTCCGGCGCCACCGGAAGCAAGGGGGAGAGAGGCCCCCTTCTTCTTATCCTTCCTTGACCTCCTCCCTAGATGGGAGAAGGGTTTCCCCTCTGGTCCTTGGCTCCCATGGCTTGGGAGGAGCGAGAGCCCCTCCGAGATTGAATCTATCTCTCTGTTTCTGCGTTCTCTGATTCTACCCCTTCACTGTTTCTTTAATATCCGGAGATCCGTAACTCCGATTGGGGTGAATCTTTCGCCCAGATTTTTCTCATAAAATTAGCTTTCTTGCGGAAAAATAAGGGCATCAACCGCCTTACGGGGGGCCCAGGAGAGGCCAGGGCGCGCCTGCCTCCCTGGGGCGCGCCCCCTATCTCGTGGCCACCTCGAACACCATTTCGTGTTGATTCTTTCTCCGGAAAATCCCAAATATTCCAAAATAATTCTCCGTCCGTTTTTATCCCGTTTGAACTCCGTTTGATATTGGTTTTCTGCAAAACATAAAACATGCAACAAACAGGAACTGGCACTGGGCACTGGATCAATATGTTAGTCCCAAAAATAATATAAAAAGTTGCCAAAAGTATATGAAAGTTGAAGAATATTGTCATAGAACAATCAAAAATTATAGATATGACGGAGATGTATCAGCTGATAGGATTGGTTCGATCATCTCATCGGCACAAAGTGCATTCCTCAAGTCCAAATGTTTGTAAGACAACTTCTTATATGTTAGAAACTCGGTCTGCTCGCTCCACCGGAGGAAGAAACCCGCATTACTGATCAAGCTAGATATCGCTCGAGCTTTCGACTCGGTCTCATGGGAATTCATTCTGGAGCTCCTGCAAAACTTGGGCTTTAGCCGTCGTTGGAGAGGTTGGATCACGATGCTGCTGGTCTCGACCTCCTCTTCTTTCCTGCTAAACGGTGACCCGGGGAGGCCACTGCAACACCGACGAGGTCTCCAATAGGGAGACCCCCTGTCCTCTTTACTCTTCATCCTGACAATTCATGTGCTCCACCGCCTCATTGCAAAAGATGCTGAATAGGACATTCTTGCACCTCTGTTGGGCCGAGAGCTAAAGTTACACATCAGGCTTTATGCGGATGACGTCGTGATCTTTGCAAAGCCGACCAGAGAAGAGGTGGACAAGCTGCTGCAAATCATTTCCCTCTTTGGAGATGCATCTGGCCTGCATCTGAACATCATCAAGTGCACTGTCACACCTATCAGATGTGAAGACATAAATATTCATGAGATACTACCAAACTTTGGAGGCCACGTAACAGAATTCCCCATCAAATATGTAGGGTTGCCGATCACCTTTGGGAGAGCTAGACTAGTACACTTTCAGTTCATCCTAGATCGAATCAGAGCCCGCCTGGCTGGTTGGAAAGGCCAACTGATGTCTTTCGCCGGAAGAAGAGTGCTGGTCCGGTGTGTACTCTCTGCAATTCCAACCTTCGCCCTGTCAGTGACGCGACCGCCCAAGAAATTGCTCAAAGAAATTAACAAAGTACGCTGAGGTTTCCTATGGGCGCAAGCAAAATACCTCACTACCGGCCACTGCAAGGTCGCATGGAAGAAAATGTGTACGCCAACAAACAATGGCAGCCTGGGGATACATGATCTTCAGAACTTCTCCAGGGCCCTGCGTCAGAGATGGCTATGGCTCGCCTGGCAGAATGAAGAAAGGCCATGGAAGGGGTCCGAGCTGCCGTGCGACAACACAGACAGAGCCTTCTTCTACAGTGCAACCACGGTTATCCTTGGAAACGACAAACTTGCCTCCTTCTGGCAATCACCCTGGTTCACCTCGCCAAACCTCTTGCAACGTTGTTCCCAGACTTGTTTAAGTGATCGAGGGGAAAGAAGAGATGTGTGGCAGATGCGCTCACAAATGACACATGGATTAAAGACCTAAGGCAGCCCACAAACATTGATATGGTACGGAATTTCCTTATTCTGCGGAGAGCAATACGGGCAGCGAATGTAACACTTCAGCCTCAGATCAAAGACAAATTAATCTGGCGCATGCATAGCTCAGGGGCCTACAATGCCAAATCTGCATACATAGCACAATTTGATTCTCTGCCAAAGACTGATTGCGAAGAATAGATCTGGAAGAATGGGCACCTGGAAAGATCAAAGATTTCTTCTGGTTACTGATACAAAACCGCCTCCGGTGCAATGACAGATTGCAGTGCAGAGGTTGGGAAAACAGATACTTCTGCCCCTTGTGCATGAGGAACCCGGAGACATCCATTCACCTATTCTGGGAATGCCCAGTTTCAAAAGAGATATGGCGACGAGTTTCAGCCTGGCCGGCCTGCGAACACCTTGCTCTCCTCACACAAGCTACTGCTACCCCTTCTGATCAACGAGTGAGAAATCTTCTGCAATAGACAAGACCAAACCTCAAGGCAAAGCTCAAAATGATGGTCTTCCTGGTAACATGGCACATCTGGACGGAGCGGAACAACCGCATTTTCAGGCATATCTCAGGCCAAATCAATGCCTTAATGGCTGCTATTAGAAGCCATATGGACTGCTGGAAACTTATTGGGGCGAAGTGCCTAGAAACGCCACTAGGCAACCCAGGCTAAGGAGAGAAGCTTTTTTGTTCTGTCTTAGGGTGATCTTCACACCCAAATATTATAAACCACCATGATCAATTGATCATGAACGCATTTGCCATCTTCCTCTTGCTTAATATATGAATGCCAGCGATACGTTGGTTCTTTAAAAACAAACTCTTCATAAAAATGGCATGATAGTCAAATTAGTCTTCGCCCGCCGTATACGTATAAGTTGTACATTTTTTACAGGGACGTAAACAACTCACTTGCTATGCCTAACCTTCTTTTATTCTTCGCATCTTCTCAGTCTGGCATTTTGTTGTTGTTGTTTGGCCTTTTTTCTTCAGCTTTATTCATTTTTTATTTTTCTTTATTTCCTCTTTTTTTCATTTGCTAAAATTTGTGAACATTTTCTTAAATTCATGATTTTTTTCAATATATGTGAGCTTACTTTTTAAACCGTGATTTTTTTGAAATGAATGGATGTTTTTAAATTTTGCAAAAAAGTAAAAGTCATGATCTTTTTTGTCAAAATCGTAAATAAGTTACAAATCGATGAACTTTTTTCAATTTCATAAACTTTTTCCAAATTTGTGATTTTTTTTCAAAATCGTTAACTTTTTTCTCAAATTTGTGATTTTTTTCAAATCAGTGAACTTTTTCAATTTCATGAATTTGTTGTCGTTCTTTTTTCAAACCAATGAACTTTTTCTAAACTCATGAAGTTTTCTTTAATCGTAGGGTGGGCGGTTGAAACCGGAAAACTCGTTTTTTACCATTCAGTTTACTTTAAATTTGGGTTAGTAAAACTATAAAACCGAAATGAACAAGCAAAAGCAGCTAACTGATAATTTGGTTAATCTGTTTACTTGGTTCGGTGTTCAGTTTACACTGGGCAAACTCGTCAAATGTAATGCTTTATATTATGATACTCGCACATTACATAGCAGATCTCTGTACCTCCATATTCATTGCTCAGTGGATTGGGACGCTGGATCCTATTCGGCGCCCTTTGCCCCGATACAGTGTAATATGCAAATGGGCGCACAACCCCCTTGCTCCGCTGGGCCAGCCCATTTAGCCTTTTTCCGCTGTGCTAGTCACGCCGCAAAAAAATCAGCCAGTACAAGGAGTCGAACCGCGGACCTCCTGCTGAATAGCTAGCTGCAGTAACCACCGCGCCATCCCCAACTGCATGCTGATTTTAATATTTTTATGCCTTTTCTTCCTCCTTTGTTTCTTTTGTTTGTGTTTTTCTGTTTTGATTTTTCTGTTTTGATTTTTCTATTTTATTTTTCCATTTTTATTTTTCTTCTTCCTAAGTTCGGTGAACTTCTTATTTAAGATCGATGATTTTTTTTATCAAATTCGGTGATTTTTTTTTCAATTTTGATGAATTGTTTTCAAATTAGATGAACATTTTTTGAATGGGTGAACTTTTTTTTGAATTCGATGAACTTTTTTAGAATTCTATGAACTTTTCCTGAATTCGATGAACTTTTTTTTAATTCAGTGTACTTTTTTTGGATTTGGTGAACTTTTTTTCAAATTCAATGAACTTTTTTTAAACGGGGTGAACTGTTTTTGAATTCTGTGAATTTTTTTCAAATTTAATGAACACTTTTTCAAAATCGATAAACTTTTTTCCAGTTTGCGAACTTTTCTTCAGAAATGATGAACTTTTTTGAAAATCCATGAAAGTTTTCTAATCACAATTGTTTTCAAAAAAATTGACGCGATACTGTGCTTGGTTATGTGCAACACACAGCACTGCAACCATGTTATTTCGTGTTTCATGCTGTTTCTAACCACTCAAGGCCGGTAGCTTGACTGGTTAGCCAGCTTTGAAGGTGAAGCTGACTGTGTGAGTTTGAATCTCCGTAGTTGCAACTTTTTTGGGGTTTTTTCGCGCTAGTTTACACTTCCGCGTTTCGCGCGCCGGCCCAACCTGCAGGGCGCGTGGGCGCCGGCGCTTAGAGCATTACTAGTAGAACCCTCAAACCCTCAAACCCTCACTAGCGTTTTAAGGGTCCAAAAATATTTTTTTTGTGCACTTTTACGGGTTGAAAAACAGAGGCAAAGATTAGAACCCTCAAACCCAACCCTTATAACAGAATATTCCCCATGAACGACGTTGTCGTTGCGCGCGGGAGGTCGACGGGGTGGCCGCCGGCGACGGGGGCGACTAGTAGCGGCGGTCGCAGGCGTGGGCGCGGGAGTTGGGAGGATTTTCCCCTCCCGCGCGAGTATAACCGCCAAATGAGGGTTGGGATGGGTTTTGCTCCCCAACCCTTACTTTTGAGGATTGGGAGAGGGTTTGAGGGTTGGACCTTTAAAAAAATTTGAGGGTTTGAAGGTTAAGGGGTTCTAATCTACGGCTTTTTTCCGACGAAAACTGTAAAAAAGCAGTTATTTTTAGGGGTTTGAGGGTTTGAAGGCTCTACTAGTAATGCTCTTAAGGTGCCGACTTTTTTTAGGGGAACTTAAGGCGCCGACTAGGAACTCTCGGTTGGGACTTGGGACTAAACTGAGAGCTATGGGCGGCAGGAGCGTACGCGCGATTGAAAGGCTCGCGCAGGTTTGGGCCTTCGTGGCTGGGTCAGCCCATGTGGCATGCACTGAGCGAACAATTGCACATCCATTTGTTCCTTCAAACGGGCCTTCTCGCCTACCCAAACATCATCCATTGCACATGATCTATTTTTGGACATCCATAACTTGACCTCAACTTTTGCAAGCAGGTGAGCATGCAATGGTAGACATCCACGCCTGGTTTGAACAACATTCAACATCGTATGCAAGTTGCAACATGTCCCGCCATTTATCAACATTTTTTACAAAAAAAAACTCCTAAAAATGCAAAATTTGTTGAAAACTCAAACAACTTGGTGTGGTGCCTTGAATCGGTCATACAGGTCCATGAAAATAATTGAGGCCATTTAAGGGATGTCGAGAAATGAGGTGCTACCAAATGGACCCATCTTGCCTACTCGAACATCCTCTGTTGAACATGGTCTAGTTTTGCATATCCTTGAAATGAAACCAACTTTTGCAGGAAGGTGGTCATGCCCATGGTAGGAATCCATGACAGGCATGAACGATTGCCGACATCATATGCAAGTTGCGGCATGTCCGACCATTTGTCGGTCTTTTTTCATTGGGAAAAATCCAAAAAATCAAAACTTATTTAAAAACCCAAACAACTTGGCATGGTGCCTTCAGTTCCTCGTACAAAGAAATGGAATTTTTTTGGGCAATTTCAAGGATGTCAAGAAACGACGTGCTCTCAGACGGAGACTTCTCGCTTACCCAAACACCCTCCATTCAATATGGCATATTTTTGGACAACCTTGAAATGGTTCCAAATTTTTGCAGCAAGTGGCCATGCCCATTGTAGGCATTCTTGTCAGGTTTGAATGATTTGTGACACCATATGCAAGTTGTGACACGTCCGGTCATTTATCGGTCTTCTTCACCGAGAAAACTCCAAAAAATGCAAAAATTATCGAAAACCCAAACAACTTGGCATGGTGCCTTTAATTAGTCACACAAGGCCATGAAAAAAATTGGAGCCATTTCAAGGATGTCGAGAAACAACACGTTCTCAGACGGAACCTTCTAGCCAACGTGAACACCCTCCGTTCAACATGGTCTATTTTTGGACATACTTGAAATGACTTTAACTTTTGGAAGAAGATGGACATGCCCATTGTAGGCATCCATGTCAGGTTTGAACGATTTCTGAGACCGTATGTAACTTATGACACGTCCGGCCATTTATCGACCTTTTATCACGAGGAAAACTCCAGAAAATGCAAAATTTGTCGAAACCAAAACAACTTGTCATGGTAACTTCAATTGGTCAACAGGGCCATGGAATTTTTTTGGAGCCATTTGACGGATGTCAAAAAATAACGTGCTCTCAAACTGAGCCTTTTGGCCTACCCAGACACCCTATATTGAACATGGTGTTTTTTGAACATTCTTGAAATTACCTCAAGATTTGTAAGCAGGTGGTCGTGCCAACGGTAAATATCAATGTCAGGTTTGAAGGAACAAATTATTTAAAATCATAATTTAAACAATAAATCTTTTTAAAAAACATTTAATAAATATTTGAAGGAAAAAAGAATTTAAAACACGTACTTAAAATTATTATTTTAGTATTCCAAAATGTATTTCAAAATTTAGGATAGGTTTCAAAAATAATAATAAAGTTCAAAAGGTAGAAAAATGAATTAACAGCAAAAAGAGAAGGCAAAACTGAAAATAGAAAAATCGCTTAGGCCTTGGCCCAACTAGGTGACAACATCGCTCCCATCGGGCACATTTTGGACCGGCCTAGCGCTCACGGATTTGAAAAAGTTCACCGATTCAAAAAATGTCCATGTTTTCAAAAATGTGTTCGCAAGTTCATGAAATGTTCCCTTTTTCAATACTAGTTCACAAATACATAAAAAGTTTGGGGACTTTCAAATAATGTTCATTCTTTCAAAATTTGTTTTGAATTTTAAAAATGTTCCTGTTTTCAACTCTATGCTATAAAAATACATAAAATGTTTGGGGAAATTCGAAAACTTATCGGTTTCAAATTTTTGTTCATCTTTTTTTAACAAATTCACAAAATGTTCATGATTAATTTTTTTTGATTTTTTATAAACAAATATTCTTGTCTTCTCATTATTAGCAAATTTTGCAGACACATACATTTTCTTATGTAATTATGTACAATTTCTTAAAATATGAATACTTGTTGTTTTGAACAAAATTGGAAAGAACAAACATTTATTGAACTTTTGCACAAATTTTCAAAGGCACGAGGATTTTTTGGAAAAAAGAAAGAAAAATGAAAAATAAATTAAAATAAATAACCAACAAAAAAGAAAAAGACGCAGGTTCTCTATAAAAAAATACTATAATCTGAAAATATATTCGGAAATTTAAAAATTAGTGTCTAGATTTCAAAAAGTTCATGGGTTTTGCAAAGAAAGTTGCAAATATGTTGAAAAAGTTCATGGATTCAGAAAACAACTTCATTAGAGTGTTAACAAAAAACTGTAAAAAAAGTTCGCTAAGTTGAAAAAGATTCCCAATTTGGAAAAAGTGTCAAACTCTGAAAAAAATCATGCATTTGAAAAAAAGGAAAAAAAAAGAAAAAGAAACAGGAAAATGGAAAAAAATAAAATAAAAATATAAGAATATAAAACCCGAGTGAAAATAGAAGAATAAACTGGCCAAAACAACCAAGTATGAAAGGAAAACCAGAGTCTTTCTTTTTAGCATTATATTTGATGCCCTACAAAATTTGGATAAAGAAAAACTTAGACATAGGAGGTAAGGTATCTCGTGTGGTTAACGCGTCTAGTTAAACAGTGAGGTTCTGAGTTTGAGTCTGACATAACTTTCTTATTTTTTGGAGGTTACAAAAGAAAAAGAACGGAAATTGGGTCGAACCCAGGTCAGAGGGGGTGTGTACTGCGAAGAAAAAAATAAAAATAAAAATAAATAAAACCAAAGAAAAAAAGGCCAAATAAAACATAAAAAGAGATGAAAGTCTAAGAAGGTGCACCACAAGAAGAATAAAATAAGTAACTAGGCACAACAAGTCAACTATCATAGTTGGTTATAACGGGTGGAAGTAAACTGCGGGCATATCGGCTCTGTACGTCTACATACAACTTAAGTTGCACGTGCCACATACGGAGGTGGGTAAATGACCATACTGCTTTTATATGGTTTT
>NC_041383.1:663639742-663734984 GCF_002162155.2 Triticum dicoccoides | reverse complement strand
AATTTTTAAAAATACTATAATTTTTTTAATTCTGAGGTATTAAATTTGAACGATCATTCTGTCCATGTGTGAAGTATCGTGAAGGAATGACACCCATGGTATTTGTTAGTGAAGAAAATATAATTTGATCTTATTAGTATTAAATAGTGTTTATGGATATAGCTTTGAT
The DNA here is from genome assembly GCF_002162155.2 of Triticum dicoccoides. Classification (NCBI taxonomy): domain Eukaryota; kingdom Viridiplantae; phylum Streptophyta; class Magnoliopsida; order Poales; family Poaceae; genus Triticum; species Triticum dicoccoides. The sequence goes on along the minus strand of NC_041383.1, from coordinate 663,734,815 downwards.
TTTGTATTCTTTGTTCAAAATACCACAAATGTCATTTTTTTCGTGAAACTTCATACTGGAATATACCAGTCGATGTCAAAAAAGTTTCAGTATTTTTTTATTTTTTAATATTTTCTTTCTAAATTTATTAATTATAAGGGGTGCGCGTGGAACCATGTTCTACAAACGTACATAATATAAACATTGATTGATTAAGTCTTGCAAGCATATTAAAATTTAGAGTTAAGTTTCAATTGTAGTTTGTACTTGCATGTCCGTAGTGGATGCACTTGCACTTCAACTCTCAGTTGGATGTCGATCCCCTGCCTTAGTGATCCCGAACACCCTCGGGTGAAGCTGCCGCAGACTGGTATAGAGAGGCATAAACGGTGTAGGCGTTCGAAGGAGGGTGTGAACCGAGGATGCTAGAAGCACCAATGGAGGGATGCATGCCAGGCGCCCAGGCACGGTTGTATGTTGGTGGATCGTCATAGGGAACGGTGCGAACCACGACATAGGCCAAGCCTACACTCATGTGAGCCAGGGTAAGGGCGCCACCGAGTAGATGTAATAGATGAAGCCAGAGATACCCCTTGAGGCATTGGTGCTGGAACAGAGGTCGACGAGGAGGCCAACAGTTGTTGTGGAGGATATTGTGGTGCTGTGAATTCCAACAATAAAAGAGGTGGAAGAACTTGACTTAATCACATGAGGTGCATGAGGGTGATACAAGAAAATATGCAAGTTCACACCCCTCAAGTGGAGGTAACATCCCTGCGTCCAGTTCTCCAGTGAGATTGTTTCTCTTGTCTGGTCTCTAATTACAAATGTTGCAACACATATCCTAGTGTCGAGGGGTGACTTATATAGAGTTCGCTTAACCCCTCGCCTACTTATGTTACAGGTGAAGTTATGATTACTATTACACATATCCACTATGGATTGTAACGGGCATACTAAAGTGTAGGCCAACTCCATCCAATTAATGATATGGTAATGTTCCAATCAATGTTCCTCTAACATCATGTCCTCAAAGTTACCGACATCATCTTTACACTTAACATCATGTCCTCAAAGTTCCCGACGGCGGGGACTTCCATGGACGCGGCTCCTCTCCCTCCCGGCGGTGGCGCGGCCCCGATCTGGTGGCGGCTCGCTGCGAGGCTCCGACAACGACGCTACTCGGTGACGGGCATGGTGGGGTGCTCAACCCGGTGGTGTGCCCTGGCTTGCAACGATGGCTTGGGCTACCGATCCCTCCGATATGATCTTGGTGGGTTGGTGGAGCTCGGCCAAAGCTGCGGTCGGCTGTTTGTTTCGTCGGCTGATGCGACATGGGGCTCTGGTCAGCAGGCTTCAGGCCATGGATGTTGGCAGGCTGGATCGGGGCGGCGTGGGGGTCTGCTGCCGTGATAATAATGCTGGTTGTCCTCATGCTCTTCTCACATCATGGGAACGTCTTAAATAATCGATCCTCCTCAATCTCGTCATCGACGTGTTCCAGAGCTGCTGCTCAAGATCCTGCCCAAGATATTTGGCACATCATATCGGCCTACAAGGTTCCATGACAGCTTGGCGCCAAGCTGTATTGTTTGTTGACACCATGGGACATGTCGGCTTAGACATCTGTGAAGAAAGTCATGGTGGCTAAGATCGGAGGATCAGTTAGACGGACAAAATCTTCAAGGAAATGGAGTCAGCCATGTGTTTAGTAACTCTCAGCAGCAGTAGTGTCAAGTGGGGGCGATAGCACAAGAGGAATTCATATTTTTTGGTGCTCCTCAGGTGCTGAGCTGTCACTGGTACAACGAGGTGCTATACGCATGGTTTTTAACCCCTTTCCACGATGACATTTGGAACCATCGCCAAGTGAGTGTGGGTGATAGGAGGGGTCTTTCCCACATGACCCAGAAACTGTCGGGGATTGGCCCTCCTGGCACACAGGCTGGGGCAAAATGAGCTCGTGTGCGATCGAGCAAGGCATCGAAACTCAATCGTTTCCGTTCGTATGTACGTCCCACATGGTGAATACTAGAAAAACATTTCCATTCGTATGTATATCACACACAGTTAATCCAAGGAATACATTTTCGTTCTTATGACATCCCACACAGTCAATCCAGGGAAAACCTTTCCGTTTGTATGTACATCCCACACAGTCAATCCTTGAAAAAAGTTTCCGTTCATATGTACATCCCACACAGGTTTATGTATAGGCTCGTGTGTGATAGGTGTAACTATCACACACTCTCTGCATTGGTTAACAGTTGCTTTTATCAACTGCATCACACACTATTTGATGAAGAAAACTGTGTGGCATTGGGCTATCCATCACAAGCGCTTTCACTGCTAGAACCGTTTGCTAAGTTTCATGACCCATTTAGCAGGTTTATTAGTTTACAATTAATAATTCCAGTATTACACAAATTCACATTTCATGTCAAACAGCTATTTGCCAATTTCATATTAGGCACATAGATATATTTTAACATCACAGTACGATAGCTACCTGAAAACAACACAGTACATCATGTAGCTAGTTCAACTTCATAAGAACAATATTAGAACAACATATTCATTTCCCTAATCGAGATCATCCAGGCTCGTCTTATCCACCTCTGCTCTCAGTTTAGTAAGAACCTGTTTTGAACTAGCCAACTAGGAAAGTGCCTCCTCCTTCGCCAACACCATCTTAGCAAAGTTTGATTTTAAAAAATCCGAGCTCATTCTCCACCTTCCTCTTTTTATCCCGCATCTTCAAATTTTCTTCAGCGTTGATGACACTTTCTCTAAGCCTACCTCTATTCTTTTCCTCATACATGCTCCAGAGCTTTGCTAGGCACATCTTCAAAGACTGTGGCCACTCTTGATCAACCTACTCCAAGTAAGAACACTTCCGTTCGTCCTATAATATATAAAACTAGATCAGTAACAATTGTAGGGAATATGGGTTTATAGCAACATAGAAAATCACCAATACTTATTTTAAAAAACTGAAGAAACATGTTAATTATGACATATCTTCTCAAAAAGGTCAATGTGCAAATGAATTAATTGCTACTGAGACAACAACCAAATTCTGAAACACCAGAAGCTATAATTAACTACAACAACGCTACAAGTTCTTACTCATGTAATATAAATAACAAATTGAACATTTTAAGAGAAAGGTAAATATAAATGCAACAACATAGCAACAGTGTTTGGATGACAACAATTTGATACTAATAGGTGTGTACATGCACAAATTTAGTAACATAGAACTAATAGCACTAAGACCGTCCACTATGTATGCCAAAACCGGTGTAAAGACAACTGTTGCTACATCTCTCACCGATGCACTGCACCGGCGAGCCGATGCAGCGGAAAAAAATCAGGGACCCGAACTTCAGAGCACCTAGTTGCTATGATGCCCAGTTCCTTCGTTCCATAAATAATTAGTATTTTACTGCTTGGTTGCTCGGATGTGTGGACAAATTGGCTGCATAAACGGCTGAAGCGGTGCCAAATAATTTTCTAATGGCACCGCTGATGAGATGACAACATTTTAGATACTAGGTATAAACTGTGACACTGTCTTAGGATGCGTTTGGTTAAAGGTGTGGTATGAATGGGTTGGGACCATGCCAGTGTGCGAATCACATCTAAAAGATGATTGGTAACAATGAAAGAGGGTCTAACCTTCTCTGCACATGCCAGAAACTTCCTCCCACTGTCCATAGATTCAAACACAACTAGTGACACACATGGAGATTGATGGTGACAACGAGCAGACAGATCTTCAGCCACCCCGCTCCATTCATTGCAACTGATGGTCCTAGGGAACTACAAGAGGGATAAATGACTCAAATCGACCGCCGGGTAAAAATCCTTCATTCCAAGTCATAGCCCGAGAGAGAGAAGAGAGGCATACCCGGGTGGTGAAGGAGTCATCATTGGAGGAGGAACCGCTGGAGAGGTCTTTGAAGAAGACCATGGCGACCCCGGCGGTAGGATGCAAGATGGCGAGAGCGAGGAAGCGAGCGAGGAAGCGCCTATAGTTTAGGAAGTAAGGAAGGAAGGAGGAAACAGGGGAAATGTGACTTGTGGTTGATAATCCCCAAGTGCAGGGAATCATCGTAGCAATTCTCAAAGGTGGAAGTGATAAGTATGGAGTGCGAACCCACAAGGAGCTAAAGGTAAGATCAATATTCTCTCAAGCCCTATCTGCTACTGATACGACTCTACGGGCACCAAACGTTTGCTTCCAACTAGAAACAAGAAATAAAACTGTGTTGCGGGTATAAAGAGGATAACTTTGTATTAAATCGGAGAGTTAAAACATAAAAGTAGGTGCTGTTATCATAAAGTTAGAATATACTACTAAATAATATAAATAGCGAGTGTGGAATAATGGTGGATCTGTGTGCGGAATTGTCCTAAGCAATTGTTAACAAGATCGGTAGTCGTCATTGCAATTTCATATGAGGGAGAGGCATAAGCTAACATACTTTTCCATCCTTGGATCAGATGCACTTATGATTGGAACTCTAGCAAGCATCCGCAAATACTAAAGATCATTAAGGTAAAAACCCAACCATAGCATTAAAGCATCAAGTCCCCTTTTATCCCATATGCAACAACCCCCTTACTTGGGTTTGTGTTTCCTTCACTCACGCAACCCACTATAAGTGAATCATGCATGTATTGCAACACCCTACAGCGGGAATCCCTCACGCTTGCGCGACACGGAGGGCACCATAGGACAACACCAATAATAAAACATACAACTCGTACCAATCTAGATCATCAATCAACTCAAGGCTAGTGGGCAGTACATAGTCAAAAAAAATCAATCAACTCAAGGACAAAAGATATCTACTCAAAAAATCATAAGATGGCAACTCATCATTGGATCATAATATGTAGCATAAATCACCATGTTCAAGTAGGGATTACAGCGGGGTGCGGGAGAGTGGACCGCGTAAAAGAGATGAGGATGGTGATGATGATGGTGATGTTGATGAAGACGATCACCGCGGCGATGATTCCCCTCCCGATGGCACTCTGGTGCCACCAAGAGAGAGGAGGAGAGGTTCTCCCCCTTGTGCTTCCTCCTCCATGGCTTTCCCCCTCTGGTCCTTGGCCTTCATGGCAATGATGGCCCCTCCGAGATCCTCCTCCATGGCCTCCAGTGATGATGGCCCCCTCCGGCAGGGTGCCGGAGAGGGCCTAGATTGATTTCTCGTGGCTACAGAGGCTTGCGGCGGCGGAACTTCCGATCTAGGTTAATTCCCGAAAGTTTCAGTATTTATAGGAATTATTGGCGTTGGTTTCACGTCAAGGGGGCCTCCGGGCTGTCCACGAGATAGGAGGGCGCACCCCCAGGGGGGACGCGCCCCCCTGTCTCGTGGGCAGCCCGGGACTCCTCTGGCCCAACTCCGATGCTCCGTGATCTTCTTTTGGTCCAGAAAAAATTCTCAAAAATTGGCACGTCATTTGGACTCCGTTTGGTATCCCTTTTCTGTAAAACACTAAAACAAGGAGAAAACAGAAACTGGCACTGGGCTCTAGGTTAATAAGTTAGTCCCAAAAATCATATAAAATGACATATAAATGCTTATAAAACATCATAGAAGGATGAAATAATAGCATGAATACTTCATAAATTATAGATACGTTGGAGACGTATCAGCATCCCCAAGCTTAATTCCTGCTCGTCCTCGAGTAGGTAAATGATAAAAGAAATAATTTATGAAGTGTGAATGCTAGTAGGTGCACAAGTTTGATCAAAGATAATTTCAATCACCTTTTCTAGCATCAATATGTGTCATAATAATAGCTTATCTCATAAAACTTTTCATGATCAAGTAACAATCTATTCACAATATCAAGCATGGTTCAGAAACTTCATTGAGAACTAACAAACTATAATTTCAGTCATTGAAGCAATTGCAATTTATCATAACATCAGAAAGAGTCAAGAATAGAGCTTTTCAGCAAGTTCACATACTCAACTATCATATAGTCTCCTACAATTGCTAACACTCACACAATACTTGTGGTTATGGAGGTTCAGCCGGACACTGAGAAAGATAGGGGCTTATTGTGTTGCCTCCCAACATATTCACCTTTGGGTGATGTCAACAATAATAGCCCATGCTAACTTACATCAATTTGATATATATATCATGATCTTTCAAACACGAGGAGCTTGCCAAAGGATAAAATGAAAAAGGGAAAGGTGAGGATCACCTTGACTCAAGCATAAAGTAAAAGCATAAAGGAAAAGATAGGCTCTTCGCAGAGGGAAGCAGAGGTTGTCATGCGCTTTTAGGGTTGGATACACAAAATCTTAATGCGAAAGAACATCACTTTATATTGCCCCTTGTATGTGGACCTTTATTATGCAATCCGTCGCTTTTATTACTTCCACAACAAGATCATACAAAGTTTATTTTCTCCACACTAATAAGTTATGCATATTTAAAGAGCAATTTTTATTGCTTGCACCGATGACAACTTACTTGAAGGATCTTACTCAATCCATAGGTAGATATGGTGGACTCTCATGGCAAAACTGGGTTTAAGGATATTTGGAAGCACAAGTAGTATCTCTACTTGGTGCTAGGAATTTTTGGCTAGCATGAGGGGGAAAGGCAAGCTCAACATGTTTGGAAGGTCAATGACAATATACTTTAACTGAGATGTCGGAAAACATAAACCATTACGTTGTCTTCCTTGTCCAACGTCAACTCCTTTTAGCATGCCATACTTAATGAGTGCTTCACAATCATAGAAGATGTCCAAGATAATATATTTGTATGTGAACCTCTCTTTCCTTATTACTTCCTATTAATTGCAACGATGACCAAAACTACGTTTGCCAACTCTCAACAACTTTTATGCCTCATACTTTCTATATGTGAAGTCATCACTCACCATGTTATAAGCATATGAAACATATAAAAATTCAGATTTATGACATTCAATTCATTCCCCCATTTACTCATAGGATATACATGAAGCACAAGAGTAAATGACAAACTACTCCAAAAGATATGAGTGAAGGACATTGAGTAGTCAGATAATTAACTAGCCATAGGAGGGTTCCCTTCAATAATTCAGATCCAAAGATTTTATTCAAACAGAGAGTAAAATTTAAATAAAATGACATTTTCAAGGATAGCACAACTCATGTGAAGAAGCAAAAACTTAGGCTCAACCAATACTAACCGATAGTTGTTGAACAAGAGAGATGGGATACCTACCGGGGCATCCCCAAGCTTAGATGCTTGAGACTTCTTGAAATATTATCTTGGGATGCCTTGGGCATCCCCAAGCTTGAGTTTTTATGTCTCCTTAATTCCTCTCATATCACGGTTTCTCTTTTTATCAAAAGCTTCATTCACAACAAACTCAACAAGAACTCGTGAGATGGGTTAGTATAAACCAATACAAAACCTTATCATTTTCTACTATAACAAATCACTAAAATTATTATTCAATATTTAATACTATATGCCTCTGTATATTTAATACTCCTATCCTCAAATAGAATCATTAAACAAGCAAACATATGCAAACAGTGCAAACATAACAGCAATCTGTCAAAACAGTACAGTCTATAAATAATGCAAGAGTATCAATACTTCCCTGACTCCAAAGATTATGAACTAAAATTCCCACTGTAATAAATTTATCAGAGCTTAATATGCAAAAAGATTCAACGTTATACCATTCTCTGAATTTTCTAAGGATTTTTTGCAACAGCGGTAAACTTTCTGTTTTCAAACAGCAACATGTATACTAGCAAAATAAGCATGGTAAAGGCTATCCTTGACTTTTTTATTGAAACTAAAGATGCAAAACTTTATTCTAAATACCAGCAAGCAAATACTAACAAAATAAAATGACGCTCCAAGCAAAACACATATCATGTGGTGAATAAAAATATAGCTCCAAGTAAAGTTACCGATGAATGAAGACGAAAGAGGGGATGCCTTCCGGGTCATCCCCAAGCTTAGGCTCTTGGTTGTCCTTGAATATTACCTTGGGGTGCCTTGGGCATCCCCAAGCTTAGGCTCTTGCCACTCCTTATTCCGTAGTCCATCGAATCTTTACCCAAAACTTGAAAACTTCAACCACACAAAACTCAACCAAACTTCGTGAGATAGGTTAGTATGATAAAGAGTAAACCATGCACTTTGGTACTGTAAAAGACAAGGTTCATAATTGTTTTCACATAATTCCTACTGTACCATATCATTTCTACAATTTATATTGAGAAATATAAGCCATAGAAACTAGAAAACAAGCAAACTATGCAATTAAAACAGAATCTGTCAGAAACAGAACAGTCTGTAATGATATGAACAATAACCATACTTATGATACTCCAAAAATTATGAAATAAATTGTTGGACGTGAGTAATTTGTCTATTAATCTTCTGCAAAAAGAATCAACTCAAAAGAACTCTTCTGTAAAAAATTACAGCTAATCTCGTGAGCGCTAAGTTTCTGCTTTTTACAGCAAGATCACATTAACTTTCACCCAAGTCTTCCCAAAGGTCTTACTTGGCACTTTATTGAAACAAAAGCTATAAAACATGATTAATACAGTAGTTTAATCATGTAGACACGCAAAAACAGTAAGGATAAATATTGGGTTGTCTCCCAACAAACGCTTTTCTTTAATGCCTTTTAGCTAGGCATGATGATTTCAATGATGCTCGCATAGAAGATAAGAGGTGAAACATAAAAAGAGCATCATGAAGAATATGACTAGCATATTTAAATCTAACCCACTTGCTATGCCTAGGGATTTTGTGAGCACACAATTTATAGGAACAAGAATCAACTAGCATAGGAAGGCAAAATAAGTATAACTTCAAAACTTTAAGCACATAGAGAGGAAACTTGATATTATTGCAACTCCTACAAGCACATATTCCTCCCTCATAATAATTTTTTTTCAGTAGCAACATGATAACAACTTTGTTCTCATACTCAATTGGAACCTCTTCCGAAATAGTGGAATACTAACTAAAGTTGACACTCTTCCAAATCCACTTTCATAAATATCGTACGAAGATTCAACACCCTCCAAGATAGTGGGATCACTAATTCCTAAAGTTGACACTCTTCCAAACCCACTTTAAATTATAGTATTATTCATACTTCAAAATATATAAGTGAAGTTCCTGGAGCATTTTATAATTAATATAGACTAGCCAACATACAAGCTCAAAAATATACAAGTGAAGCATACGAAGCGTTCTTTAAAACCATACTCAAACGATTTGAGTGAAGCACAAAGAGTAATTCTATAAGATCATACTTAAAAGATATAAGTGAAGCACATGAAGTATTCTATAAAAATGAAGAGCTATCTCATACTAGCATTAATCTTAAAGGAAAATACAAACACAAAGGACACAAGTCATGTGAACAAAACAAAAACCGAGGTATACCGATATTTGTCGAAGAAGAAAGATGGGATGCCGACCGGGGCATCCCCAAGCTTAGATGCTTGAGTATCCTTTGAAATATTTACTTGGGGTGCCTTTGGCATCCCCAAGCTTAAACTCTTGTCTCTATTTATTCTTCTCACATCGGTAACTCCTCGTTCTTCAAACACTTCATTCACAAAAACTTAAACGAAAACTTTGTGAGATCCGTTAGTGTAATAAAGCAAACTACCACTTTAAGGTACTGTAATTAACTCATTCTTTTTTTATATTGGTGTTAAACCTACTGTATTCCAACTTCTCTATGGTTCATACCCCCCGATACTAGCCATAGATACATCAAAATAAGCAAACAACACACGAAAAACAGAATCTGTTAAGAACAGGACAGTCTGTAGTAATCTGGAAGTTTAGTAAACTTATGTAATTCCAAAAATTATGAAATAAATTTTAAAATTTGAAAAATTGGTACAGAAGTAATGTGCAAAAAGTTTCAGACCCATTTGACTTTCCAGTAAAAAATGTAAATTCATGCACTACAGCCAAAGTTTCTGTTTTTGTTCTGCACATAGTAAGCAAGCAATCTTATCACACTAAAACCCAAGCGTGGCACATTATTTTTATAATACAAAGGATATATACAAGGGGATAATTATTTACAGAGAAACTTCCATGAAAAAATTCTACATTGTTTCCGTGAGCATGAACACAAGTGATCAAGGTCAACCCTCACTTCTTCAATGCATAACTTTCCAATCACTTCTCTTTTTGAAAAACTTTTTTAGGCAAGACAGGCAAGTAAATAATTTTTATTATTTTCATTATTTTTAATTTTTTTGTATGTTTCACCCACAACTAAACAGGAACAAAAAGGGAAAAACAAAATATACTAAGTAAAGAAAGCAAACAAGCACACACGAGAATATCAACCCCACGCTATTGCTCCCCGGCAACGGCGCCAGAAAAGAGCTTGATAATCCCCAAGTGCAGGGAATCATCGTAGCAATTCCCAAAGGTGGAAGTGATAAGTATGGAGTGTCGAACCCACAAGGATCTAAAGGTAAGATCGATATTCTCTCAAGCCCTATCTACCACTGATACGACTCTACGGGCACCGAACGTTTGCTTCCAGCTAGAAACAAGAAATAAAACTGTGTTGCGGGTATAAAGAGGATAACTTTGTATGAAATCGGAGAGCTAAAACATAAAAGTAGGTGATGTTATCATAAAGTTAGAATATACTACTAAATAATATAAATAGCGAGTGTGGAATAATGGTGGATCGGTGTGCGGAATTGTCCTAAGCAATTGTTAACAAGATCGGTAGTCGTCATTGCAATTTCATACGAGGGAGAGGCATAAGCTAACATACTTTTCCATCCTTGGATCATACGCACTTATGATTGGAACTCTAGCAAGAATCCGCAAATACTAAAGATCATTAAGGTAAAAACCCAACCATAGCATTAAAGCATCAAGTCCCCTTTTATCCCATACGCAACAACCCCCTTACTCGGTTTGTGTTTCTCACTCACGCAACCCACTATAAGTGAATCATGAACGTATTGCAACACCCTACAGCAGGAATCCCTCATGCTTGCGCGACACAGAGGGCACCATAGGACAGCACCAATAATAAAACATACAACTCGTAGCAATCTAGATCATCAATCAACTCAAGGACAAAAGATATCTACTCAAAACATCATAAGATGGCAACTCATCATTGGATCATAATATGTAGCATAAAGCACCATGTTCAAGTAGGGATTACAGCGGGGTGCAGGAGAGTGGACCGCATAAAAGAGATGAGGATGGTGATGATGATGGTGATGTTGATGAAGACGATCACCGCGGCGATGATTCCCCTCCCGATGGCACTCCGGTGCCACCAAGAGAGAGGAGGAGAGGTTCTCCCCCTTGTGCTTCTTCCTCCATGGCTTTCCCCCTCTGGTCCTTGGCCTTCATGGCAATGATGGCCCCTTCGAGATCCTCCTCCATGGCCTCCAGTGATGATGGCCCCCTCCGGCAGGGTGCCGGAGAGGGCCTAGATTGATTTATCGTGGCTACAGAGGCTTGCGACAGCGGAACTTCCGATCTAGGTTAATTCCCGAAAGTTTCAGTATTTATAGGAATTATTGGCGTTGGTTTCACGTCAAGGGGGCCTCCAGGCTGTCCACGAGATAGGAGGGCGCCACCCCTAGGGGGGGTACCCCCTGTCTCGTGGGAAGCCCGGGACTCCTCTGGCCCAACTCCGATGCTCCGTGGTCTTCTTTTGGTCCAGAAAAAATCCTCAAAAATTGGCACGTCATTTGGACTCCGTTTGGTATCCCTTTTCTGTAAAACACTAAAACAAGGAGAAAACAGAAACTGGCATTGGGCTCTAGGTTAATAAGTTAGTCCCAAAAATCATATAAAATGACATATAAATGCTTATAAAACATCATAGAAGGATGAAATAATAGCATGAATACTTCATAAATTATAGATATGTTGGAGACGTATCAGTGGTCGGGGAGAAAAGGGGGTGCGAAGGGGGGGGGGTAGATATTTCGGCGGCAGGCCAAAAATTTCAAAATGTGGAGGGAAACTTTGCGCGCGGTGTCGCTGGACACCATTCACTTTGAACGATTGTGTGCATCACAAACGATTATTCTGCTTTACACGCATGGATGAGTTTGGTAATTCAAATTTTGGTGGAAATTTCCCCGGGTACGTCATTACATAATTTAACATCGCTTGCTAATTTGAGCACATAAAAGAGCGTACAACACACAGACCCCATTTACTGAATCGAGCATTTTAGTAGTTAAACAGAGCCAGTTGACCTAAAGATTGCTCTAACAAAAGACCATGATTAAAAAAAAAGCCTAAGTACGCATAATTTTAACAAATCCGCCGCCGCGCCGGCCTATGCATTGCCGGTGTGAGATGAGACGTTGATGACTTGTCCTAGCGATATGCCTCCGTTGGTGGACTCCGCGCCCCCTTGCTGAAGTCGACCACATCCTCGTCCTTGGCGCCACCCTCAAGGTTGTAGTACTCGTAGTAGTGGCTTCACTAGAGCTCATGTTGGTACTCCACCGCCGATTCCTCGATGGACAGACTCTTATCTACCTCAACCTCGGCCACGCGCAACTCCTCTTCCAGCGCTCCTCGATCTCCGCCGCCTCCTGCATCTCCAGCTCCCACTCGATGATCTCATGAGGAAGCAGGTGCTCCATGGTTGTCGGTGTCAAAACCGGTGGATCTCGGGTAGGGGGTCCCAAGCTGTGTATCTTAGGATCGATGGTAACATGAACACGAGATTTTACCCATCTTCAGGCTCTCTCGAAGAGATAATACCCTACATGCTGCTTGATTGACTTTAATGAGTATAGGTATTACAAGAGTTGATCTACCTCGACATCATATGTTGTGGTCTAAACCCTAGAGGTATGATGAATAACGTCATGATCATCTACCGACTAGCCTGGCCTCAGTTTATATAATGTACGAGAGGCCTAGGATAACAAGAGTCCTAGTCGAATACGCCGGTGGAGAGGAGTCCTTGTCTTGATCACCAAGTCTTGTAGAATCTTCCTTGTATGTGGCATGGGCTGTCCGAACTGGCCCAATAGTGAACTGCCATGGGGGTCCTCGGCCTGATCCAGTTGGTCGGTAGATGATGTGATGAGTACCCCCTAGTCCATGACACCGTTAGTAGCCCCCTGAACCGGTCTTCAAGTTGGGGACACTCCTCGATTCTTCCGAACAGTTCTTCATCTTCGGTCGCCGGTCTTGAAAACTGGTCCAACAAATCTTCTTATCTTCAATCTTGAGGATTGCCGAAGTAAATCCGAAGAGTTTACATGTCGGGTATCCAAGGAGCACCTTTAAGTTATCGGCCTTTATCAATGCCTTGTTATTTTTACGCCCACCTCGGGTTCGAAGTTGTTCCCGTGTAGTGGTGTCCTCCCGCGTCCGAGCTCCAACGCCGGACTATATTCAAGGTATCTTTTGCAGCCGAGCACCAACGCCGGACTGTATCCGAGCTCCAACACCGGACTGTATCAGAGCTCCAACGCCGGACATTATTTGAGGTGTCATAGATCACCTTGGTTCAAAAAAGTTGAAAGAGTTTAGCCGAGCTTAATGCCGGAAATGCCCTCTATGGAGCCAGCCACTGGCGCCTGAGCTTTATGCAGGACTGCTTCCGAGGTGGTGCACCACCCCTGACTATGGGCTGATTTTTTGATTAGTGCAATTTATTCTCCGCCGAGATATATAGCCAGTAGCCCTCAAGGTGTGTGTGTCGGTCTAAAACCCGAGATGCACCCGAAGGATGACATAAGACCGCTGATCCCAGTACTAGCTCGGTAGAATACTTCGGGACACAAAAAGCGGCGTGTTCAGTCCTCGAGACTCAGGTTGGGTGCGGTCGACCAATCTGAGGATCAGAATCTCCTCAAAAACTGTATTGCACTTAAAATTTTCTGCATTGAAAAGGCAATGCAATAGCCCCCGAGACACTGGTTGGGTGGCAGCACTAGGTCAGGGGATCGATGTTCCCCTTTAATATTAGTAAATGATAATCCTGAAGCCCAGTAGCCCCCGAGCCTTAATGCAAGCATGGGTGGCCGAATTAAGGATATCCGAAGTAAAATGACAAATTATGTGTCATGATTCTATGTATTCGAGTACTTTACATCACTAATTCTCGGATCCGATTTGTACAAAACTTTGTTGACCTACCATCGGCTTCCACCTCCTCGGCCAGTAGCCGAGGAGTGTTTGTCCTACTTTATAAAGCCTTTGTGAGGGCAAAGATTTACGACAAATAAGGCAATCCGGCCATACAGTTTTATGAACAAAGGTACGCGGAGAGATATGTGTTGGAAATATGAGCAATTTACCGAATGATTTTATTAACAGAAATACTAGATAAAGCATGACTAAAATAGCAAATATAAAGCAAGTCATGCAATCTGACAGAGAGAAGGTAAACATCGTCTGCATATGTGAACTTGAGCTAAACACATCTAGAACAGACACTAGATGAAGTTGCTTATACGACATAAAACCTAACATACGTAGGGCAGAAACTAGAGCCAAGAACTATAGCAGGACTTCTAACAGAAAGGAGAAGAACACGTACGACACAGCAATAGCAGAAGCGCTGGACTTGGGGTCGGTGTCCTCGCCTGCCATGTCATTGAGGAGGTCGTGGACGTCGGGGAAGAAGTCGTTGTTGGGGAAGTAGTCGTCGGCGACCGGATCGTCCGTGATGAAGCAGCCAGTAGTCGCGCTGAGCGCTCCCCAAAAACCTTATCACCCTTCTCCCGTATAGGACTCAAAAGGTGCGGTCTCGGAGGCCTACTGTCCCGACGTGCGGTGCACGCCGCAAGCCGGGATGAGGAAGAACGTAGCAGCAGCGCAGTGCTCAGGAACTTGTGGCGAGAGGAGGAAGAGATTCTGGTATGTCTCTCTGGGAGGAGCGACCTCCCTTTTATAGGCGCAAGAGAAGGAGGCGAGAGGCTGCATGCGCCGTTCGTATTCAATCTCCACTACAACAAAACGTTTCAGCTTTCGCGTGCCCTTTCGTATACCCTTAGTGCGTGGCAAAAATTTACATCGGCTCGGCTCATTCCCGCAACCCGCGACGCAACGAGGCGTGGCGTGGCGAGGCGGGCGGCGGAGGAGGAGCGCGCGTGGATGTCCCTCTTGTTCTCATGCTCATACAAGTGGGGAAGGAGCCTCCCTTATAAAGAGGTCCAACTCCCTCTAAACTAGCAAGGTGGGACTAAACTTTAGTTCCACCTCTTGCCTTGCACGAATGGGCTGCATGGGCCTCTAGGATTTATTAGGAATTTCTGAAACTGCTATTGGGCTAGGCCCAAATAGACAAAAATTCCAGCAATATGTTATATTACTTAATGTAAGAAACATCTTCCAAGGAAAATAGTCCCGCTATCGGTTCCTTTCTTTGGGTCGTCATGCCTATCATGATCATGAAATCTCACCTCTAGTCAATGTGGGAGGAAAATATTGAGGATTTAGTTCGGGGAAAGTTCCCGAACTCTATGGTATTAATGAACCAAAATTTCTTCCGTCGTTGCCGACCAATGTGATCCTTTAAGATTGCTAGCTTTCGGCTTCACCCAGTCTGAGGTACTAACTCGGATTACCCAGTAGTAACAATCACAGAGGTACTCCCTTTACCACCTAGCCAAACAATCGGGAACATAGGGGTAAGCACAGCAGCCAGGCAACTCATCTTGGCAAAAATCTTAAGTCAAATTGATGCGTATTTATGGCTTTATATAACGATGATTATGGAAGGCAACCCTCGTATATTAAATACAAATGCCGATGATATGTTCATTTTGACTCCGTTGCGACCATTTATCAGTTGAAAGTAGCCCATCATCGGCTTCTACCCCTTTGTAGATACTACGCAGGGTGTTTTCGCACTAAAAAACAACCCTTAGCCGATGTCTCGGTGCCCAAAGGCGGTTGTGTTAGCGGAAATGAGGCAATCAGATGCGGGCTTTATAACTTTCTCTTAGTCATAGGAGCTTAAAGTTGGGAGGCCAGTTACTAGCCCCCTGTTAGTGTTTGGCGACAGCCGAGGTCAAGCCGTAAACACTCCGGCCAGTGTTATGAACGGCCCATCATTTAACATAGTCATCGGATCACTGACCAGTTTACGCTTATTTGTGACAGTCAGTTTTCGGCTTTCTCCACTGAGGTGCTTAACCATGCGAGCTAGAAGCACAAATGCAGTGGTTCTCCCTTTGCACACCTATCCGAGCAAAGCGGAACATAGGAGGCAAGCATAGGAGCCGGGGAACCCAACTATTGACCGAAGACACAATTTTAAACCGATGCATATATAGCAATATCCGAGAATGTTTTTGCCGAATCTCTAAAGGTGTCCGACGTTTCACTAGAGACTTATGCTGGAAACACACAATTAATTTAAAAGTGCCATAAGCTTGGAAAACCAAAAAATGTCAGTAAAAGCTTGACGTCCGGACAAGATCAAGTGTTCGGTGCCAATCCGAAAATTGGAAAAAGAAATGTGCTTCTGTCGTGCTTTAACATGACACATCCGATCTCAAGACTTCACGCGGGTCAGCCTACGGCTTCAAGCTCCTTATCCCAAAGGCGGAGTACTTCTCCGAGGCCAGTTTAGTGAACTAAACTCGAGCGGCTTTTAGAGAGAAGACCGGCTATCCAACTATTGACCATACACTTGAGTCAAAAAAGGAGCGGTAGAAAAAAACTTTGCAACGACCAAGAAGAAAACACACTTATTTTAAAATGGCTCATGTAAATTTAAGAGCCGCCAAATGATTTGGGTAAAATAATTTTATGTATAATGATTGTATGTACCAAAGTACTTACATCATATCTGTGTTCGCCCGAACTTTAAATGCGTCTTAACCGACCGTCGGCTTCTCCCTCTTCGGTCAAGGGCCGAAAAGTGTTATGTACTCCACCAGCCGAGAATATCAACGGTGTTTCTGATAACCAGACAACCAGGCCATAAGGCTGTAACAGACAAAGCGCGCTCAGGGAACTTATGCTATATTACCGACGAAGTGTAAGAAGCATCTTCGAAGAAAATAGTACCCCCACCGATACCTTTCTTCGGTTGCTCGTTATTACTATGAGACTTGTGCAATAGATTTTTTGTATTCATGAGTTTCGTTGTGTGCCGATGATGATTGAAAACAATAAGAGTGCTAGCTTTTGGCATCACCCACTCCGAGGTCCGAGCTCGGATGACCCGATCGTGACAATCGCAGAGGTGCCCCCTTTACTCCCTAGCCAAACAATCAAGAACGTAGGGGTAAACACATGAGCAAGGCAACCCAGCTTGGGGAACACTTAAGTCAACATGGTGCATATTGTGGCGTAATACACGAACAAGGAACGAAGCCATACAAGTATAATCATATGCAAGAGGAAAAGCTTCATAAAGGAATCCCCCAAATAAACGGGGTATTTGAATTTGTGTGTCACAAACAAAGTTATGACAAGGAATTGTTTCACAAACAACTTTTTGCCAAAAAGTATAATGCTTGGTCGAGCCGAACAAAATTTAAAACTGAAAGTTTTTGAGAATGAAAGCGACTTAGCTAGTTAATGTGTTCGGCATTGATGACGCGGTCCGAGCTTGATGCGGGACAAGGTTCCAGCCCCCAAGCTGGTCCCAAGGTGGCCGAGTAGAGAGTTCGGCATTCCGAAAAGATGAAGCCCCCAGTCTAGCCGCGGTGATGGAGTAGGTCGGCAGGTGACACCGGAGTCTCCGGCCGAGTAGGCTAACAAAGCGGCAACACGGGGTTGCCAACACAGGGCAGCGTGCCAAGGCGACAACATAATTTGGTCGACGGAGGCGACATCACGGCTCAGTCTGAGTCGATTGGCTGCACAGATAAAATAGTGCAAACCAAAACTAATGACAAATAAAGATAATAATGTATATTAAAAAAATTCTTCTACTTATTTAATACAAGTGAAGTAAATAATGAAAGAGATATGGCCTGAGTATCGAGGTCAATGTCGATGCAGGGCGTCGGCGTGATGTGGTAAAGGCATGGCAAACCCGAATTCACAGGTCGGTCCGAGTTCTGGATACGGTGTTTGCCGAACTATGTATGGAAACTGACTGAACCACCACGCGACCATCACTAAAGCGGCCACCATTTGATAGACCTGTGTATAGCAGATGGAGCAAACCCAAACAAGCAACAATTGCTAGGATTAATAGCACCTGGTTTATTTGTTGTAGTGGTCCGAAGAAAGGTTACTCCCATAATTTGGACTCGATCCGCACGCCCATTGCCTTATGGGTGATGAAGCGATGGCACGGCGATGCTGGCAAAGGTTGGCTCGCCGCGGTGAAGCCCGTGGTCCAGCTAATGTGATGAAGCTGGTCGGCTGGTGACGCCGAAGTCTCCGAAGTAAGCTGATGAAGAGATGGCGAAGCCCTTGGTCTAGTCGAGGTGACGGAGCAGGTCGATAAGGAGACATTGCAGCAGCCATGTCAGCCGAGGTGTTGAAGCAGTTCGGCGTGATGGACATCGGCTTGAAGAAGCAACAGTGCGGCCACACCGACGCAGGTTGTAACTTGTGACGCGGTCAAAGCCGGCTTGATGAAGTGACCATGCGGTGATGTCGGTGTGCCCGCTCCGTGTAATCCGTGGGGCATCGATGTTGGTGATAATTTATCCTTCATGATGCTGCACTCTTGTTCGGCTCATCGAGATGATGATCCGAAGAAGTTGAGCTTGTCTCAGCAAAGCAGCGACGTGTTTAGCGCAGGTCGGCCGCTGTGGAACAATGTTATCGGGCTGGTTTGACACCGGCGCGATGGTGAAGATTATATTAGAAAAATACTTTTAACATTAATGGGATGTGTTTGAGAATAAAACACAATACCCCATACAAAAACTTCCTTCAAAAAGGATGTCCGAAATCCCGTTCATAAAGAAGATGAACTCGGGTCGGACTCGTTCTCGTGCAGAAAACAGATCCGAAAAGTGATGCTCTAATCGGAAGGTTCCCGGAGTTTAGACGGTCGGATCGAGCTGAAATTTTGACAGGTGGTAGATATAGGAATTCTGCAGCCGATCAGCGGTTGGATCTTCCGAAGGACGTCCGAGCTAGATGCTGGACACCATGCTCCGAACTCCTTCGGATTCTCGTCCAGATTCCACAGGGCTCCGGTATATCGGAGATTGCTCCACCAGAACGCGACAAAATTTTATAGTGTTGTTGTAGACTCAATTCTGCATAATTCCACTGGAGGAATCGTCAAAGCGATGCTCGAGGAGGTGGTAGAGGATACAAGTTTGCTATTCAGAAAAACAACATGGTCGCCCGAGGGTAATGTTGACGTTGAGCCCCTGAGCTCTATGGATGATTCCTGCATGATCTTGATAGAGTTCGAAGTTGATGATGACCAGGACATATGTCCGATCTTGACGATTCTAAAAGGAGCCTGGTCCTTGGACCAGCCGAGGTGACCCGTTGAGCCGGCGATGAAGACACCGACGTCGCAGTTGATCTGCAGACCAGCCATTGATCCATTGCCGATCACACAGCGGAACTCTCAATGAAAGCACCATTGTCGTTGTCAAAACCGGCAGATCTCGGGTAGGGCATCCCAAGCTGTGTGTCTTAGGATTGATGGTAACATGAACTAGGGATTTTACCCAACTTCAGGCTCTCTCGAAGAGATAATACCCTACATGCTGCTTGATTGACTTTAATGAGTATAGGGATTACAAGAGTTGATCTACCTCGAGATCATATGTTGTGGTCTAAACCCTAGAGGTATGATGAGTAACGTCATGATCATCTATCGACTAGCCTAGCCTCAGTTTATATAATGTACTAGAGGCCTAGGATAACAAGATTCCTAGTCGAATACACCAGTGGAGAGGAGTCCTTGTCTTGATCACCAAGTCTTGTAGAATCTTCCTTGTGTGCGGCATGCGCTGTCCGAACTGGCCCAATAGTGAACCGCCATGGGGGTCCTCGGCCCAATCGAGCTGGTCAGGAGATGACGTGGTGAGTACCCTCTAGTCCAGGACACCGTCAATGGCCACCACCGCCTTTTCGGACGTGGAAGCGACCGCGCTCAATGCGGATGCGCGACACTCTCGGCGTAGGCAGTGGCGCTCGGGGAGGACGCGACCATCGTATGGGCCTTCATGAAGTGTTTCCACGACGTCATCTTTGCAAGAAGGGGGTGCGGGAATTGGGAGCAGGACTCGAGGATTCAGGGTTGCCGACACTGGAGCAGACGAGCCGACGAAGCTTAAGGAGAAAGAATTAAATAGACCCAAAAAATTTCATCACAAACGTTACCTACAAAACAACTGTGTGTAATGTTATGGATATTTTTTATTAGCTGTGAAAGACGAATTTGGAGTAAAGTGGCAACGGATGGTGTTTTAAATGTACGCATTTTTTTATAGTACTAATAAAACTGTTATGTCAAATTTTGGAAAATTTCAGGGGTCATTTGACCTTTTAAAACATTTAAGTAATTTTCTAGCCATTTAATGACCGTAATTCAAATTTGAACTACGTGTACATGCAACAGCTAACCATAATGCTTTGAAAATTCATATTTTGTGTATTTGTATGCGATTTAATTCCATGTGCATTAAATTGGAAGGAATTTTCAAACATA
Organism: Triticum dicoccoides; assembly: GCF_002162155.2. Taxonomy (NCBI): domain Eukaryota; kingdom Viridiplantae; phylum Streptophyta; class Magnoliopsida; order Poales; family Poaceae; genus Triticum; species Triticum dicoccoides. The sequence goes on along the minus strand of NC_041383.1, from coordinate 663,714,196 downwards.
TTGGTCTAACGGCTATGACACCATTAAGCATGGAGTGCCATGGCATTTAAATTCCATTTTAAAAAAAAGATCAGAAACACATGAAACCTTGCTTGAGGTAACATCATGCAACCAAGATGATGTGGTAAAAAAATTGGCATGTTTGACGAAAGTTTGGACACACACCCCTCACGAACCGAAGCAACTCACTAGAAGGCTCGTGGTTCCAAGAGGAAACAATGCATATTTGATGACGAACGGAAGATAGCTTCCCCTTATAGCCTTCAATTTTTTTCTACATTTAACATGCACTAATACAACTGCCATGTGAAAATTTGGAAAATTTCAGGGGTCATTTGACCTTTTATAGACATTTAAGTGATTTTCTAGCGATTTAATGACCATAATTCAAATTTAAACTACATCTACATGCAACGGCTAACCATAATGGTTTGAAAAATCATATTTGTGTACTTGTGTGTGAGTTAATTCCATGTGCAGTAAATTAGAAGGAATTTTCAAACATAGTGGTCTCACGACATGGACACATGCATGGAGTGCCATGACATTTTAATTCAAAAATTAAAAAATGATAACAAAAACTTGAAACCTTGCTTGATGTAATGTCATGCCACCAAGATGATGTGGTAAAACAATTGGCATGTTTGATGAAAATTTGGACACACAGCCCTCACAAACAGGAGCAACTCACTAGAAGGCTAGTGGTTCCGAGAGGGAACAATGCATGTTTGATGACGAACGGGAGATAGCTTCTTCTTATGACCTTCAATTTTTTTCTATGTTTAACATGCACTAATACAACTGTCATGTGAAAATTTGAAAAATTTCAGGGGTCATTTGACCTTTTAAAGACATTTAAATGATTTTCTAGCGACTAAGGACCGTAATTCAAATTTGAACTACATGTACATGCAACGGCTAACCATAACGGTTTGAAAAATCATATTTGTGTACTTGTGTGCGAGTTAAAAAATCATTAGACGATGTAAATATCTGGTGTTCAAAAAAGAAAATGTAAAATCCGGCAAGACAACTGGCCCCCACATGATTGGCCCTCTATTTCACGCCTCTGGGTTTGGAAGGTGAGTGGCGGGGTTATTCATCAGACACGGTTCTGTATTGGAAACTGTCAGCTATTATGTTCACACACGGATTTTGCTGTGGGAATTGTGTGTAATTCCAACTACAATACTCGTAAATTTCGGCGAGCGGCGTGTGTACTGTTCCCGTCGATCTATATTCCGGCCGCCAATAAATACTACCTTGCTCAAGGTGTCCTGCCTGCAGTCTCATCTACATCCTCCCCTTGCTCGCCCTTGATACGTCTCCATCGTATCTATAATTTTTGATTGTTTCATGCCAATAGTATACAACTTTCACATATTTTTGGCAACTTTTTTATATTATTTATTGGACTAACCTATTGATCCAGTGCTCAGCGCTAGTTCTTGTTTGTTGCATGTTTTTTGTTTCGCAGAAAATCCATATCAAACGAAGTCCAAACCCGATAAAAATTTACAAAGAATTATTTTCGAATACTTATGATTTTTGGAAGGTGGAATCAACACAAACTGGGGCCCACAGTGAGCACAACCTACCAGGGCAGACTGGGCACCCCCTGGCGCACCCATGTATCTTATGCCCTCCTCGAAGGTCATTTGGGGCCCTTCTTCTGGCGCAAGAAAGATAATTTATGGGAAAAAATCGTGTAAAAATTTCAGCGCAATCGGAGTTACGGATCTCCGGGAATTTAAAAAACGGTGAAGGGCTAGATCTAGAGAGCACAAAACAGAAGGGAACAAAGAGGGAGATCCAATCTCGGAGGAGATCCCTCCCCTCCGCCGCCATGGAGGCCATGGACCAGAGGGGGAACTCTCCTCCCATCTAGAGGGGAGGCCAAGGAAGAAGAAAAAGGAGGGGGGCTCTCTCCCCTTCTCTCCCGGTGGTGCCGGAACGCCGCCGGGGCAAGGATCGTGACGACGTCTACATCAACAATCTTGCTACCTTCAACACCAACTCTCTCCCCCTCTATTCAGCCGTGTAACACTTCTTATCCCCATTGTAATCTCTACTTAAACATGGTGCTCAACTACATATATTATTTCCCAATAATATTTGGCTACCCTATGATGTTTGAGTAGATCCGTTTTGTCTTGTGGGTTAATCGTGATCTTGGTTGGTATCATTGTATATTTTATTTATGCTGCTGTCCTATGATGCCCTCCGTCTCGCGCAAACGTGAGGGGCCGCCGTTGTAGGATGTTGCAATATGTTCATGGTTTGCTTATTGTCGGTGTTGCGGGGGTGAGAGCAGCCTAACCGCGGATAAGTGGGTTATGGCATATGGGAGTAAAGAGGAGTTGATACTTAATGCTATGGATGGGTTTCACGGCCTTAATGATCTTTAGTAGTTGCAGATGCTTGCTAGGGGTCCAATCATAAGTGCATATGATCCAAGTAGAGAAAGTACGTTAGCTCATGCCTCTCCCTCATATAAAATTACAAGAATGATTACCGGTACTTGTTATCGATTTCCTAGGGACAAATGACTTTCTTGTTTACAAAAGATATCCACTTTTATTACCTTACAATTTATTTGTTGTTTTATTCCCGCAAAGTACTCATAGTTTTAGTCTTGCAAAATAGTTTCATACTTGTTTTAGGTAAATCAAATGTCAAGTGTGCGTAGAGTTGTATGGGTGGTTGATAGAACTTGAGGGAATATTTGTTCTACCTTTAGCTCCTCGTTGGGTTTGACACTCTTATTTATCGAAGAAGGCTACAAACGATCCCCTACATTTGTGGGTTATCAAGACCTTTTTCTGGCGCCGTTGCCGGGGAGCAATAGCGTGGGGTGAATATTCTCGTGTGTGCTTGTTTGCTTTATCACTAAGTAGATTTTATTTTGTGCTCTTGTTTTCTATCTCTAGCTATGGGTAGGAAATGCAAAATACCAAAAAAAATTAGTTGTACCTTCTAAAGCAATGGTTGAAGAACCACCCAAAATCTATCAAACTACTGAAGCTTTTTACTTGGATCATCTTCAATCCTTTTGTGCTCGTGCTGAAAACCCAACTAGCTTAGTTGAGGGGAAATCATTAAATGAGCATGCTTATTTTTTGCGACACCGCTTGTCTCAAAAAGGGAAACTTTTCTGGCATCATATTAATATTTTATATTGCTATGCTTTGAATCTATGCGAAATACATGATTTTACTTGTTGTTCCGAGGACCCTAAAAAACACCTGCCCTTCTAATGTGAGTTTAAGGATAATGGAATCTTATCTTCATATGCCTAGGGTATTTATAATTACTTTGATATTGAGCAAATTGAAGAATTTATTGCTTTTAAGGGTGCCTATGAAATTGCTTCTTTGATTGAAAAGTATGATGCTACTCTTTACAAATCTGAAATTTTTGCCATACTTAAATACTGCTATGAAAACTATGCTTCTAATGCTTATGTTAAAGAATATATTGAGTATTTCTCTGTTGTCCAAGAAGAGACTAATACTTTGCAGGAATCTATGGAAGAAGAAATTGATGAACCCGTGAGCTCATTGGATGACAAAGATGATGAGGAGAGCGACGGACAAAGGGAGGAAGAGCAGATTAGCTACCCATGCCCACCTTCTAAAGAGAGTAACTCTTCAACTCATACATTGTTTAATTTCCCTTTGTTATTACTGAAGGATGAATGCTATGATAATTGCTATGATCCTGTTGATTCTTTTAAAATGTCCCTTTTTGATGAAATTGATGTTTGCTATGCTTGTGGCCAAGATGCGAATATGTATTATGCTTATGGAGATGAACTTGCTATAGTTCCTTATGTTAAGAATAAAATTGTTGCTATTGCACCCACACATGATAGTCATATTATCTTTTTGAATTCTCCAAACTACACTATATCGGAGAAGTTTGTTCTTATTAAGGATTATATTGATGGGGTTGCCTTTTACCATTGCACATGATAATTTTGATGAATGTAATATGCATGTGCTTGCTGCTCCTAATTGCAATTATTATGAGAGAGGAACTACATCTCCACCTCTTTAGGTTTCCAACACGATAAAATTGCAAGGAACTACTTATACTATGCATTGTCCTTTACTTGATGTGCATGAATTGTTCTTGTATGACATGTCGATGCATAGGAAGTGAGTTAGACTTCGTCATTTCTTGATATATGTTGCTTTGTGCTCACTTCTAAGTGCCAAATCATTGGTAATTCAAATTTGCTTTGATATACCTTGGGATCCGGGTGGATCCATTACTTGAGCACTTCATGCCTAGCTTAATGTCTTTAAAGAAAGCACCGCGAGGGAGACAACCCGGAAGTTTTAGAGAGTCATTTTATTCTGTTGAGTGATTTTGTAAAGTTTGGAAACAAAAAAATATAGAGGGGAACTTAAAACTTCACAAAAAGAATAGTGAATGTGAGAGGGACAAGCATTGTGAAAGTGGGAGCTAGCCTTGAACTTTGTTCATGCCCATGGAAACTTTGTGAATCTTAATTACATAAACCTTTAAACAAAAATAATTATCCCCTTGTACAAATCCATTGTATTATAAAAATAATGTGACAAGATTTGCCTTTAGGATGATTAGATTGCTTGTTAGTATGTGCGGTGCAGGAACAGAAACTTTGGCTGTAGCACGTGAATTTTCATTTTTTACTGGAACGTCAAACGGTTCTGAAACTTTTTGCACAGTCTTGATATAATTTTTTTATTTCTTCCTAATTTTTCATAATTTTTGGAGTACCAGAAGTATGGTAGATGTTCAGATTGCTATAGACTGTCCTGTTAAAGACATATTCTGTTTTGGATGCATTGTTTTGCTTGTTTTTGATGAAACTATCGATTCTATCGGTGGTATAAGCCATGGAAAAGTTATATTACAGTAGATAAATAAAAAAACAAAATATGTATTGGTTTGCAACAGTACTTAGAGTAGTGATTTGCTTTATTATACTAACAGATCTTACTAAGCTTTTTGTTGAGTTTTTGTGTGGATGAAGTGATCAAAGATCGAGGAGGTCTCGATATGAGGAGAAGGAGGAGAGGCAAGAGCTCAAGCTTGGGGATGCCCAAGGCACCCCTAGTAAATATTCAAGGAGATTCAAGTGTCTAAGCTTGGGGATGCCCCGGAAGGCATCCCATCTTTCTTCAACAAGTATCGGTATGTTTTCATGTTCGTTTCGTTCATGTGATATGTGCAAATCTTGGAGCGTCTTTTGCATTTAGTTTTCACTTTTCTTTTATGCACCACGGGTATGAGATTGTCCATGGTTGATTTATAGAATTCTCATTGCACTTCACTTATATCTTTTGAGTATGGCTTTATAGAATGCTTCATGTGCTTCACTTATATCATCTGAAGTTTGGATTGCCTATTTCTCTTCACATAGAAAACCGTTATTTGTAGAATGCTCTTTTGCTTCACTTATATTTGTAAGAGCATGATCTTTTGTAGAAAGAATTAAACTCTCTTGATTCACTTATATCTATTTAGAGAGTCAACAGGAATTGGTCAATTGCATGGTTAGTCATGAAATCCTATATAAAACTTATGGATCACTGAATATGATATGTTTGATTCCTTGCAATAGTTTAGCGATATACAGATGGAATATGTGGGAGGTACTAGTAAACATTTGTGGTTAGTAAGAATATTGGTGTTAAGGTTTGTGATTCGTGAAGCATGCACATATAGTCTCTCGTTATGCCGGGAAGTTGGAGCACAATTTATCCTTGATTGTCTATCTTTGTGTGAAGGTCGGGGGCACGTGATGGTTAACTCCTACCAACCTCCCCCTAGGGGCATGCATGGTAGTACTTTGCTTTGAGGGCTAATAGACTTTTGCAATAAGTATATGAGTTCTTTATGACTAATGTGAGTCCATGGATTATACACACTCTTACCTTTTCGCAATTTGCTAGCCTCTACGGTACCATGCATTGCCCTTTATCACCTAGAGACGTGGTGCAAACCTTGCTGGTGCATCCAAACCCCGTGATATGATACACTCTATCACACATAAGCATTATCATATCTTCCTCAAAACAGCCACCATACCTACCTATTGTGGCCTTTCCATAGCCATTCCGAGATATATTGGCATGCAACTTCCGCCGCTTCCGTTTTGATGACTTGGGCATCCATTGTCATATTGCTTTGCATGATCATATAGCTGACATAGTATTTGTGGCTTAGCCACCGTTCATCCTTTTTATGCATGTTACGCTAGATCATTGCACATCCTGGTATTGCCAGAGGCATTCATATAGAGTCATATTTTGTTAGAGGTATCGAGTTGTAATTTTTATTTCTTTTGAGTTATAAGTAAATAGAAGTGTGATGATCATCAACTTTCATTATTAGAGCATGTCCCAGTGAGGAAAGGATGATGGAGACTATGATTCCCCCACAAGTCGGGATGATACTTGGACAATGAGAGAGAAAAATATATAAAAAAGAAATAAAAAGAAAGAAAAAGAAAAAAAGAAAGAGAATAAATAAAAATGAAAAGAGAGAAGGGGCATGCCAGTTCCACACTTGTGCTTCAAAGTAGCACCATGTTTTTCATATGGAGAGTCTCCTATGTTTTCACTTTCATATACTAGTGGGATTTTTTCATTATAGGATTTGATGCACACCCACTTAGTTTCATATGGATCTTTCATACACTTATAGCTCTTAGTGAATTCGTTGCATGGCAATCCCTACTCCTCGCATTGATATCAATTGATGGGCATCTTCATAGCCCGTTGGTTAGCCGCGTCGATGTGAGACTTTCTTACTTTTTTCTCTTCTCTATATTTACCCCTATCATAATACTCTATTCCACCCGTAGTGCTATATCCATGGCTTGCGCTCATGTATTGCGTGAGGGTTGAAAAGGCTGAAGCACGTTAAAAAGTATGAACCAGTTGCTTGGCTGACACCGGGGTAGTACATGATTTATACTTTGTGTTAAGAACATAGAGCATGACAAGGCTATATGATTTTGTAGGGACAACATTCTTTAGCATTTGATATTTTGAAAGAGATGATTGTTTGTTGGGATGCCTAAGTATTGATGTCTTTATGTCAAATTATAGACTATTGCTTTGAATCACTTATGTCTTAATATTCATACCATGACTAGACATATGATCAAGTTTATGTTAGGTAGCATTCCACATCAAAAATTATCTTTTTTATTATTTACCTACTCGAGGACGAGCAGAATTAATCTTGGGGATGCTGATACGTCTCCGTCGTATCTATAATTTCGATTGTTTCATGCCAATATTATACACCTTTCACATATTTTTGGCAACTTTTTATATGATTTATTGGACTAACCTATTGATCCAGTGCCCAGTGCCAGTTCCTGTTTGTTGCATGTTTTTTGTTTCGCAGAAAATCCATATCAAACGAGGTCCAAATGCAATAAAAATTTAGGGAGAATTATTTTGGAATATTTATGATTTTTGGGAGGTGGAATCAACGCAAATGGGCCCCACAAAGAGCACAACCCACCAGGGCACACCAGGCACCCCCTGGCGCGCCCAGGTATCTTATGACCTCCTCGAAGGCCGGTTGGGGCCCTTCTTTTGGTGCAAGAAAGATAGTTTATGGAAATAAATCGTGTAAAAATTTCAGCACAATCGGAGTTATGGATCTCTGGGAATTTAAGAAATGGTGAAGGACCAGATCTGGAGAGCGCGAAACATAAGGGAACAGAGAGGGAGATCCAATCTCGGAGGGGCTCCTGCCTCTCTGCTGCCATGGAGGCCATGGATCAGAGGGGGAACTCTTCTCCCATCTAGGGGGGAGGCCAAGGAATAATAAGAAGGAGGGGGATCTCTCCCCCTCTCTCCCAGTGGCGCCGAAACGCCACCAGGGCAAGGATCATGATGATGATCTACATTAAAAATCTTGCTACCGTCAACACCAACTCTCTCCCCCTCTATGTAGCAGTGTAACACCTCTTCTCCCCATTGTAGTCTCTACTTAAACATGGTGATCAACTCCATATATTATTTCCCAATGATATTTGGCTATCCTATGATGTTTGAGTAGATCCGTTTTGTCCTGTGGGTTAATCGTGATCTTGGTTGGTATGATTGTATATTTTATTTATGGTGCTGTCTTACGGTGCCCTCCGTCTCACGGAAACGTGAGAGGCCCCCGCTGTAGGGTGTTGCAATATGTTCATGGTTTGATTATTATCGGTATTGCGGGGATGGCAGCAGCCTAAACGCGGATAAGTGGGTTATGGCGTATGGGAGTAAAGAGGACTTGATACTTAATGCTATGGTTGGGTTTCATGACCTTAACAATCTTTAGTAGTTGCGGATGCTTGCTAGGGGTCCAATCATAAGTGCATATGATCCAAGTAGAGAAAGTATGTTAGCTCATGCCTCTCCCTCATATAAAATTACAAGAATGGTTACCGGTACTTGTTATTGATTGCCTAGGGACAAATGCCTTTCTTGTTGACAAAAGCTATCCACCTTTATTACCTTGCAATTTATTCATTGTTTTATTCCCGCAAAGTACTCATAGTTTTATTCTGGCAAAATAGTTTCATACTTGTTTAGGTAAAGCAAATGTCAAGTGTGCGTAGAGTTGTATCGGTGGTTGATAGAACTTGAGGGAATATTTGTTCTACCTTTAGCTCCTCGTTGGATTCGACACTCTTATTTATCAAAGAAGGCTACAAACGACCCCCTACACTTGTGGGTTATCAATCCTCTCTCTCTCACACACACTCCCTCTCTGGCTCTCTCTCTCTCTCTGTTTCTCTCTCTCTCTCTCAAATCTCTGCCATGGCGCTGCCGGTCTGCCCACACACCGCCGAGGAGTCGCCACCCTCCAAGGACACTCACTTGAAGAGTTGCGACAAGGATCCATACGTGTTGCCGGACGAGGTTGCGCCGGACCCCCAAACTTGGATTGGTTTTGGGGCCAGTACAATCTTTGTCTTTGGAATTCAGTACCGCCGGCTGAGAAAGCCAGGCAAGTGGCTTTCAAGAAGGAGATGGCGGAGGAGGAAGCCAGGTACTAGGTGGCCTGTGAAGCGCGTGATGCTGCCTGGAAAAAGGAGGCGGTGGAGCTTTGGGTGCGGGCGTGTCATTGTGCAGAGGAGTTGTACAAAGGAAGGTACTTCATGAGGAAGGTCAAAGGCGCTAGGTGCCTCATCGCTGCATGGAGGTGGGCCGATAAGCTGCAGCGTGCCACCGACGAGGAGCTCCGGTGGGCGCCCAACGAAATGGAAAGATCGTTCGCGCTTGACCGCCTGCAAGAGGCAGATCGGTACGTCAAGCGCTGCGAGGCGGAGGAGGCAGAGTATTGCCTCCGCGCTGGGAAGACGCCACGCACCAGGGAGCTACTTGCGAGGGGCTGCCAGAATACTGCCCCGAGGAGGGATTATTAGTTTAGTATTGTTCGTTTTGAATTTTATGCTTTGTACCTACTTGTTAAGTATCATCACGTATATGTGATGATATTATATATATTATGTGATAAACTAATGAACAATTAATATATATATATATATATATATATTATGAATTCTATTTTCTATCTGTTTTTGTATACTAATTTGAATCTTGCTGTTATCATCCACATATATAGAATAGAAAGCATATATACACACATCGAAACAGAACATATAAGAACGGAAAACAGAGTACACACATTGAAACGGAGCAATACTATGATTGCTCTGAATACATGGCTATCCACGTCAAAACGACTCAACAAAATAAAACACGTCCATGAGACCATGACCAGTAGCCCTTGCCTACGGTAGCTCTTGGCTCTGCCTGAACTCGTGCAGGCGTTCGTCCAAGCGGTTGACATGCTCGCGGTACATCTAGAGCATGATCTCGAGCTCCAAGTTGGCTATGTCACCAGAGATCACTACCTCGAGGATGCAACAGCCATGTGCCTCTACTACGCCCAGGTGGAAACTTGGGCCAAGGAGGCGGTCGACCCTACCGACCAGCGCGTCGGCATCGAGCGGGCCGTGGACAAGGCGAACAGCGCGACCCATGCAAATGGCGCGGCGAGCGTCCGGTGCAAGTACGGCGTGGCCCACCTTTGGTGCAAGTATGGCGCAGAGGGCCTCTGTCCACTCCTGGTGAGGAATGGGGGTACTGACGGGACGTGTACCCAGCTGCAATGCCCTGTCGACAGCAGGAAAGCACTGATGGATTCTCTCTTGCTATGCAGCACACCACGCCTCACACTCTGCGGCGCTCCAACGATCTCGCCATGCGGCAAGCCACACCTACCGGCGCGGGCGCGCCTAGCTTGCTATGCGGCGCGCTGTTGATCATGTTGTGCGGCGAGCTGCAGCCTCTCGGTGCTAACATGCCTATCTTGATCTGCGGTGCTGAAGCACCACGCTCCAAGCGTCTGCTCAACCCTGGCAATGACGTGCATCATGGTGTCGTCCATCGTGTTGCCGGGGAGCGCCTCGGCCTCGACGGGCCGTGGCGCCTTCTTGTTTTCCTTGTCGACGAGGTTGATGGCAGAGGAGGCGCTTTGGTGTGTTGGCATGCTTGGAAAAGGTGTTATGCTATAGGCTGCACTTGTTGCCTCCGTGCGTCGCGCGCTGCCTAGGTTTATGCGCAATATCATTGCGTGGCGGGAAATAGTGGCGTGTTCATAAAATGCCATCAATTAATGGAAACTTAGCATATAAGGAACATCTAGCTAGCACAGGAAGTAGATGTTGATGAGATGAACATGAACCACACTAGGGAACCTATCAGTGATGAATTCATCAATCTCAAATGGTTGTATACTAGAAGCGTTTACCCACAACACACACATCTTATTCCATCACAAAAGGTTAGATGGATCAACTGTATGCTACGTATTGCACATTATCAAAAAGTAATGCAGTAGACCTTCTTTAACATGTCTTCAAAAATAAAATAAAATAAAAAACATGGACCTCGAGGTTACTTTAACTCATGGTATGGATCATAGAGGTCATTTAATTTGACCTTTATGACCCATCCCATCAGTTAATTTAACATCAAGACAACTTCCCATCCAGTCACCCATCTGATGGCTGCTCCAGCCTAAGCACACTTAACTTGAGAGTTCTCTTGGATGAGATATTGGTGGAAAGCTAGTCCTTGCTGATATAGGATGCCTCTTCACATCCTTATGGCGTACCCAGATGACCACTCGTCCCCCAATGGCCAATAGACACTAGTAGAAAAGGGTCTAATGTTCAGCTCATTAGTCCCGGTTTGTATTTGAGCCGGCACTAGTGTGACCATTAGTGCCAGTTCCAACGGCTAGGCATGCCGCTCTCAGTAGTACCGGTTCGTGGCGAACCTTTAGCACCGACTCGTGCCACGAACCGGTACTAAAGAGAGTGGTGGCAGGATGTTGTCAAACTAGGGCCCCTCCAGCACCTTTAGTACCGGTTCGTGCCATGAACCGGTAGTAAACGTCATCCTATATAAACCCTTCGTCCATCCGCGATCGAGCTCGCTCTGTTCTTCCCCTTTCCCCTCTCCTCTCTGTTCTTCCCCTCTTCCTTGAGCTCATCACACATTTTGCCCAAATTTTGTCAAGATTTGAAGGCCCCCATCCATTCAAGTGATCACAAAGGTTAGCAACTTTGTTCTTTCATCTCTCATTGCTAGATTAGCTCTTGCAATGCTTTATATAGTGATTAATTTGTGGGTTTTAGTAATTTGGGAGGAATTATATGTGGTAGTTTATTTGATTTATATGCAATTTGAGCTCAAAATAACTCTTAGTTTGCATATGTAGGTGTGGTTTACTTAGTGCCTTCTCGTCTCCGTCATAACCACCGTCGACCGTTCACACCGACCCGAGCACCACCTTGTGGTGATCTTCTTGTTCTTATCTTTTTATATAAAAAAAATCATGTTTGTGTGATTTAGATATATAGTTACTTGTATAATTATCTTACCCGTACGTTGTTTGTTATACATAGTGACATGGTTTTGATACCCGTCCCCGTCGGCACTCGTCCGTGTTATGATTCGGATGTGGTATATTCTATTTTAAAATTATTTGTTGCATTTCATGTTTATGACAAATTATGCCCATCAAGTTGACATAGATATTTTTATCTAGGAGGTATGTGAACCGGAAATTCCAACCGACCCTATTCTCGAGAGATTAAATTTAGTTGAAAAAGAAAATGAGTATTTGAAAGAAAAATTGAAAAGAATTGAGGGGGATAAGATGTAATTGGAGTTGCATGTTGCCGATGTCGTCAATGATCACAAGATCAAGATGGAGAAAATGCGCTTGAAGATTAGAAAGATTAGAAAATATGACATTGATAGTGAGGCTTGGTATCATTATGTTGTTGGATGAATTGTTACCTTAGTTGCGATCTTGATCGCATTTGTTGTTGCATTTAAATGCTTTAGCTAGAGAGTTATTTGTATGTTGCATTTAAGTGTTGTATGAACTTTATGTATGAACTTGTATTAATTTGGTCTATTCGGTGCTGTGTAATGAAGATGAGCTGGCAATGGATGTACGATGACCAATGCTCTCCCCAGTTCATTGATGGCATGCATACTTTTCTGATTGCGGCTCAGGCAAACAAGCGGGCTGATGGTTTTATGCTTTGTCCATGTGCTGGCTGTAAGAATGATCACAATTACTCTAACTCAAGAACCATTCACGTCCACATGTTTGACTCCGGTTTCATGCCCCACTATAATGTTTGGACCAAGCACAGAGAAAGAGGGGTTATGATGGAAGACAATGAAGAAGAAGAGGACGACGATAGCTATCCTAGCCATGGGTTCCCTGAATACGATGATACAACAATGGGGGAAGAAGCTGAGCCGGCAATGCGGGAAGAAGCTGAAGAAGAGGCATCAGATGAGCCCACTGATGATCTAGGTCAGGCCATTGCCGATGCAAGGAGAAACTGCGCAAGTGAAAAGGAGAAGAAGAAGTTGCAGCGCATGTTAGAGGATCACAAGAAATTGTTGTACCCGAATTGCAAAGCTGACAAGAAAAGCTGGGCACCACACTGGAATTGCTGCAATGGAAGGTAGAGAATGGGATATCTGACAAGGGATTTGGAAAGTTGCTGGTAATGATAAAGAATATGCTTCCAAAGGACAACGAATTGCCGGACAGTATGTACGAAGCAAAGAAGGTTGTCTGCCCTCTAGGGTCAGAGGTGCAGAAGATACATGCATGCCCTAATGACTGCATCCTCTACCGTGGTGAGTACAAGGATTTGAACGCGTGCCCGTTATGCGGTGCATTGCGCTATAAGTTCAGCCGTGATGACCCTGGTGATGTCGAGGGCAAGCGCCCCAGGAAGAATATTCCTGCCAAGGTGATGTGGTATGCTCCTATAATACCATTGTTGAAACATTTGTTCCAAAACAAAGAGCATGCCAAGGCAATGCAATGGCATAGAGAAGATCATAAGAAAGACGGAAAGATGAGTGTACCCGCTGACGGGTCACAGTGGAGAAAAACCAAGAGATAGTACATGGAGGAGTTTGCAGGTGAGGCAAGGAACATATGGTTTGGTATAAGCGCAGATGGCATTAATCCTTTTGGGGAGCAGAGCAGTAACCATAGCACCTGGCCTGTGACTCTATGTTTGTATGACCTTCCTCCTTGGTTGTGCATGAAGTGGAAGTTCATTATGATGTGATACGTCTCCAACGTATCTATAATTTTTTATTGTTCCATGCTATTATATTACCTGTTTTGGATGTTTATGGGCTTTATTTTATACATTATTATCATTTTTGGGACTAACCTACTAACCGGAGGCCTAGCCCGTATTGCTATTTTTTGCCTATTTCAGTATTTCGAAGAAAAGGAATATCAAACGGAGTCCAAACGGAATCAAACCTTCGGGAGCATGATTTTTGGAACGAACGTGATCGAGAGGACGTGGAGTGCAAGTCAAGAAACAACCGGAGCCTCCACGAGATAGGAGGGCGCCCCCCTGTAGGGCGCCCCCCTGTCTCATGGGCCCCTCGGGCGTCCACCGACGTACTTCTTCCTCCCATATAAGCCTACGTACCCCGAAAACATCCAAGAACCACTTGAAGAAATATTTCCGCCACCGTAACCTTCTGTATCCGCGAGATCCCATCTTGGAGCCATCGCCGATGTTCTGCCGGAGGGGGAATCCACCATGGAGGGCTTCTACATCAACATCCTTGCCCCTCCAATGAGTTGTGAGTAGTTTACCACAGACCTACGGGTCCATAGTAATTAGCTAGATGGCTTGTTCTCTCCTTTTGGATCTCAATACAATGTTCTTCCCCTCTCTTGTGAAGAACTATTCGATGTAATCTCTTTTTGCGGTGTGTTTGTCAAGATCCGATGAATTGTGGGTTTATGATCAGATTTATCTATAGATAATAATTGAATCTTCTCTGAATTCTTTTATATGATTGAGTTATCTTTGCAAGTCTCTTCGAATTATCGGTTTGGTTTGGCCTACTAGATTGATCTTTCTTGCCATGGGAGAAGTGCTTAGCTTTGGGTTCAATCTTCCGGTGTTCTTACCCAGTGACAGAAAGGGTTGCAAGACACGTATTGTATTCTCGCCATCGAGGATAACAAGATGGGGTTTATATCATATTGCTTGAGTTTATCCCTCTACATCATGTCATCTTGCTTAATGCGTTACTCTGTTCTTATGAACTTAATACTCTAGATGCATGCTAGATAGCGGTCGATGTGTGGAGGAATAGTAGTAGATGCAGGCAGGAGTCGGTCTACTTGTTGCGGACGTGATGCCTATATACATGATCATGCCTAGATAACGTCATAATTATTCGCTTTTCTATCAATTGCTTGACAGTAATTTGTTCACCCACCGTAAAACTTATGCTCTCGAGAGAAGCCTCTAGTGAAACCTATGGCCCCCGGGTCTATCTCTTATCATATTTGTTTCCAATCTACCTTTATTTGCATCTTTATTTTCTGCATCTATATTATAAAATACCAAAAATATATTTATCTTATCATATTATCTCTATCAGATCTCACTTTCGCAAGTGGCGTGAAGGGATTTACAACCCCTTTATCGCATTGGTTGCGAGTTCTTTGTTTGTTTGTGTAGGTTCGTGGGACTTGTTGAGAAGCCTCCTACTAAATTGATACCTTGGTTCTCAAAAACAGAGGGAAATACTTATGCTACTGTGCTACATCACCCTCTCCTCTTCGAGGAAAACCAACGCAAGCTCAAGACGTAGCAAGAAGGATTTCTGGCGCTGTTGCCGGGGAGGCTTCCACCAATTCAAGTCAAGATTCGACCTCCCGCTAACGTGCGATTTCTGGCGCTGTTGCCGGCGAGGTCTTCGCTCAAGTCAAGACATACCAAGTACCCATCACAAACTCATATCCCTCGCATTTACATTATTTTCCATTTGCCTCTCGTTTTCCTCTCGCCCACTTCACCCTTGCCGTTTTATTCGCCCTCTCTTTCCCAATCTTCTCCTCTCTTTTCTGCTTGCTGTTTTCTGTTTGCTTGTGTGTTAGATTACTTGTTGCCATGGCACAAGATAATACCAAATTGTGTGATTTCTTGAATACCAATAATAATGATTTCCTTAGTACTCTGATTGCTCCTCTTAATGATGTTGAGTCTTGTGAAATCAATAGTGCTTTGCTGAATCTTGTTATGAAAGATCAATTCACCGGCCTTCCTAGTGAAGATGCCGCTACCCATCTAAACAATTTTGTTGATTTGTGTGATATGCAAAAGAAGAAAGATATGGATAATTATATTGTTAAATTGAAGTTATTTCCGTTTTCACTTAGAGATCGTGCTAAAGTTTGGTTTTCGTCTTTGCCTAAAAATAGTATTGATTCTTGGAACAATTGCAAAGATTCTTTTATCTCTAAGTATTTTCCTCCCACTAAGATTATCACTCTAGTATGGCGTAGGCATCTTGATCAACAAGAGCCTCAAGTATGGAGTGGTAGACGTCTGGAGACGTGGGGACCGGATTATCCTGGTCAAGCTGGTAGCTGAGGACTTGGTTCTCAATGTTATCAGCGCATATGCCCCGCAAGTAGGCCACAATGAGAACACCAAGAGGGAGTTCTAGGAAGGCTTGGAAGACATGGTTAGGAGTGTACCGATTGGTGAGAAGCTCTTCATAGGAGGAGACCTCAATGGCCACGTGGGTACATCTAACACAAGTTTTGAAGGGGCGCATGGGGGCTTTGGCTATGGCATCAGGAATCAAGAAGGAGAAGATGTCTTAAGCTTTTCTCTAGCCTACAACATGATTGTAGCTAACACCCTCTTTAGAAAGAGAGAATCACATCTGGTGACTTTTAATAGTGGCCAACACTCTAGCCATATTGATTCCATCCTCTCGAGAAGAGAAGATAGGCGTGCGTGCCTAGACTGTAAAGTGATACCTGGGGAGAGTGTTGTACCCCAGCATAAGCTGGGCGTTGCTGACTTCCGCTTTCGGATTCATGTCCAGCGGGATAAGCGTGCCAAGGTCGCTAGAACGAAGTGGTGGAAGCTCAAGGGGGAGGTAGCTCAGGTGTTCAAGGAGAGGGTATTTAAGGAGGGCCCTTGGGAGGAAGGAGGGGATGCGGACAATGTGTGGATGAAGATGGCGACTTGCATTCGTAAGGTGGCCTCGAAGGAGTTTGGAGTGTCCAGGGGAAGGAGAAGAAAAGATAAGGATACCTGGTGGTGGAATGATGATGTCCAGAAGGCGCTTAAAGAGAAGAAAGATTGCTTCAGACGCCTATACCTGGATAGGAGTGCAGACAACATAGAGAAGTACAAGATGGTGAAGAAGGCCGCAAAGCGAGCTGTTGGTGAAGCAAGGGGTCGGGCATATGAGGACCTCTACCAACGGTTAGGCACGAAGGAAGGTGAAAGGGACATCTATAAGATGGCTAACATCCGGGAGAGGAAGACGAGGGATATTGGCCAAGTCAAATGCATCAAGGACGGAGCAGGCCAACTCTTGGTGAAGGACGAAGAGATTAAGCATAGATGGCGGGAGTACTTCGACAAGCTGTTCAATGGGGAGAATGAGAGTTCTACCATTGAACTGAATGACTCCTTTGATGAGACCAGCATGCGTTTTGTGCGGCGCATCCAGGAGTCTGAGGTGAAGGAGGCTTTAAAAAGGATGAAAGGAGGCAAGGCGATGGGCCCTGATTGTATCCCCATTGAGGTGTGGAAAGGTCTCGGGGACATAGCGATAGTATGGCTAACCAAGCTTTTCAACCTCATTTTTCGGGCAAACAAGATGCCAGAAGAATGGAGACGGAGTATATTAGTACCAATCTTCAAGAACAAGGGGGATGTTCAGAGTTGTACTAATTACCGTGGAATTAAGCTGATGAGCCATACAATGAAGCTATGGGAGAGAGTCATTGAGCACCGCTTAAGTAGAATGACAAGCGTGACCAAAAATCAGTTTGGTTTCATGCCTGGGAGGTCGACCATGGAAGCCATTTTCTTGGTACGACAACTTATGGAGAGATATAGGGAGCATAAGAAGGACTTGCATATGGTGTTCATTGACTTGGAGAAGGCCTATGATAAGATACCGCGGAATGTCATGTGGTGGGCCTTGGAGAAACACAAAGTCCCAGCAAAGTACATTACCCTCATCAAGGACATGTACAATAATGTTGTGACAAGTGTTCGAACAAGTGATGTCGACACCGATGACTTCCCGATTAAGATAGGACTGCATCAGGGGTCAGCTTTGAGCCCTTATCTTTTTGCATTGGTGATGGATGAGGTCACAAGGGGTATACAAGGAGATATCCCATAGTGTATGCTCTTTGCGGATGATGTGGTGCTAGTTGACGATAGTCGGACGGGGGTAAATAGGAAGTTAGAGTTATGGAGACAAACCTTGGAATCGAAAGGGTTTAGGCTTAGTAGAACTAAAACCGAGTACATGATGTGCGGTTTCAGTACTACTAGCTGTGAGGAGGAGGAGGAGGTTAGCCTTGATGGCCAGGTGGTACCTCGGAAGGACACCTTTCGGTATTTGGGGTCAATGTTGCAGGAGGATGGGGGTATTGATGAAGATGTGAACCATCGAATCAAAGCCGGATGGATGAACTGGCGCCAAGCTTCTGGCATTCTCTGTGACAAGAGAGTGCCACAAAAGCTAAAAGGCAAGTTCTACAGGACGGCGGTTCGACCCGCAATGTTGTATGGCGCGGAGTGTTGGCCGACTAAAAGGCGACATGTTCAACAGTTAGGTGTGGCGGAGATGCGTATGTTGAGATGGATGTGTGGCCACACGAGGAAGGATCGAGTCCAGAATGATGATATACGAGATAGAGTTGGGGTAGCACAAATTGAGGAGAAGCTTGTCCAACATCGTTTGAGATGGTTTGGGCATATTCAGCGCAGGCCTCCAGAAGCTCCAGTGCATAGCGGACGGCTAAAGCATGCGGAGAATGTCAAGAGAGGGCGGGGTCGACCGATTTTGACATGGGAGGAGTCCGTTAAGAGAGACATGAAGGATTGGAGTATCGACAAAGAGCTAGCTATGGACAGGGGTGCGTGGAAGCTTGCTATCCATGTGCCAGAGCCATGAGTTGGTTGCGAGATCTTATGGGTTTCACCTCTAGCCTACCCCAACTTGTTTGGGACTAAAGGCTTTGTTGTTGTTGTTGTTGTTGTTGTTAAGATTATCACTCTTAGGAACGATATTATGAATTTTAAACAACTTGACCATGAGCATGTTGCCCAATCTTGGGAAAGAATGAAATTGATGATTCGCAATTGCCCTACTCATGGTTTGAATTTATGGATGATCATACAAAATTTTTATGCCGGTTTGAACTTTGCTTCTAGAAATCTTTTAGATTCGGCCGCCAAAGGCACGTTTATGGAAATCACTTTAGGAGATGCTACGAAACTTCTTGGTAATATTATGGCTAATTATTCTCAATGGCACACCGAACGATCTACTAGTAAAAAAGTGCATGCTATAGAAGAAATCAATGTTTTGAGTGGAAAGATGGATGAGCTTATGCGATTGTTTGTTACTAAAAATACTCCTCTTGATCCCAATGATATGCCTTTGTCTACTTTGATTGAGAATAATAATGAATCTATGGATGTGAATTTTGTTGGTAGGAATAGTTTTGGAAACAATGCTTATAGAGGAAACTTTAATTCTAGACCATTCCCTAGTAATTGCTCTAATAATTATGGAAATTCCTACAATAATTCTTATGGTAATTTTAATAAGATGCCCTCTGATTTTGAGAATAGTGTGAAAGAATTTATGATTTCTCAAAAGATTTTAATGCTTTGCTTGAAGAAAAATTTCTCAAAGTTGATGATTTGGCTAGGAACGTTGATAGACTTTCGCTTGATATTGATTGTCTCAAACTTAGATCTTCTCCTCCTAAGCATGATATCAATGAGTCTCTCAAAGCAATGAGAATTTCCATTGATGAGTGTAAGGAAAGAACCGCTAGATTGCGTGCTAAGAAAGAAAGCTTTATAAAAGCGTGTTCTTCTAGTTTAGATGAAAATACGGATGATGATCTTAAAGTTATTGATGCATCTCCTATTAGATCTTTGTTTTGTAATATGAATCTTGAAAATTATGGGACTGATGATGAATCAACTTTTCCTAGAAGGCGTCCCAAAAATTCGGAGTCTTTAGATCTTGATGCTAACTTTGGTAAAAGTAAGATTGGAGAGGTCACGACTTTAAATAGTATTGAACCCACTATCTCGGATTTCAAGGAATTTGATTATGATAATTGTTCTTTAAAAGGTTGTATTTCGTTGTTGCAATCCGTTGTTAAATCTCCACATGCTTATAGTCAAAACAAAGCTTTTATCAAACATATTGTTGATGCCTTGATGCAATCTTATGATGAAAAACTTAATTTGGAAGTTTCTATACCTAGAAAACTTAATGATGAGTGGGAACCTACTATAAAGATTAAAATTAAAGATTATGTGTGTTTTGCTTTGTGTGATTCGGGTGCTAGTGTTTCCACGATTCCGAAAACTTTATGTGATATTCTAGGTTTCCTTGATCTCGATGATTGCTCTTTAAATTTGCACCTTGCGGATTCCACCATTAAAAAGCCAATGGGAAGGATCAATGATATCCTTATTGTTGCAAATAGAAATTTGGTGCCCGTTGATTTTATTGTTCTTGATATAGATTGCAATCTTTCTTGCCCTATTATTCTTGGTAGACCTTTCCTTAGAACGATTGGTGCAATTATTGATATGAAGGAAGGGAATATTAGATTCCAATTTCCATTAAAGAAAGGCATGGAGCATTTTCCAAGAAATAAAGTCAAATTACCTTATGAATCTATCATGCGAGCTACTTATGAATCAAGTGCCCAAGATGGCACTACTTAGATCTATCTTCGCTTTTATGCCTAGCTAGGGGCGTTAAACGATAGCGCTAGTTGGGAGGCAACCCAATTTTCTTTATGTTTTTTTGTTTTTGTTCATGTTTAGTGTTAAATTTTGTTTCTACTTTCTGTTTAGATGTGTTTTCTTGTTTTATTTAGTGTTTGTGCCAAGTAGAACCTATAGGATAACCTATGATATGAGTTGATTTGATTCTACTGAAAAACAGAAACTTTGCACTCACGAGAAAAAAAAATCAATAAATCATAGAGAACGAGCTTTTGCATTGATTCTTTTTGATGCTGTTCAATAAACAAATTGTTTAGGACTTCCTATTTTGGTAGGATTTTTGAGGTTCCATAATTTTGCGTTAGCTACAGATTGCTATAGACTGTTCTGTTTTTGACAAATTCTGTTTTTCGTGTGTTGTTTTGCTTATTTTGATGCATCTATGGCTAGTAAAATAGTTTATGAACCATAGAGAACTTGGAATACAGTAGGTTTAACACCAATATAAATAAATAATGAGTTCATTACAGTACCTTATGTGGTGGTTTTGTTTTCTTTCACTAACAGAGCTTATAAGATTTCCTGTTGAGTTTTGTGTTGTGAAGTTTTCAAGTTTTGGGTAAAGCTTTTATGGACTATGGAATAAAGAGTGGCAAAAGCCTAAGATTGGGGATTCCCAAGGCACCCCAAGATATTCAAGAATATCCAAAATCCTAAGCTTGGGGATGCCCCCGGAAGGCATCCCCTCTTTCGTCTTCGTTCATTGGTAACTTTACTTGGACTATATTTTTATTCGCCACATGATATGTGTTTTGCTTGGAGCGTCGTGTATTATATTAGTATTTGCTTTTTTACTTTACCACAATCATCCTTGATGTAACACACCTTTTGGGAGAAGCCTCCTTGTTTAGGATTTGATAGAATACTCTATGTGCTTCACTTATATCTTTTGAGCTTGATAGTTTTTGCTCTAGTGCTTCACTTATATCTTTTAGAGCACGGTGGTGGATTAATTTTGAAGAAATTGCTAGTCTCTCATTCTTCACTTATATTATTTTGAGAATCTCTTAGAACAGCATGGTATTTTCTATGGTTATAAATTGGTCCTAGAATGATGAGCATCCAAGTTGGGTATAATAAAAACTATCATAGGAAGTGAATTGGATGCTATGATCAACTTGATACTTGATGATTGTTTTGAGATATGGAGGTAGTGATATTAAAGTCATGCTAGTTGGGTGATTATGAATTTAAAGAATGCTTGTGTTGAAGTTAGCAAGTCCCGTAGCATGCACATACGGTTAAAGTTGTGCAACAAATTTGAAACATGTAGTGTACCTGGCTTGTGCGTCCTTATGAGTGGCAGTCGGGGACGAGCGATGGTCTTTTCCTACCAATCTACCCCCCTCGGAGCATGCGCGTAGTGCTTGGTTTTTGATGACTTCTAAATTTTTGCAATAAGTATATGAGTTCTTATGACTAATGTTGAGTCCATGGATTATACACACTTTTACCTTTCCATCATTGCTAGCCTCTTCGGTACCGTGCATGGCCCTTTCTCACCTTGAGAGTTGGTGCAAACTTCACCGGTGCATCCAAACCCCGTGATATGATACACTCTATCACACATAAACCTCGTTATATCTTCCTCAAAACATCCACCATACCTACCTATTTATGGCATTTCCATAGCCATTCCGAGATATATTGCCATGCAACTTTCCACCGTTCCGTTTATCATCATCATCATGACATACATTACTTTTGTCATATTGCCATTGCATGATCATGTAGTTGACATCGTATTTGTGGCAAAGCCACCATGCATAATTTTTATACATGTCACTCTTGATTCATTGCACCATCCTGGTACACCACCCGAGGCATTCATATAGAGTCATATCTTGTTCTAGTTTTGAGTTGTAATTCATGAGTTGTAATCAATAAAAGTGTGATGATCATCCCTATTAGAGCATTGCCCAAAAAAATAAAAAAAAGGGAAGGCCAAAAAAAAGAAAGGCCAAAGAAAAAAAAGAAAAAGGAAAAAAAGAAAAAAGAAAGAAAAAAGAAAATAAATAAATAAAAGGGTAATGCTACTATCTCTTTTACCACACTTGTGCTTCAAAGTAGCACCTTGTTCTTTATTGAGTCTCATATATTGTGCTTCAAAGTAGCACCATGTTCTTCATGTAGAGAGTCTCATAGGTTGTCACTTTCATATACTAGTGGGAATTTTTCATTATAGAACTTGGCTTGTATATTCCTACGATGGGCTTCCTCAAATGCCCTAGGTCTTCGTGAGCAAGCAAGTTGGATGCACACCCACTAGTTTTCTTTTGTTGAGCTTTCATTCATTTATAGCTCTAGTGCATCCGTTGCATGGCAATCCCTACTCCTCATGTTGAAATCAATTGATGGGCATTCCCAAAGCCCATTGATTATCCTCATCAATGTGAGACTTTCTCCTTTTTTGTCTTCTCCACACAATCCCTAATCATTATTCTATTTCACCCATAGTGCTATATCCATGGCTCACGCTCATGTATTGCGTGAAGGTTGAAAAAGTTTGAGACTATTTAAGTACGAAACAATTGCTTGGCTTGTCATCAGGGGTATAGGAGTTGGGAACATCTTTGTGTGACGAAAATGAAGCATAGCCTAACTATATGATTTTGTAGGGATGAACTTTCTTTTGCCATGTTATTTTGAGAAGACATGATTGCTTTGATTAGTATGCTTGAAGTGTTACAATTTCTTTTATCAATATGAACTTTTATCTTGAATTATTTGGATCTGAACATTCATGCCACAATAAAGAAAATTACATTGAGAATTATGCTAGGTAGCATTCCACATCAAAAATTTCTTTTTTATCATTTACCTACTCGAGGACGAGCAGGAATTAAGCTTGGGGATGCTTGATACATCTCCAACGTATCTATAATTTTTGATTGTTCCATGCTATTATATTACCTGTTTTGGATGTTTATAGGCTTTATTTTATACATTATTATCATTTTTGGGACTAACCTACCAACCGGAGGCCCAACTCGTATTGTTGTTTTTTTGCCTATTTCAGTATTTCGAAGAAAAGGAATATCAAATGGAGTCCAAACGGAATGAAACCTTCGGGAGCGTGATTTTTGGAACGAACGCGATCCAGAGAACGTGGAGTTCAAGTCAAGAAACAACCGGAGCCTCCACGAGATAGGAGGGCGCCCCCGCCTTCTAGGGCGCGCCCCCTGTCTCGTGGGCCCCTCGGGCGTCCACCAATATACTTCTTCCTCCTATATAAGCCTACGTACCCCAAAAACATCCAAGAGCCACCTGAAGAAATATTTCCGCCATCGTAACCTTCTGTATCCGCGAGATCCCATCTTGGAGCCGTCGCCGGCGTTCTGCCGGAGAAGGAATCCACCATGGAGGGCTTCTACATCAACATCCTTGCCCCTCCAATGAGTTGTGAGTAGTTTACCACAGACCTACGGGTCCATAGTTATTAGCTAGATGGCTTCTTCTCTCTTTTTGGATCTCAATACAATGTTCTTCCCCTCTCTTGTGAAGAACTATTCGATGTAATCTCCTTTTGTGGTGTGTTTGTCAAGATCCGATGAATTGTGGGTTTATGATCAGATTTATCTATGGATAATAATTGAATGTTCTCTGAATTCTTTTATATGATTGAGTTATCTTTGCAAGTCTCTTCGAATTATCGATTTGGTTTGGCCTACTAGATTGATCTTTCTTGCCATGGGAGAAGTGCTTAGCTTTGGGTTCAATCTTGCGGTGTTCTTACCTAGTGACAGAAAGGGTTGCAAGACACGTATTGTATTGTTGCCATCGAGGATAAAAAGATGGGGTTTATATCATATTGCTTGAGTTTATCCCTCTACATCATGTCATCTTTCTTAATGCTTTACTCTGTTCTTATGAACTTAATACTCTAGATGCATGCTGGATAGCGGTCGATGTGTGGAGTAATAGTAGTAGATGCAGGCAGGAGTCGGTCTACTTGTTGCAGACGTGATGCCTATATACATGATCATGCCTAGATAACGTCATAATTATTCGCTTTTCTATCAATTGCTTGACAGTAATTTGTTCACCCATCGTAGAACTTATGCTCTCGAGAGAAGCCTCTAGTGAAACCTATGGCCCCCGGGTCTATCTCTTATCATATTTGTTTCTAATCTACTTTTATTTGCATCTTTATTTTCTGCATCTATATTATAAAATACCAAAAATATATTTATCTTATCATATTATCTCTATCAGATCTCACTTTCCCAAGCGGTCGTGAAGGGATTGACAACCCCTTTATCGCGTTGATTGCGAGTTCTTTGTTTGTTTGTGTAGGTTCGTGGGACTTGTTGAGAAGCCTCCTACTGGATTGATACCTTGGTTCTCAAAAACAGAGGGAAATACTTATGCTACTGTGCTGCATCACCCTCTCCTCTTCGAAGAAAACCAATGCAAGCTCCAGACGTAGCATGATGCCAGTGCTTATCCAAGGCCCTAAGAAACCCGGCAACGACATTGATGTGTACCTAAGGCCATTAGTTGAAGAACTCTTACAACCGTGGAATGGAAAAGGTGTACGTGCGTGGGATGAGCACAAGCAGGAAGAATTTGACCTAAAGGCGTTGCTGTTCATGACCATCAATGATTGGCCTGCTCTCAGTAACCTTTCAGGACAGACAAACAAGGGATACCGCAGATGCATGCATTGTTTGGATGATACCGACAATATATATTTGGATAATTGTAGGAAGAATGTGTACCTGGGACATCATCGATTTCTTCCGAGCAGGCATCCCGTAAGAAAGAAAGACAAGAATTTCAAAGGTGAGGCGGATCACCGGACGAAACCTCGCCACCGTACTGGTGCTGATGTACATGATATGGTGAAGGAGTTGAAGGTAATCTTTGGAAAGGGTCCTAGTAGACAACCTGTTCCGAATGACGCTGATGGACATGCACCCATGTGGAAGAAGTAATCTATATTCTGGGACCTGCCCTATTGGAAAGATCTAGATGTCCGCTCCGCAATCGATGTGATGCACATGATGAAGAATCTTTGCGTGACCCTGCTTGGCTTCTTGGGCGTGTATGGGAAGACAAAATATACACCGGAGGCACGGGAGGACCAGCAACGTATGCGTGGAAAAGACGACATACATCAGGGTCATGCTAGCTACGCTCTTACCAAAGAAGAGAAGGAAATCTTCTTTGAATGCCTGCTTAGTATGAGGGTACCATTTGGCTTCTCGTCGAATATAAAGGGAATAATAAATTATGGCAGAGAAAAAGTTCCAGAACCTAAAGTCTCATGACTGCCACGTGATTATGACGCAACTGCTTTCGGTTGTATTGAGGGGGCTTCTACCGAAAAACGTTTGATTAGCCATTGTGAAGCTATGTGCATTCCTCAATGCAATCTCTCAGAAGGTAATCGATCCAGAAATCATACCAAGGTTAGAGAATGATTTGGTGCAATGTCTTGTCAGTTTCGAGTTGGTGTTCCCACCATCCTTCTTCAACATCATGATGCACGTCCTAGTTCACCTATGCGAAGAGATTGACATTTTGGGTCCTGTATTTCTACACAATATGTTCCCCTTTGAGAGGTTCATGGGAGTCTTAAAGAAATATGTCAACCGTGCTAGGCTAGAAGGAAGCATCTCAAAGGGCCATGAAAATGAGGAGGTCATTGAGTTTTTATTGACTTTATTCCTGACCATAAGCCGATTGGTGTTCCTGAATCGCGTCATAAGGGCAGACTGGATGGAAAAGGCACGCTAGGAGGGGATCAAATAATATGTATGGACGGGCTTTCTCTCACTCAAGAACACTACATAGTTCTACAGAATTCTGCCTTGGTGGCTCCGTATATGGAGGAACACAAGAATTTTCTACGCTCCAAACATCCGGAGCAGTCTGACGACTGGATTACACGTGAACAAACAGGGACTTTTGCCGGTTGGTTGCAGACACGTGCCATGCATGACGCCACTATTGACGATGACCTGTACTTGTTGTCCCAGTTACCATCTTCGAGTATAATGACTTTCAAAGGGTACGCGATAAATGGGAATACGTTTTACACAATCGCCCAAGATGAGAAGAGCACCAACCAAAACAGTGGTGTCCGCTTTGATGCAACAACCAAGACGGGAAATGAAACATATTATGGTTACATAGATGACATATGGGAACTTGACTATGGACGTGGTTTGAATGTTCCTTTGTTTCGGTGCAAATGGGTCAATATGACACGAGGCGGGGTAATGGAAGACCCGCAATACGGAATGAAAACAGTGGATCTCAACAATCTTGCGTATGCATACAAACCATTCATCCTAGCCAATGATGTGGCGAAGGTTTTCTATGTGAAGGACATGTCTACCAAGCCGAGAAAAAGAAAAGATATGGAAGCGAATGCATCATACGATGAGCCAAAGCGCCACATAGTTCTTTCAGGGAAAAGAGACATCATGGGAGTGGATGACAAGATAGTCATGTCACAAGATTATGAAAAGTTTGATGAAATTGCTCCATTCACAGTGAATATTGACCCGAGCATCTAGTTAAATGATGAAGATTTTCCATGTTTACGGTTCAAAGGGACACACACGAAGAAAAAGTTTCAACCCAAAGATCCCACTCTGGGATGTGATCGGCTTCACTTTCATCACTTTATTCTCTAGTGAGTTTCCAGACTTATATATCTGGAAAGTGCCGCTTCGAACAAACCAGAGGGAATCTTTATAATAGTTAGGGTACTTATGTGTTTTGGCATTTGAAACACGATTTTTTTATGTGCAGACAAATTCTTTCATGCATTTACTGATTTTTTTCAGCTAAATGACCCTGCAATTGAAAAACACTTCAAATGAACTCTGAAAACGTTGAAAGTTGGCATGGTTTCATATTTCACCCACATAGCATGTGCAAAAAAGTTGAGACGGTTACGGCAAAAAAGGATGCACTTTGTGTACGAAATGGACAATCTCTTTCGAAATATTAGGGTTTCAAACGAAAACTCATCTGTTACAAAGGCATTTCATCTTTTTTAATTATTACAACTCCAGACATTTTGTCCGTTCAATATGCACCATTCAAAGCCGCGTCATCAATTTTCAACCCTTTCTGACTTCATTTGCTATTTTCCATGCATTTACTGATTTTTTCAGCTAAATGACCCTGAAATTGAAAAACACTTCAAATGAACTCTAAAAGGTTGAAAGTTGGCATGGTATCACAATTTCACCCACATAGCATGTGCAAAAAAGTAGAGAGGGTTCCGGCAAAAATTGTATGCACTTCATGTACAAAATGGACAATCTTTTTCAAAGTATCAGGGTTTCGGACAAAAACTCATCTGCTACAAAGGCATTTCATTTTTTAAATAACCCAAGTATTACCCAATTGAATATAATGATAAAACACACTAATATTAAACATAAGAAAAAATAATCACTTGAAAATCTATTTTTAAAGCTAAGTTATTCACAAACTAGTGATTGACACAAATTTCAAATAATTCAAATTTAAACTATTCAAATGTGAAAACTACTGGAACTAACAGAAAGTTTGTAATTTTTTGAACCTAAAGAAAAAAATATTCACAAATAAATTCTAAATACAGCAGAAAACAACTCAGAAATAAATAAAGCAGAAAAGAAAAAAGAAAATAAATAAATAAATAAAGCCCGCCTACTGGGCCATAGCGGCCTACATACGGGTAGAAACCCAACCTCTAGTTGGGCCAGGATGCAGGCCCGCAAGGCCCAATAGGCCCACAGGTCAGAGCGGCAGAGTTAGGCCCAGAAGCCTGCTATAGAGAGGAGTTTGATACCTCGCCCGCGCCGAGGCTTTTAAACAGGTGTGGCCGCTCTTCGCTAGGCGAGGTGGGACTAAACTTCCGCACCACAACTGTGCCAGCGCACATCCTTTAGTATCGGGTTGTGGCTCCAACCGGTACTAAAGGGGGGGGGGGTCTTTAGTACCGGTTGGAGCCACCACCCGGTACTAAAGGGGTTGCCTTCCCGCCGCTTGGCCTGGCCAAAACAGACCTTTAGTACCGGTTCTGGCTCCAACCGGTACTAAAGGTCCATCCTATATATACAACACTTCAAATTTTGGCAGTTTCATCTCCCTCTTCCTCTCTGCTTTCGATATCGCTGCCGCCCCCGTCGCGCCGTCCCCGTCGACTCTGCGCCAGCCCCGTCCTCATCGCGTCGTCCCCGTCGACTCTGCGCCAGCCCCGTCCTCATCGCGTCGTCGCTACACCGGCCCGTCGCCGTCCCCTCGCCCCGCCGTCGCCGTCGCCTTGGACCTTGTCGTCGTCGTCGCCTTGACCTCGCCCGCGCTATGAGCCCCTCCCCCCTCTCCTCCCTCCAATCGAAGTCACCGCGCTGTTGGTGCCGTAGGTGCAGACACGCACGCGCGCGCACGCACACACACACACACACAAAATGTGTTCATCTTTTGCACTAGATTCTGTTTTTAGTTTTAAGTTTTTTTTCTTCTGTTTTTTCTGTTCTTTATACAAAGGTTTTAGATGAATTAATTAAGCAGATTAGATTAATTTCAAATACTATATAGAAATGTTAGTTATAGTGTCAAAGGTGTTTTCTATTTTTTCTGTTGTTTTATACAAAGGTTTTCTGTCAAATAGTATAATGTCAAAGGTTTTAGATATATTAATATTATAGAAATGTTAGTTTTAGCTAGATGAGTTAGATTAATTTCAAATTGTTAGACGATGATCGATGTTTTTTAGTTTCTTATAATTTTAGTTATAGAAATTTAGAATTTGCATATAAGAAATCACAATCCAATCATTTAAAAAATGTTACTTTTGTGGCATATAGTATTTGTTCTTGACGATGCCTGGCCCGTATCCTCCCCGTCGACTCGTTTGCGATGATGTCCTACTTCAGAGGACCCATGTCCGGGACTGGGCTCCGCCGGGCTGGCACTGGGAGGTGCTACCTTCAGGGGCTCTCCGCTTGGTGAGGAACCCGCCCCCGGGTCCCGTCGTCGACCCTGAGCTCCTTTGGTGGCGTTCGCGTGGGTCACTTTCGGTGCGGACGGAGCCGGCCCCATCGGAGGTGGTGCGTCGCCGTGTAAGGGAGGAGGACGAGCACGTCCATCGCTACATGGCTGCTATGATCCTGTGATGGTTCCTTCTCTTTGGGTGTCCACCGCCCGCGCCTCAGGAATCACGAGTGGCCTAGATTATTGTAGTATTCGATCTTTATTAGCTAGCTAGCTAGTGATGTATTTGATATATAATATTCGAGACGATGTATTCGAGATTATATATATTATTCGAGACGATGTATTAGAGATTATATATTATTCGAGACGATGTATTAGAGATTATATATTATTCGAGACGATGCATTCGAGATTATATATTATTCGAGACGATGCATATTATGTACTATGATTCTATTTTTCCTTATTGATTGCATGCATGCATTGTAATTTGAATACTAAATTGTTTTATATTTCTTCTGGCTTAGTTAAATAAAAGCTATGGCGGACAATACCGGCAGAGAGGGAGAAGAGGCCCTGTTCGAGATCGTACGCTCCCCTCGCGGGCCAGATGATCAGAATGAAGAAGATGACGGCTCCCAATATCTAAACAATACCGGGGAGGGTGATGATATGATATTCGATCGCGACGACCGAATTGATGAAGTCATGAACTATGATTATGATGGCGAAGAAAATGTTGATCTTGAAATAACAGAGACCAGCAAGGTATATTTATATAAGGAGGCATCTGGTGATCATAACATGTTTTAAATGATTTGAAGATATATTAATGAATCAATCTTTCTTCTTTCAGCCCTCCGGATCGAGAAATCTTCTATAGGCAGCAAGACAGTGTGAGGCCCAACCAAAAAGTTGAAGGAGGGCGTAAAGTACAACATCGATGCCATCAAAACTGATGGCAAACCACTAGCGCCTAAGAAAATTGCGAACAAGTTCGTTCATCAGTTCCGAGTTCTTGTGAAGGACCAACTCCCGATCTCCATTCAAGAATGGAAAGAGCCAGCAGAAAAACTTCTAGATCTTACTTTTGTCGATGATAGAGCAAAATCTCTACTTTGTAAAAAACTCATGGAACATTTCACCCTACCAGATCATTTCACAGATGCAGATGTGTAGAAAGTCAAGGACGCTGCTCTTAGGAAGATGGCAATTGCATTCAACAACCACAAGAAAACTGTATGGGCCAACTACGTCAAAGAAGGAAAGAAGACACCAGAATTCAAGGGAACACTGGAGAAGCAAAGAGAACACTGGCCCGCTTTCGTGAAATTCAAGGAATCAGAATTATCTAAGGAATGGTCGACAAAAAACAAGGGCAATGCCGCAAAAAGGAGCAGTTCCATAGGCTGGGGCCAGGTGGCTATGCGGTGACAATGCCTAAGTGGGATAAGTCTGAGCAAGAGATGGAGGCTGCATAGGTCACTCCAGTTACATTGAGCTGGCCCCACAGGTGTAGAACTTGGTTCTATGCGCATGGGGGGCGTTGGACCCGAAGACAGGCCAGGTTTCGAAGAAGGCATGTCTTAAAGGAGCCGAAGATAAGTTAATTGATGCAACAGAAGATGCTCGAAAGGGGGTGTTCACACCCAATAGAGAGAACGATGAGCTTACCACTACTAGGGAAAAGCCTATACACAGAATCTTATCAGCAGCGCGCTTTAAAATAAGGCGCTGGTGCTAATTAGCAGTAGCGTGCTTGGGAGTAACTCGCTGCTCAAACCAATATAGCAGTAGCGCGCCCGCTCAAAGAAGCGCTACTGCTATAATTCCCACGAGGCCGCCACGAGGCTAGTTATAGCAGCAACGCGTTATAATGACGGGCGCTACTGCTACGTAGCATAGTAGCAGCGCATTTCTGCAATAAGCGCTACTGCTAAATTTACTACAAAAGTTTAGCCCCATCTCCTCTATCCGATCCACTCACACAGTCACACACTAGCTAACTGGATCCCCTCTCAATCCCCCGTGCCGGTCCACCCCCGTCGCCCCTCCTCCGTCTGCGCCGCCGTCACCTCCTCCTCTTTGCTGGACTCGGTACCGGCCTCCTCCTCCGTCCTTCCTCTCCACTCGCCGCTGGCCGGCCCCTCCTCGCTCCACCTTCCTCCTCCGTCCTCCCTCCACTGGCCGCGCCGGCCGGCCCCTCCTCGCTCCGCCTTCCTCCTCCATCCTACTCTCTTCTCCCTCCTCGAGTCGCCCCTCCTTCTCCCTCCTTCCTGCTATATTTTGATTTAGTAGCTAGGCTAGTTCATATGCAACATTTTGATTTAGTTGATATGATTTAGTTGATTTAGTAGGCTAGTTGATTTAGTTGACTTAGAACATTTTGATTTAGTTGATTTAATAGGCTAGTTCATTTAGTTGATTTAGTTGACTTAGAACATTTTGATTTAGTTGATTTAATAGGTAGTTCATTTAGTTGATTTAGTTGATTTAGAACATTTTGATTTAGTTGATTTAGTAGGCTAGTTGATTTAGTTGATTTAGAACATTTTGATTTAGTTGATTTAGTAGGCTAGTTGATTTAGTTGACTTAGAACATTTTGATTTAGTTGATCGTTAATCCTTTGCTCATATTGCTTTAGGAAAAATGGCGCCACCACCACCACCACTATGTCGACTGTGCAAGTCAAGATGCGCCAGCAGCCTTGCAATTGGCAAGCTGTTCGGCATCTACTTCCAGCCGAGTTTTCGTCATGCGGCGGTAAGAAATTAGATGAAATGTAATAACTATTTTGTTTTTAGTGTTGGCATTACTGCATTGTGTCATTTTGCTTATTTTACACAGATCGTCCCATGCAATGTGAGGTTAAAATTCAACAAGCTGACAGGAGACACTATGACATTTGAGGCTCCTAGGGGGCCGTACACTATGGAGGTCGAGAAAGGATGCAATATGTCGCAGATTGGAGGAGATGGATGGGCCCGTTTCGTCGCTCGCATGCGTCTTACTGGTGGTGAGTTGATCAGCTTCTCCTTCCGAGAAGAAAGACCCAAGCTAGCTGTCATTTATCTCAACCTGGTGGAAGATGATGAAGATGACGAAGATGATGAAGATGATGAAGATAATGAGGACCCACTCGATGAAGATGATGAGGACCCACTTCATGAAGCCATCGTAGCTCAAAGAACAAGGCTGAGTGAGGAGGAGGTGTCCAACCTGTGGGACATAATTCCGCCACGTGCTGACTTTGTCAGGGTGCCATTCGTGACTCGCTTGACAAATACCACGGTTGATCGACATGATATGGTATGTTATACTTACAAATGCAAATTATCCGATGAATTACTTAGTGTACAGTCCAATGATATGGTATGTTGTGTGGAATCTAGTCGATGATATGTTTTAGTGTAGAGTTCGATCACATGCTTATTATTGTAGAATCTAACGAAACTATTAATAGTGTAGATAATTCATATGTACTTATTTGCGAGGCTATTTATTAATTGATATGTTTTTCTTATTCAGAAATTGGCAAAGAGCATATCTGTGAGTTATGGTATCGAGCCTGATGAAGAAGGCTCAGCTGGACTACGCCTTACTGCAAGGGGCTCCGTCACAACCTGTACTTACCGCGTGGACACGGACGGTCGCACAGACTTAAACTCGGTTGGGTGGAAGAAATTCCTCGATGGCAAGAATCTTCGTGTTGGACAGGCCATCCTAATTACTATCAGGAACACCAACCGCCCAGGCTTAAGGATGATGATTGTCTTCGATATCATCTAGAACTACATATGTGTGTGTGGCTATATCATCTAGAACTACATATGTGTGTGTGGCTATATCATCTAGAACTACATATGATGATCGTCATCAATATCATCTAGAACTACATATGATGATGGCCGTTGATATGACCTTGTACTACTTGAGGATGCATGTTGACTATGCATGAAATTGTTATCTAGTACTCCCTTCGTTCCAAATTACTCGTCGTGGTTTGAACTAAAACCACGACAAGTAATTTGGAACGAAGGGAGTACTGCCTAGTAATGGTTTATGAATTTGATATCTACTAGCAGTACCTAGTATCTAGTATCTGAAAGGGAAACTGAAAGGGAAAGGGGTAATGGGAAAATGATGAAAGATATAGCAGTAGGGAGGGATGGTGAAATCGCTACAGCTAGGTAATAGTAGCATGTTCTTAAAAAGCGCTGCTGATATCGTAAACAGTAGTAGCGCGGGTAAGGGCTATGCTACTACTATGAGTTAGCTGTAGCGCCTTATTAGTAGCGCGTCCACCCGCACTGCTGCTAGCCTCAAAGCCTGCGCTACTACTAGTGTTTTCCCTAGTAGTGTACGTGCACCCTGGGAATTCCTGAACACCCGGGAAGAACACGAGGCAAGGGAGTTGTTCCATGATATGAGGGCTTCTCGGACTAGAACATCGATAGAAGCCATGCGAGAAGGAAGATGGAGGAGGAGAAGAAGAGGAAGCAGGAAGCAGAACACCTTCAAGGCCTAGAATCAGCGCACGCGGACTTGGCACTCAAATTCCAGCGGCAGCAGCATCAGATCGACTCACTTAGCCAGGAAAGGGGGCCTTTGCAGAGGCATCAGCTAGCGGATGATCCATCATTGGATAGCACCGTCCCATCCATGCCGAGAAGCAGCGTGGGTTCCGCCCCGGGCGACGCACTGCTGGATAGATACCCTATGGATGACACCATGGAGAACACTAAGTGTGAGCTACACTTCAAAATGAAGAACTTATCCATGAAGGTGGCAGACGCCGTTGCTTATAAAAATCCCCCTGAAGCAACCTTCCATTGCAACCCGATTCCATCCGGCTATGCTCGTGTCATGGTTGATGAGGTGGTGGACCAATATTCGGGGCTAGAGCTTGACATTCCTGGAGGTGACGAGGAGCACACACTGAGAGAGGCCTGGTAACCCACAAGTATAGGGGATCAATTGTAGCCTCTTTTGATAAGTAAGAGTGTCGAACCCAATGATGAGATAAAGGTAGAACAAATATTCCCTCAAGTTCTATCGACCACCGATACAACTCTACGCACGCTTAACGTTCACTTTACCTAGAACAAGTATGAAACTAGAAGGACTTTGTAGGTGTTGTTGGATAGAATTGCAAGATAATAAAAAGTACGTAAATAAAAGTAGGGACTGTTTAGATAAAGAAGCAACAAAGTTAATATAACGATTATGGAAAAGTGGTGGTAGGAGTTGTAGAATTGTCCCTAAGCAATTGACTACTTTACTAGACCGATAGCAAGTTTTATGTGGGAGAGGCATAAGCTAACATACTTTCTCTTCTTGGATCATATGCACTTATGATTGGAACTCTAGCAAGCATCCGCAACTACTAAAGATCATTAAGGTAAAACCCAACCATAGCATTAAAGTATCAAGCCCCCTTTATCCCATACGCCACAACCTCCTTACTCAGGTTTATGCTTCTGTCACTCAAGCAACCCACTATAAGCGAATCATGAACATATTGAAACACCCTACAGAGGGAATCCTTCACGCTTGCGCGACACGGAGGGCACAATATGGCAGCAACATACCCACAAGCAAATTAAACCAATCATAGCAATTCATCAATCACCGATAGGACAACAAAAATCTACTCAGACATCATAGGATGGCAACACATCATTGGATAATAATATGAAGCATAAAGCACCATGTTCAAGTAGAGGGTACGGCGGGTTGCGGGAGAGTGGATCGCTGAATATAGAAGGGGGAAGGTGATGGAGATGTTGGTGAAGATGGCGGAGGTGTTGGTGTAGACCGTGGTGATGATGATGGCCCCCGGCGGCGTTCCGACGCCACCGGAAGCAAGGGGGAGAGAGCCCCCCTTCTTCTTCTTCTTCTTCTTCTTCTTCTTCTTCCTTGACCTTCTCCCTAGATGAGAGCAGGGTTTCCCCTCTGGTCCATGGTCTCCATGGCGTGGGAGGGGCGAGAGCCCTTCTGAGATTGGATCTGTCTCTCTGTCTCTCTCTGTTTCTATGTTTCAGATTCTGCCCTTTCACCGCTTTTTCAATTCCCGGAGATCCTTTACTCCGATTGGGTTGTGCTTTGGATACGATTTCTATCCGGATATTAGCTTTCTTGCGGCGAAAGAAGGGCACCAACCGCCTTGGGGTGGCCACGAGGGTCAGGGTACGCCTGCCCCCCGGGGCGCGCCCCCTGCCTCGTGGGCCCCTCGCGTTGATTCCACTTCCCAAAATTCACATATATTCCAAAAGAAATATCCGTCCGTTTTTATTCTGTTTGGACTCTGTTTGATATGGGTTTTCTGCGAAACAAAAAACATGCAACAAATAGGAACTGGCACTGGGCACTGGATCAATATGTTAGTCCCAAAAATAGTATAAAAATTTGCCAAAAGTATATGAAAGTTGAATAATATTGGCATGGAACAATCAAAAATTATAGATACGACGAAGACGTATCAGCATCCCCAAGCTTAATTCCTGCTCGTCCTCGAGTAGGTAAATGATAAAAAAAGATAATTTTTGATGTGGAATGCTACATAGCATAATCTTGATCATGTAATCTAATCTTGGCAATGAATATTAAGACGCGAGTGATTCAAAGCAATAGTCTATCATTTGACATAAAAACAATAATACTTTGAGCGTACTAATAAAGCAATCATGTCTTTTCAAAACAACATGGCCAAAGAAAGTTATCCCTATAAAATCATATAGTCTGGCTATGCTCCATCTTCATCACACAAAATATTCAAATCATGCACAACCCCGATGACAAGCCAAGCAATTGTTTCATAATTTTAACGTTCTCAAACCTTTTCAACTTTCACGCAATACATGAGCATGAGCCATAGATATAGAACTATAGGTGGAATAGAGTATGATGGTGGAGGTTGTGTGGAGAAGACAAAATGGAGAAAGTCTCACATCGACGCGGCTAATCAACGGGCTATGGATATGCCCATCAATTGATGTCAATGCGAGGAGTAGGGATTGCCATGCAACGGATGCACTAAGAGCTATAAGTGTATGAAAGCTCAAACTGAAACTAAGTGGGTGTGCATCCAACTTGCTTGCTCATGAAGACCTAGGGCATTTGAGGAAGCCCATCGTCGGAATATACAAGCCAAGTTCTATAATAAAAATTCCCACTAGTATATGAAAGTGAAAATATAGGAGACTCTCTATATGAATAACATGGTGCTACTCTAAAGCACAAGTGTGGTAAAAGGATGGTAACATTGCCCCTTTTCTTTCTTTTTATTTTTTTTGGGCGGGCTTCTTTGGCCCCCTTTTTTTATTTAGGCTTCTTTGGCCTCTCTTTTTTTATTTTTTTATTTTTTATGGGGCAATTCTTATAATGATGATCATCACACTTATTTACTTAGAACTCAATATTACAACTCGATACTAGGACAAAGATATGACTCCATATGAATGCCTCCGGCAGTGTACCGGGATGTGCAATGATCTAGCATAGCAATGACATCAAAAAACGGACAAGCCATGAAAACATCATGCTAACTATCTTACGATCATGCAAGGCAATATGACAATGAATGCTCAGGTCATGTATATATGACGATGATGGAAGTTGCATGGCAATTTATCTCGGAATGGCTATGGAAATGCCATAATAGGTAGGTATGGTGGCTGTTTTGAGGAAGATATAAGGAGGCTTATGTGTGATAGAGCGTGTCATATCACGGGGTTTGGATGCACCGACGAAGTTTGCACCAACTCTCGAGGTGAGAAAAGGCAATGCACGGTACTGAAGAGGCTAGCAATGATGGAAGGGTGAGAGTGCGTATAATCCATGGACTCAACATTAGTCATAAAGAACTCACATACTTATTGCAAAAATTTATTAGTCATTGAAACAAAGTACTACGCGCATGCTCCTAGGGGGATAGATTGGTAGGAAAAGAGCATCGCTCGTCCCTGACCGCCACTCATAAGGAAGACA
The DNA here is from genome assembly GCF_002162155.2 of Triticum dicoccoides. Taxonomy (NCBI): domain Eukaryota; kingdom Viridiplantae; phylum Streptophyta; class Magnoliopsida; order Poales; family Poaceae; genus Triticum; species Triticum dicoccoides. Next base: position 663,676,802 of record NC_041383.1, on the reverse strand, counting down.
ATCAATAAATACCTCATGCTCCAACTTCGTTACACAACGGTTCACCATACATGCATGCTACAGGAATCACAAACTTCAACACAAGTATTTCTACAATCCACAACTACCCACTAGCATGACTCTTATATCACCATCTTTATATCGCAAAACTATTGCAAGGAATCAAACATATCATATTCAGCGATCTACAAGTTTATGTAGGATTTTATGAATAACCATGTGAATGACCAATTCCTGTCATCTCTCTAAATAGATATAAGTGAAGCAAGAGAGTTTAATTCTTTCTACAAAAGATATTCCCACGCTCTAACAAATATAAGTGAAGCAAAAGAGCATTCTACAAATGGCAGTTTTCTATGTGAAGAGAAACAGGCAATCCAAACTTCAAATGATATAAGTGAAGCACATGAAGCATTCTATAAAGCCATACTCAAAAGATTTAAGTGAAGTGAAATGAGCATTCTATAATCAACCAAGGACTTTCTCATACCAACATGGTCCATAAAATAAAATGAAAACTAAATGCAAAAGACGCTCCAAAATTTGCACATATCGCATGAACGAAACGAATCCGAAAACATACTGATACTTGTTGAAGAAAGAGGGGATCCATTCCGGGGCATCCCCAAGCTTAGACGCTTGAATCTCCTTGAATATTTACTTGGGGTGCCTTGGGCATCCCCAAGCTTGAGCTCTTGCCTCTCCTCCTTTTCCTCATATCGAGACCTTCTCAATCAAACACTTCATCCACACAAAACTTCAACAGAAAACTCGGTAAGATCCGTTAGTATAATAAAGCAAATCACTACTCTAAGTACTGTTAAAAACCAATTCATATTTTGTTTTGCATTATGTCTACTATAATATAGCTTTTACATGGCTTAATCCACTGATAGAAATTGATAGTTTCATCAAAACAAGTAAACTATGCATCAAAAACAGAATCTGTCAAAAACAGAATAGTCTGTAGCAATCTGAACATTCGCCATACTTCTGGTACCCCAAATATTCTACCAAAATTATAAAAAAATAAAACAAAATTATAGAAAGACATTTCCAAAAGAATCAGAATCGTTTGGCGTTCCAGTAAAAAATGTAAAATCACGGACTACAGCCAAAGTTTCTGTCCTGCACCGCACAAACCAACAAGCATTGTAAACATCCAAAAGGCAAACCTTGGCACATTATTTTTATTATACAATGGAATTGTACAATGGGATAATTATTTTTGATGAAATTTTTCTGTAATTAAGATTCACAAATTTTCCGTGAGCATGAACAAAGTTCAAGGAGCTCGCCCACTTCAACAATACTTGTCTTTCTCACTTTCGCTTTCCTTTTTGAAAAGTTTTGGGTTCCCCTCTTTATTTTTTTGTTTTTAAACTATATAAAAGAACTCAGCAGAAATAAATGACTCTCTAAAACTTCCAGGTTGTCTCCATGGTAGCGCTTTCTTTAAAGCCATTAAGCTAGGCATATAGTGCTCAAGTAATGGATCCACCCGGATCCCAAGGTATATCAAAGCCAATTTTAATTAACAATGATTTTTGATTTAGTAATGAGCACAAGGTAACATATATCATGCAAAAATGAAGTCTAACTCTCTTCCTATGCATCGGCATGTCATAAAATAACAAATCATGCACACCAAGTAAAGGCCAATGCATAGTATAAGCAGTTTGTTGCAATTTTATCATATTGGAAACATAGAGAGGTGGAGATATAGTTCCTCTCTCATAATAATTGCAAGTAGGAGCAGCAAGCACATGCATATTATATCTATCAAAATCGTCACGTGTAGTAGTAAAACACAACCCATCAATATAATCCTTAATAAACACAAACTTCTCCAATATAGTGTAGTTTGGAGAATTCAAAAAGATAATAGAACTATCATGTGTGGGTGAAATAGCAACAATTTGATGTTTAACATAAGGAACTATAGCAAGTTCATCTCCATAAGTGCTATCTCTTGAGCATTGCGTTGGATTTCCCCAAAGAGGAGAGGATGATGCAGTAAAGTAGCGTAAGTATTTCCCTCAGTTTTTGAGAACCAAGGTATCAATCTAGTAGGAGATCACGCACGAGTCCCTCGTAACTACACAAAACGATAGCTACTCGCAACCACGCGATTAGGGGTTGTCAATCCCTTCACAGTCACTTACGAGGGTGAGATCTGATAGAGATGATAAATAATATTTTTGGTATTTTTGATATAGAGATGCAAAGTGAAAAGTAAAAGGCAAAGTAAAAACAAAGCAAGTAATAAAGTAATGGAGATTGATATGATGAGAATAGACCCAGGGGCCATAGGTTTCACTAGTGGCTTATCTCAAGAGCATAAATATTCTACGGTGGGTGAACAAATTACTGTTGAGCAATTGACAGAATTGAGCATAATTATGAGTATATCTAGGTATGATCATGTGTATAGGCATCACGTCCGAGACAAGTAGATCGAAACGATTCTGCATCTACTACTATTACTCCACTCATCGACCGCTATCCAACATGCATCTAGAGTATTAAGTTAGAAACAAAGTAACACATTAAGCAAGATGACATGATGTAGAGGGATAAATTCATGCAATATGATAAAAAACCCATCTTGTTATCCTCGATGGCAACAATACAATACGTGCCTTGCTGCCCCTGCTGTCACTGGGAAAGGACACCACAAGATTGAACCCAAAGCTAAAAACTTCTCCCATTGCAAGAACTACCAATCTAGTTGGCCAAACCAAACGGATAATTCAAAGAGAATTGCAAAGATAACTCAATCATACATAAAAGAGTTCAGAGAAGAATCAAATATTATTCATAGATAAGCTGGATCATAAACCCACAATTCATCGGTCTCAACAAACACACCGCAAAAAGAAGATTACATCGAATAGATCTCCACAAGAGAGGGGGAGAACATTGTATTGAGATCCAAAAAGAGAGAAGAAGCCACCTAGCTACTAGCTATGGACCCGAAGGTCTAAAGTAAACTACTCACACTTCATCGGAGAGGCTATGGTGTTGATGTAGAAGCCCTCCATGGTAGATGCCCCCTCCGGCGAAGCTTCAGAACAGGCCCCAAGATGGGATCTCGCGGATACAGAAAGTTGCGGTGGTGGAATTAGGTTTTTGGCTTCGTATTTGATCTGACGGGGGTACGCAGGTATATATAGGAGGAAGGAGTACGTCGGTGGAGCAACAGGGGGCCCATGAGGCAGGGGGCGCGCCCTAGGGGGGGCACCCCCACCCTCGTGACCTCCTTAGTTGTTCCTTGGAGCAGGGTCCAAGTATCCTGGATCACATTCGGTGAGAAAATCACGTCCCCGAAGGTTTCATTCTATTTGGACTCCGTTTGATATTCTGTTTCTTCGAAATACTGAAATAGGCAAAAAACAACAATTCTGGGCTGGGCCTCCGGTTAATAGGTTAGTCCCAAAAATAATATAAAAGTGGAAAATAAAGCCCAATATAGTCCAAAACAGTAGATAAAGTAGCATGGAGCAATCAAAATTTATAGATACGTTGGAGACGTATCAGGCATCCCCAAGCTTAATTCCTGCTCGTCCTCGAGTAGGTAAATGATAAAAAAGAATTTTTGATGGGAGTGATACTTTGGCATAATTTCAATGTAAATCTTCTTAATTGTGGTATGAATATTCAGATCCGAAAGATTCAAGACAAAAGTTCATATTGATATAAAAGTAATAATACTTCAAGCGTACTAATCAAAGCAATCATGTCTTCTCAAAATAGCATGGTTAAAGAAAGTTATCCCTACAAAATCATATAGTCTTGGTAAGCTCTATCTTCATCACACAAAGTATTTAATCATGCACAACCCCGATGACGAGACAACCAATTGTTTCATACTTTAGTAATCTCAAACTTTTTCAACTTTCACGCAATACATGAGCATGAGCCATGGACATAGCACTATAGGTGGAATAGAATGGTGGTTGTGGAGAAGACAAAAAAGGAGAAGATAGTCTCACATCAACTAGGCGTATCAATGGGCTATGGAGATGCCCATCAATAGATACCGATGTGAGTGAGTAGGGATTGTCATGCAACGGATGCACTAGAGCAGTATATGAAAGCTCAAAAAAAGAAACTAAGTGGGTGTGCATCCAACTTGCTTGCTCACGAAGACCTAGGGCAGTTTTGAGGAAGCCCATCATTGGAATATACAAGCCAAGTTCTATAATGAAAAATTCCCACTAGTATATGAAAGTGACAACATATGAGACTCTTTATCATGAAGATCATGGTGCTACTTTGAAGCACAAGTGTGGTAAAAGGTGTTGGAAATATGCCCTAGAGGCAATAATAAAAGGATTATTATTATATTTCCTTGTTCGTGATAATTGTCTTTTATTCATGCTATAATTGTATTATCCGGAAATCGTAATGCACGTGTGAATACATAGACCACAACATGTCCCTAGTGAGCCTCTAGTTGACTAGCTCGTTGATCAACAGATAGTCATGGTTTCCTGACTATGGAAATTGGATGTCATTGATAACGGGATCACATCATTAGGAGAATGATGTGATGGACAAGACCCAATCCTAAGCATAGCACAAGATCGTGTAGTTCGTTTGCTAGAGCTTTTCCAATGTCAAGTATCTTTTCCTTAGACCAAGAGATCGTGTAACTCCCGGATACCGTAGGAGTGCTTTGGGTGTACCAAACGTCACAACGTAACTGGGTGACTATAAAGGTATACTATGGGTATCTCCGAAAGTGTCTTTTGGATTGACACGGATCGAGACTGGGATTTGTCGCTCTGTATGACGGAAAGGTATCTCTGGGCCCACTCGGTAATGCATCATCATAATGAGCTCAAAGTGACCAAGTGTCTGGTCACGGGATCATGCATTACGGTACGAGTAAAGTGACTTGCCGGTAACGAGATGGAACGAGGTATTGGGATACCGACGATCGAATCTCGGGCAAGTAACATACCGATTGACAAAGGGAATTGTATACGGGGTTGCTTGAATCCTCGACATCGTGGTTCATCTGATGAGATCATCGAGGAGCATGTGGGAGCCAACATGGGTATCCAGATCCCGCTGTTGGTTATTGACCGGAGAGCCGTCTCGGTCATGTCTACGTGTTTCCCGAACCCGTAGGGTCTACACACTTAAGGTTCGATGACGCTAGGGTTGTAGAGATATTAGTATGCAGCAAACCGAAAGTTGTTCGGAGTCCCGGATGAGATCCCGGACGTCACGAGGAGTTCCGAAATGGTCAGGAGGTAAAGAATTATATATGGAAGTCGAGTTTCGGCCATCGGGAAAGTTTCGGGGGTCATCGATATTGTACCGGGACCACCGGAAGGGTCCCGGGGGTCCACCGGGTGGGGCCACCTATCCCGGAGGGCCCCTTGGGCTGAAGTGGGAGGGGAACCAGCCCCTGGTGGGCTGGTGCGCCCCCCTGTGCCCCCCTGTGCCTAGGGTTGGGAACCCTAGGGGAGGGGGCGCCTCCACTTGCCTTGGGGGCATGTTTCCCCCCTTGGCCGCCGCCCCCCCTAGGAGATCCCATCTCCTAGGGCCGGCGCCCCCCTGGGGACCCTATATTTAGAGGGGGGGTGGGAGGGCAGCCGCACCTTTGCATCTGGCGCCTCCCTTCCCCCCTTGCTACACCTCTTCCTCCCGCAGACGCTTGGCGAAGCCCTGCCGGATCCCTGCTGCATCCACCACCACGCCGTCGTGCTGCTGGATCTTCATCAACCTCTCCTTCCCCCTTGCTAGATCAAGAAGGAGGAGACGTCACGCCAACCGTACGTGTGTTGAACGAGGAGGTGCCGTCCATTCGGTGCTAGGATCTCCAGTGATTTGGATCACGACGAGTACGACTCCCTCAACCCCGTTCCCTTGAACGCTTCCGCTCGATCTACAAGGGTATGTAGATGCACTCCTCTCTCTCGTTGCTAGATGAACTCATAGATTGATCTTGGTGAAACCGTAGGAATTTTTTTTATTTTCTGCAATGTTCCCCAACAGTGGCATCATGAGCTAGGTCTATGCGTAGTTCTCTATTGCACGAGTAGAACACAAATCTGTTGTGGTCATAGATGTTTCAACTTTCTTGACACTACTAGTCTTATTTTGCTTCAGCGGTATTGTGGGATGAAGCAGCCCGGACCGACCTTACACGTACGCTTACGTGAGACAGGTTCCACCGACTGACATGCACTAGTTGCATAAGGTGGCTAGCGGGTGTCTGTCTCTCCCACTTTAGTTGGAGCGGATTCGATGAAAAGGGTCCTTATGAAGGGTAAATATAAGTTTACAATTAGAGGACGTCTAACTTGTTTTTGCAGCAATTGCTTTGTGATGTGATATGGCCAAAAGTTGTGATGAATGATGAATGATATATTGTGATGTATGAGATCATGTTCTTGTAATAGGAATCACGACTTGCATGTCGATGAGTATGACAACCGGCAGGAGCCATAGGAGTTGTCTTAATTATTGTATGACCTGCGTGTCAATGATTTAACACCATGTAATTACTTTACTTTATTGCTAAACCGTTAGCCATAGTAGTAGAAGTAATAGTTGGCGAGCAACTTCATGGAGACACGATGATGGAGATCATGATGATGGAGATCATGGTGTCATGCCGGTGATGAAGATGATCATGGAGCCCCGAAGATGGAGATCAAAGGAGCTATATGATATTGGCCATATCATGTCACTACTATTTAATTGCATCTGATGTTTATTATGGTTATGCATCTTGTTTACTTAGAACGACGGTAGTAAATAAGATGATCCCTCATAATAATTTCAAGAAAGTGTTCCCCCTAACTGCGCGCCGTTGCTAAAGTTCGTCATTTCGAAGCACCACATGATGATCGGGTGTGATAGATTCCTACGTTCACATACAACGGGTGTAAGACAGTTTTACACATGCAAAACACTTAGGTTAACTTGACGAGCGTAGCATGTACAGACATGGCCTCGGAACACAGAGACCGAAAGGTCGAACATGAGTCATATGGAAGATACGATCAACATGGAGATGTTCACCGATGATGACTAGTCCATCTCACATGATGATCGGACACGGCCTAGTCGACTCGGATCATGTAACACTTAGATGACTAGAGGGATGTCAAATCTGAGTGGGAGTTCATTAAATAATTTGACTAGATGAACTTAATTATCATGAACTTAGTCTAAAATCTTTGCAAAAATGTCTTGTAGATCAAATGGCCAACGCTCATGTCAACATGAACTTCAACGCGTTCCTAGAGAAAACCAAGCTAAAAGATGATGGCAACAACTATACAGACTGGGTCCGGAACCTGAGGATCATCCTCATAGCTGCCAAGGAAGCATATGTCCTAGAAGGACCGCTAGGTGAAGCACCCATCCCAGAGAACCAAGACGTTATGAACGCTTGGCAGTCACGTGCTGATGATTACTCCCTCATTCAGTGCGGCATGCTTTACAGCTTAGAACCGGGGCTCCAAAAGCGTTTTGAGCAACATGGAGCATATGAGATGTTCGAGGAGCTGAAAATGGTTTTCCAAGCTCATGCCCGGGTCGAGAGATATGAAGTCTCCAACAAGTTCTATAGTTGTAAGATGGAGGAAAATAGTTCTGTCAGTGAGCACATACTCAAAATGTCTGGGTTGCAAAACCGCCTGTCCTAGCTGGACATTAACCTCCCGGACAAGGTGGTCATTGACAGAATCCTTCAGTCGCTCCCACCGAGCTACAAGAGCTTTGTGATGAACTACAATATGCAGGGTATGGTGAAAACTATTCCTAAAGTATTTTCAATGCTGAAGTCAGCAGAGGTAGAATTCAAGAAGGAACATCAAGTGTTGATGGTCAATAAAACCACTAAGTTCAAGAAGGGCAAGGGTAAGAAGAACTTCAAAAAGGACGGCAAAGATGTTGCCGCGCCCAGTAAGCCAGTTGCCAGGAAGAAGTCAAAGAATGGACCCAAGCCTGAGACTGAGTGCTTTTTTTGCAAAGGGAAGGGTCACTGGAAGTGGAACTGCCCCAAATACTTAGCGGACAAGAAGGCCGGCAACACTAAAGGTATATGCGATATACATGTAATTGATGTGTACCTTACCAGTACTCGTAGTAACTCTTGGGTATTTGATACCGGTGCCATTGCTCATATTTGTAACTCATAGTAGGAGCTGCGAAATAAGCGGAGACTGGCGAAGGACGAGGTGACGATGCGCGTCGGGAATGGTTCCAAGGTCGATGTGATCGCTGTCGGCACGCTACCTCTACATTTACCCACGGGATTAGTTTTAAACCTTGATAATTGTTATTTAGTGCCAAGTTTGAGCATGAACATTGTATCTGGATCTCGTTTAATACGAGATGGCTACTCATTTAAACCCAAGAATAATGGTTGTTCTATTTATATGAGAGATATGTTTTATGGTCATGCCCCGATGGTCAATGGTTTATTCTTAATGAATCTCGAACGTAATGTTACACATATTCATAGTGTGAATACCAAAAGATGTAAAATTGATAACGACAGTCCCACATACTTGTGGTACTGCCGCCTTGGTCACATTGGTGTCAAGCGCATGAAGAAGCTCCATGCTGATGGACTTTTAGAGTCTCTCGATTATGAATCATTTGACACATGCGAACCATGCCTCATGGGCAAAATGACCAAGACTCCATTCTCCGGAACAATGAAGTGAGCAACCAACTTATTGGAAATCATACATACTGATGTGTGTGGTCTAATGAGCGTTGAGGCTCGCGGAGGATATCGTTATGTTCTCACTCTCACCGATGACTTAAGTAGATATGGGTATGTCTACTTGATGAAACACAAGTCTGAGACCTTTGAAAAGTTCTAGGAATTTCAGAATGAAGTAGAGAATCAACGTGACCGAAAAATAAAGTTATTACGATCAGATCATGGAGGAGAATATTTAAGTCACAAATTTGGTACGCACTTAAGGAAATGTGGAATCGTTTCACAACTCATGCCGCCTGGAACACCTCAGCGTAACGGTGTGTCCGAACGTCGTAATCGCACTCTATTGGATATGGTACGATCTATGATGTCTCTTACAGATTTACCGCTATCATTTTGGGGATACGCTCTAGAGACAGCTACATTCACTTTAAATAGGGCTCCGTCTAAATCCGTTGAGACGACACCGTATGAATTATGGTTTGGGAAGAAACGTAAGCTGTCGTTTCTAAAAGTTTGGGGATGCGATGCTTATGTCAAGAAACTTCAACCTGAAAAGCTCGAACCCAAGTCGGAAAAATGCGTCTTCATAGGATACCCTAAGGAAACCATTGGGTATACCTTCTACCTTAGATCCGAAGGCAAGATCTTTGTTGCCAAGAACGGATCCTTTCTGGAAAAAGAGTTTCTCTCGAAAGGAGTAAGTGGGAGGAAAGTAGAACTCGATGAAGTACTGCCTCTTGAACCGGAAAGTAGAGCAGCTCAGGAAAATGTTCCTGTGGTGCCTACACCGACTGGAGAGGAAATTAATGATGATGATCAAGGTACTTCGGATCAAGTTGCTACTGAACTTCGTAGGTCCACAAGGACACGTTCCACACCAGAGTGGTACGGCAACCCTGTCCTGGAAATCATGTTGTTAGACAACGGTGAACCTTCGAACTATGAAGAAGCAATGGCGGGCCCAGATTCCAACAAATGGCTTGAATCCATGCAATCCGAGATAGAATCCATGTATGAAAACAAAGCATGGACTTTGACAGACTTGCCCGATGATCGGCGAGCGATAGAAAACAAATGGATCTTTAAGAAAAAGACGGACGCGGATGGTAATGTCACCATCTATAAAGCTCGACTTGTCGCTAAGGGTTATCGGCAAGTTCAAGGGGTTGACTACGATGAGACTTTCTCTCCCGTAGCGAAGCTGAAGTCCGTCCGAATCATGTTAGCAATTGCCGCATACTATGATTATGAGATATGGCAGATGGACGTCAAAACGGCATTCCTTAACGGCTATCTTAAGGAAGAACTGTATATGATGCAGCTGGAAGGTTTTGTCGATCCTAAGAATGCTAACAAGGTATGCAAGCTCCAGCGATCCATTTATGGGCTGGTGCAAGCATCTCGGAGTTGGAACATTCGCTTTGATGAGATGATCAAAGCATTTGGGTTTATGCAAAGTTATGGAGAAGCCTGCATTTACAAGAAAGTGAGTGGGAGCTCTGTAGCATTTCTCATATTATATGTAGATGACATACTTTTGATGGGAAATGATATAGAACTTTTGGACAGCATTAAGGCCTACTTGAATAAGTGTTTTTCAATGAAGGACCTTGGAGAAGCTGCTTACATATTAGGCATCAAGATCTATAGGGATAGATCGAGACGCCTCATAGGTCTTTCACAAAGCACATACCTTGATAAGATATTGAAGAAGTTCAATATGGATCAGTCCAAGAAAGGGTTCTTGCCTGTATTGCAAGGTGTGAGATTGAGCTCGACTCAATGCCCGACCACGGCAGAAGATAAAGAAGAGATGAGTGTCATCCCCTATGCCTCAGCCATAGGATCTATTATGTATGCCATGCTGTGTACCAGACCTGATGTAAACCTTGCCGTAAGTTTGGTAGGAAGGTACCAAAGTAATCCCGGCAAGGAACACTGGACAACGGTCAAGAATATCCTGAAGTACTTGAAAAGGACAAAGGACATGTTTCTCGTTTATGGAGGTGACGAAGAGCTCGTCGTAAAGGGTTACATCGATGCTAGCTTCGACACAGATCTGGATGACTCTAAGTCACAAACCGGATACGTGTATATGTTGAATCGTGGAGCAGTAAGCTGGTGCAGTTGCAAGCAGAGCGTCGTGGCGGGATCTACATGTGAAGCGGAATACATGGAAGCCTCAGAGGCAGCGCATGAAGCAATATGGATGAAGGAGTTCATCACCGACCTAGGAGTCATACCCAATGCGTCGGGGCCGATCACTCTCTTCTGTGACAACACTGGAGCTATTGCCCTTGCCAAGGAGCCCAGGTTTCACAAGAAGACCAGGCACATCAAGCGTCGTTTCAACTCCATCCGTGAAAATGTTCAAGATGGAGACATAGATATTTGCAAAGTACATACGGATCTGAATGTCACAGATCCGTTGACTAAACCTCTTCCGCAAGCAAAACATGATCAACACCAGAACTCTATGGGTGTTCGATTCATCACAATGTAACTAGATTATTGGATCTAGTGCAAGTGGGAGACTGTTGGAAATATGCCCTAGAGGCAAAAATAAAAGGATTATTATTATATTTCCTTGTTCGTGATAATTATCTTTTATTCATGCTATAATTCTATTATCCGGAAATCGTAATGCACGTGTGAATACATAGACCACAACATGTCCCTAGTGAGCCTCTAGTTGACTAGCTCGTTGATCAACAGATAGTCATGGTTTCCTGACTATGGACATTGGATGTCATTGATAACGGGATCACATCATTACGAGAATGATGTGATGGACAAGACCCAATCCTAAGCATAGCACAAGATCGTGTAGTTCGTTTGCTAGAGCTTTTCCAATGTCAAGTATCTTTTCCTTAGACCATGAGATCGTGTAACTCCCGGATACCGTAGGAGTGCCATGGGTGTACCAAACGTCGCAACGTAACTGGGTGACTATAAAGGTATACTACGGGTATCTCTGAAAGTGTCTGTTGGGTTGACACGGATCGAGACTGGGATTTGTCACTCCGTATGACGGAAAGGTATCTCTGGGCCCACTCGGTAATGCATCATCATAACGAGCTCAAAGTGACCAAGTGTCTGGTCACGGGATCATGCATTATGGTATGAGTAAAGTGACTTGCTGGTAACGAGATTGAACGAGGTATTGGGATACCGACGATCGAATCTCGGGCAAGTAACATACCGATTGACAAAGGGAATTGTATACGGGGTTGCTTGAATCCTCGATATTGTGGTTCATCCGATGAGATCATCGAGGAGCATGTGGGAGCCAACATGGGTATCCAGATCCCGCTGTTGGTTATTGACCAGAGAGCCGTCTCGGTCATGTCTATGTGTCTCCCGAACCCGTAGGGTCTACACACTTAAGGTTCGGTGACGCTAGGGTTGTAGAGATATTAGTATGCAGCAAATTGAAAGTTGTTCAGAGTCCCGGATGAGATCCCGGACGTCACGAGGAGTTCCGGAATGGTCCGGAGGTAAAGAATTATATATGGGAAGTCGAGTTTCGGCCATCGGGAAAGTTTCGGGGGTCACCGGTATTGTACCGGGACCACTGGAATGGTCCCGGGGGTCCACCGGGTGGGGCCACCTATCCCGGAGGGCCCCATGGGCTGAAGTGGGAGGGGAACCAGCCCTTGGTGGGCTGGTGCACCCCCCGGGCCCCACTGCGCCTAGGTTGGGAACCCTAGGGGAGGGGGCGCCTCCACTTGCCTTGGGGGGCAAGTTTCCCCCCTTGGCCGCCGCCCCCCTAGGAGATCCCATCTCCTAGGGCCGGCGCCCCCCTGGGGACCCTATATATAGAGGGGGGGTGGGAGGGCAGCCGCACCTTTGCATCTAGCGCCTCCCTTCGCCCCTTGCTACACCCCTTCCCCCCGCAGACGCTTGGCGAAGCCCTGCCGAATCCCTGCTGCATCCACCACCATGCCGTCGTGCTGCTGGATCTTCATCAACCTCTCCTTCCCCCTTGCTGGATCAAGAAGGAGGAGATGTCACGATGACCGTACGTGTGTTGAATGCGGAGGTGCCGTCCGTTCGATGCTAGGATCTCAAGTGATTTGGATCACGACGAGTACGACTCCCTGAACCCCGTTCCCTTGAACGCTTCTGCTCGATCTACAAGGGTATGTAGATGCACTCCTCTCTCTCGTTGCTAGATGAACTCATAGATTGATCTTGGTGAAAGCGTAGGAAATTTTTTATTTTCTGCATCGTTCCCCAACAAAAGGATAGTAGCATTGTCCCTTCTCTCTTTTTCTCTCATTTTTTTATTTTTTTATTTTTTATTTATTTTGGTGGGATTCTTTGGCCTCTCTTTTTTATTTGGGCTTCTTTGCCTCTTTTATTTTTCATAAAGTCCGGAGTCTCATCCCGACTTATGGGGGAATCATAGTCTCCATCATCATTTCCTCACTGGGACAATGCTCTAATAATGATGATTATCACACTTTTTTTTGCTTACAACTCAACAATTACAACTCAATACTTAGAACAAAATATGACTCTATATGAATGCCTCCGGTGGTGTACCGGGATATGCAATGAATCAAGAGCAACATGTATGAAAATTATGAAGGTGGCCTTGCCCACAAATACAATGTCAACTACATGTTCATGCAAAAAGCAATATGACAAAAGTAATGTATGTCATATGAACGGAACGGTGGAAAGTTGCATAACAATATATCTCGGAATGGCTATGGAAATGCCATGATAGGTAGCTATGGTGGATGTTTTGAGGAAGGTATATGGTGGGTGTATGATACCAGCGAAAAGTGCGCGGTATTAGAGAGGCTAGCAATGGTGGAAGGGTGAGAGTGCGTATAATCCATAGACTCAACATTAATCAAAAGAACTCATGCACTTGTTGCAAAAATTAGAAGTCATCAAGAACCAAAGCACTACACACATACTCCTAGGGGGATAGATTGGTAGGAAAAGACCATCGCTCGTCCCCGACTGCCACTCATAAGGAAGACAATCAATAAATAAAATTGTGCTCCGACTTCATCACAAAGCGGTTCACCATACGTGCATGCTACGGGAATCACAAACTTCAACACAAGCATTCTTTAAATTCATAATCACCCCAACTAGAATTGCTTTGATATTATCACCTCCATATCTCAAAACAATTATCAAGCATCAAACTTATCTTAGTATTCAACGCACTCAAAAGAAAGTTTCACATATCTTGAATACCAAGTATATTATCTTTAAGCAAATTACCATGCTATTAACAACTCTCAAAATAATCTAAGTGAAGCATGAGAGATCAATAGTTTCTTTAAAAAAATTCCACCACTCTGCTCTAAAAGATCTAAGTGAAAACTAGAGCAAAAAATATTACACTCAAAAGATATAAGTGAAGCACTATGAGCAAAACTATCAAGCTCAAAAGATATAAGTGAAGCACATAGAGTATTCTAGCAACTTCCAAATTATGTATGGCTCTCTCAAAAGGTGTGTACAGAAAGTATGATTGTGGTAAACTAAAAATCAAAGACGCAATAATACAAGACACTCCAAGCAAAACACATAACATGTGGTGAATAAAAATATAGCTCCAAGTAAATTACCGATGGAAGTAGACGAAAGAGGGGATGCCTTCTGGGGCATCCCCAAGCTTTGACTTTTTGGTGTCCTTGGATTATCTTGGGGGTGCCATGGGAATCCCCAAGCTTAGGCTCTTGCCACTCTTTGTTCCATAATCCATCAAAAGAATTCACCCAAAACTTGAAAACTTCACAACACAAAACTCAATAGAAATCTCGTGAGCTCCGTTAGTGAAAGAAAACAAAATAATACTTTAAGGTACTGTAACGAACTAATTCTTTATTTAAATTGGTGTTGAACCTACTGTATTCAAACTTCCTTATGGTTTATAAACTAATTTATTAGCCATAGATGCATTGAAATAAACAAACAACACACGAAAAACAGAATCTGTCAAAAACAGAACAGTCTCTAGCAATCTGTAACTAACGCCAACTTCTGGAACTCTAAAACTTCTACCAAAATAGGACGTACTGGAAAATATGGTTGTTGATCAGCATCAAAAAGAATCAACGCAAAAGCACATTTCTGTGATTTATTGAATTTTTTCTCGTGAGTGCAAAGTTTCTGTTTTTCAGCAGAATCAAATCAACTATCATCATAGCTTATCCTATAGGTTCTACTTGCCACAAACACTAAAAAAAAATATAAAAACACATCTAAACAGAAAGTAGAAACAAAATTTAAAACTAAACAGGAACAAAAACAAATAACAAAAAATAAAATTGGGTTGCCTCCCAACAAGCGCTATCATTTAACACCCCTAGCTAGGCATAAAATCAAGGATAGATCTAGGTTTTGCCATCTTTGGTAGGCAATCCATAAGTGGCTCTCATGATAGATTCATATGGTAATTTTATTTTCTTTCTAGGGAAGTGTTCCATTCCCTTTCTCAAGGGAAATTGGAATCTAATATTCCCTTCCTTCATATCAATAATTGCACCAATCGTTCTAAGGAAAGGTCTACCAAGAATAATAGGACATGAAGGATTGCAATCTATATCAAGAACGATAAAATCTACGGGCACATAATTCCTATTTGCAACAATAAGAACATCATTAATTCTTACCATAGGCTTTTTAATAGTGGAATCCTCAAGATGCAAGTTTAGAGAGCAATCTTCAAAGTCATGGAAATCTAGCAAATCACACAAAGTTTTGGGAATAGTGGAGACACTAGCACCCAAATCACACAAAGCATGAAACTCATAATCTTCAATTTTAATTTTCATAGTAGGTTCCCACTCATCATAGAGTTTTCTAGGGATAGAAACTTTCAACTCAAGTTTTTCTTCATAAGATTGCATCAAGGCATCAACAATGTGTTCGGTAAAGGCCTTATTTTGACTATAAGCATGAGGAGAATCTAGCACGGATTGCAACAAGAAAATACAACCAATCAAAGAGCAATTTTCATAATTAAATTCCTTGAGATCCAAAATAGTGGGTTTAGCAACATCTAGGTTTTTATTTCTTTCAATCCCACTTTCATCAATTTCATCATCAAGATCTAGAAACTCCGAATTCTTAGAATGCCTTCTAGGTAAAGGAAGATCATATTCAGTTTCATCAAGATTCATATTGCAAAACAAAGATTTAATAGGGGACACATCAATAACTTTTAGATCTTCATCTTGATTTTCATAGGAATTGGAAGAACAAGTTTTAATAAAGGCATCTTTGGAAGCATGCATCCTAGCAGTTCTTTCTTTGCACTAATCAATGGAAATTCTCATGGCTTTGAGGGACTCATTGATATCATGCTTAGGAGGAATAGATCTAAGCTTTAAAGAATCAATTTCAAGAGAAATTCTATCAACGTTCCTAGCCAAATCATCAACTTTAAGCAATTTCTCTTCAAGAAAAGCATTAAAATTATTTTGTGAATTCATAAACTCTTTAACACTACTCTCAAATTCAGAGGGCATCTTATTAAAATTTCCATAAGAGTTGTCGTAGGAATTTCCATAATTATTATAAGGATTACTAGGATAAGGCCTAGGATTAAAATTCCCTCTATACGCGTTATTTCCAAAACTATTCCTACCAACAAAATTCACATCCATAGATTCATTATTATTCTCAATCAAAGTAGATAAAGGCATATCATTGGGATCAAGAGAAGTATTTTTAGTAGCAAACATCTTCATAAGTTCATCCATCTTTTCACTCAAAACATTGATTTCTTCTATAGCATGCACTTTTTTACTAGAAGATCTTTCGGTGTGCCTTTGAGAATAATTAGCCATAATATTATCAAGTAATTTTGTAGCATCTCCTAATGTAATTTCCATAAACGTGTCAGGGAGTCCTGGATTAGGGGGTGTCCGGATAGCCGGACTACCATCATCAGCCGAACTATCATCGGCCGGACTATCATCATCGACCGGACTCCAAGACTATGAAGATACAAGATTGAAGACTTCGTCCCGTGTCCGGATGGGACTTTCCTTGGCGTGGAAGGCGATACGGATACGTAGATCTCCTACCATTGTAACCGACTCTATGTAACCCTAGCCCTCTCCGGTGTCTATATAAACTGGATGGCTCTAGTCCGTAGGACACAACAACAGCCATTACAATCATACCATAGGCTAGCTTCTAGGGTTTAGCCTCCTTGATCTCGTGGTAGATCCACTCTTGTAAACATCCACAATATCAATATCAATCAAGCAGGACGTAGGGTTTTACCTCCATCAAGAGGGCCCGAACCTGGGTAAAACATCGTGTCCCTTGTCTCCTGTTACCATCCGCCTAGACGCACAGTTCGGGACCCCCTACCCGAGATCTGCCGGTTTTGACACCGACATTGGTGCTTTCATTGAGAGTTCCTCTGTGTCGTCACCGATAGGCTTGATGGCCTCCTGAATCGACAATGACGCAGTCCTGGGTGAGACTTTTCTCCCGGACAGATCTTCGTATTCGGCGGCTTCGCACTGCGGGCCAACTCACTTGGCCATCTGGAGCAGATCAAAAGCTACGCCCCTGGCCGTCAGGTCAGGTTTGGAAGCCTAAACTTCACGGTCGATATCCGCAGGGACTTGATCTTCGATGGATCTGAGCCACAGCCGAGCGTGCCATGCTGCCACGACGGGCACGACCTAACTCTGCCCCCGGACAGCACCTTGGAGGCCGCACATGAATCCGCTCCGGCCTATAGTCCGGAGCCGATCGCATGGATCGAGGACGGATGGCTGGACACCGCCTCGGGAGCTGTAACTTCTACGGCGATGGAGCCGAACACTTACCTTGTCCCGCATAAAGCCCATGACTCCGAGGTGCCGGACCCCCTGCCGGACTCCGAACCTCTTACGCCCCTGCCAGTCGAATCCGATTGGGCGCCGATCATGGAATTCACCGCTGCGGACACCTTTCAGCACTCACCCTTCGGCGATATCTTAAATTCGCTGGAGCATCTCTCGCTATCCGGAGATCCCTGGCCGAACTACGGCCAGGATGGTCGGGATGCGGACAATGAAGAAATTCAGAGCCCACCCACCACCCACTTCGTAGCCACCATCGACGATCTAACCGACGTGCTAAACTACGACTCCGAAAACATCAACTGTATGGACGACGATGCCAGAGATGATCAAGAACCAGCACGTACAGTGCACTGGAAGGCCACCTCGTCACATGACATATATATGGTGGACACCCCAAAGGGAAACGGTAACGAGGAACAACGGGACGCGGCAGAGGATAATCCCGCTGGTAAACAACCAAAACGGCGACGTAGACGCCGCCCTAAGTCCCGCCCCGATCAAAGCAGCATTCCTAACGACCCAGCGATAGAGCAGGGCAAACCAGCGGACGACGAACATACAACCAAGCAACCATCCGAACAGGACGAACCGGATAAACAACCCCTTCACGGAGCAATCAACAGTCCAGACACACCACCGGAGCATAAGAACCTTCACAAAAGACTCATCGCCACTGCAAGAAGTTTGAAGAAGGAAAAACGGAAGCTCAAAATAGCGGAAGACATACTCAGAATGAAGTGGAGCAAAGTACTCAAGACCGCAGAGAAATATGGCAGTGGCCATCAAACAAAGAGCTACCCGAAGCGCAAGCTGCTGCCAGAATTTGACGAGGAAGCCATAGAGCCCTCACAATCAAAAAATAAAGAGGCCGCCTGGCCGGATAGACGGCCAGATGACAGGCCAAAAGCGACAAGCGGCGCCGCACACAAGCCGACTTATGATCCTGGGAAAACGGACGGCCCAACTAGGTCCATCTACGGGCCAAACAAGAGGGCCCCAGGAAGTAACACAACACGACAAGTGTTCGAAGACAGCGGCACACCCAAATACAGGGGCGCCGCACACCCGATATGTTTTACCGGTGAGGTGCTGGATCATGAATTTCCAGCAGGGTTCAAACCCATAAACATAGAGGCATACGACGGCACAACAGACCCCGGAGTCTGGATAGAAGATTACATACTACACATACAAATGGCCAGAGGAGATGATCTCCATGCCATAAAATACCTACCCCTCAAGCTCAAAGGGCCAGCTCGGCATTGGCTCAAAAGCCTCCTAGAAAACACTGTTGGAAGTTGGGAAGAGCTTGAGGACGCGTTTAGAGCAAATTTTCAAGGGACTTATGTCCGCCCTCCGGATGCAGACGATCTGAGTCATATAACCCAACAGCCCAAAGAGTCAGCGCGCAAATTCTGGAACAGGTTCCTTACCAAAAAGAACCAAATAGTCGACTGTCCGGACGCGAAAGCCTTAGCAGCTTTTAAACACAACGTCCGAGACGAACGGCTCGCCAGACACCTCGGCCAAGAGAAGCCAAGAACAATGGCCGCGCTAACAAGCCTCATGACGCGCTTTTACGCAGGAGAAGACAGCTGGCTAGCAAGATGCAGCACCAGCGACCCGAGTACATCCGAGATCAGAGATGGAAACGGAAAATCACGACGCAGGAAAGATCAGCACTGGAATAAAGAAAAAAGCCCAAAGGGCACAGCGGTCAACGCCGGAGTCAAAAGCTCGCGGCCAAACAATAAAACACTGCCTCTTAAGGACAACAGCGACGAGCTATCAAATTTAAACAAAATTTTAGATCGGATATGTCAAATCCACAGTACCTCCGGAAGGCTTGCAAATCATACCAACCGAAATTGTTGGATTTTTAAACAGTCCGGCAAACTCAACGCCGGACACAAGGGGCTCGATGCGCCAAGCAAGGACGATGACGAACCCCACCAGCAGAGCACCGGAAGTCAAAAGACTTTCCCACAAGAAGTCAAAACAGTAAACTCACTTCATGTGATAGTACGGAAAACCAACACGGCACTCGCTAAGACAAGTGTCGCACGGTCCACCCCAGCGGAACACCGAGATTGGATGTCAAAGCCAATCACTTTCGACCATCTGGATTAGTCCAGAAGTATCCGGAACGCAGGATAGACTGCCCTGATATTGGATCCCATAATAGACGGACTGCAATTCACGCAGGTTTTGATGGACGGCGGCAGTGACTTAAACCTGCTATATTCGGACACAATCCGCAAGTTGGGATAGACCCTACTACAATTCGGCATAGCCGCACTTCCTTCAAAGGAGTGGTGCCAGGCCCTTACGCCAGGTGCACAGGTTCATTATTACTAGAAGTTGTGTTCGGGTCACCTGACAACTTCCGACGAGAAAAGCTAACCTTTCATGTCGCCCCATTTAAAAGTAGCTATCAAGCATCACTGGGACGGGAAGCTTTCGTCCGCTTCAATGCAATACCACATTACGCGTCTCTTATGCTTAAAATGCCCGGTCCACGTGGCATCATTTCATTAAAAGGTCGCCCGAGACCCCGAACACGGCTGGACGAGTCTGGAATAAATAAGCTAGGGGCTACCTAGCCGCACACCCCTTCACAAGGGTTTGTACATATAAGCCATAATGAGCTAGCATAGGCTCAGCTTTATTAATCTATATTTCAATTTTTTATGCACTTTCTCGCACGATCTCTTTTCAAACTAAGTTCCTCTCTTTTTACAGATGAACAGCGTGCACACCTGTCCAGGATACGGCACAACGGAGACACAGGCGCAGACGTGCAGTAGGGACCCGTTGCAAGGACTCTTTTCAGACTAAGACCCTACGTAAACCTTTCTTACTGTCTCTTGTTGCTAAAATACCCTGGTTTCTCATTATAACCAGAGTGGAGACTGGCGTTTTGGCATAGGCCGCGCCAGAAGAACTTGCCCGTACCTGGACACAAGGGGCTTAGGGCATTGTTTTGCCAGCTATTGTAAAGACCGAACACCTTCGGGAGTGTTCGGTGTCTCGAGTTAGGCCTTATATGCATCAGCTCCAAATCATGTCTTTGGTCAAATGTTGGGTTTGCCCAGCTCCTGTGTTTTGCTGCCTTACGTTCCGTATCATCTGCTAATATGGCACCAGGAGAACTAATGCGATTGTGCCCCAGTTCGGCTGGGCGAGCACCTCATTAGAGAAAGCCGAAAACTGACTGTCATGATACAGCGAGAGACTGGTCAACCACTCGATCGACCATGGGAATGTTTAGAATTCCTCCGCTTTGACGAAGGGCCGTTTCCCGGTCAGGCACATACACGCCCCAAATTCGGAGAGCGCGGTGACCCCAGGGGCTATGTCATAGCCCCACCCTCAAACTCCATGGCTAAGTGAAAGTGATAAAGCATTATAGTCCGGTTGCCTCGTTTGCTACGCTACCACCTCCTTTACAGGACCGAGACATTGGGTTAAGTGTGAAAACGCGCTATTTTTTGCGAACACCCCCGCACCTTGTGCGTGGGGGCTGAAGCCGACGACTGCCATCTTTCAGGTTATACACACGTATACATGAACGGCCGCATAGGAGATATTCTATTACTTGAACGCACAAGTATAAAAGGCGCTTACATCATAAATATTGTTTTACATCATAAAAACGTTCATTCGAACGTAACATTTTTTGAGCACTGCGACTCTATTACACGAGCACCACGCAGCACTTCGCCAAAATAGTGCTCGGCGGGTAACCGATTATGGTCCGAACCCGGGGTCGCAACAGCGGTGGCATCCATCTCTGTCCAATGTGTCTTCACACGGGCGAGTGCCATCCGCGCACCCTCTATGCAGGCCGACCGCTTCATTGCCTTCATATGCGGCACCGCCCCAAGAAATTGCTGGAATAAGCCAAAGTAACTCTTCGACTCGGGCCTATCCGGCCAGACTTGGGTCACTATATCTGTCATAGCAAGCCCGGACAACCTATTTAGCTCAGCCCACTCGGCCAAACGGTCGGTCAGCGGAAGTGAACACTCCGGACTATGGAATTGAGACCAAAATAGCTCTTCCGTCTTGTGATCCTTCTGGCTTCGAAAATGCACAACGGCATCCGCCGCATTCGCTGCTAAGTCCATATAAGGGTCCTCTGGACCCCACAGCTGGCCCAGCTGAGCATACTTTGGATCCGTAAACCTTCGGCGCAGCAGAAAAGGCTTGTCAGCTACAATATCTCCGGCCTGGCGCAGCTCTTCCTTTATAGCTCGCATTGCAGAACGGGCATCCTTGGCTTCGGCGGTGGCCTTCCCCAGGTCTTCTTGCCCCGCTAGGCGCTCCTTCCCAAGAGCCTCATTGCGGTCGGTAGCATCTTTTAACTTCACGGCCATTTCGGCCATCTCTTCCCTGCTCCGGCAGTGTGCGGTCCTTTCGGCCGCTAACTCCTCGGCCGCCCTCGAGGCCGCCGCATTACTCCTTCTGGCCTGCTCCTTGGCTTGAGCAAGTTCGGTCCGAAGGCTCTCCACAGCAGCGGCACTATCTGCATTTCACACACATGTTGTAAGGAGCTGGCTTCGGCTCCCTTACCAAGTGACCGCACAGAAACACTTACCTTGCGACTCATCAAGTCGCCTGTTGACCAGCGTGATGTCCGCATCCGCAACAGCGAGTTGCCGCTTTAGTTCAGCAACTCCATCAGTCCGACTGGCCCCCGGACGACCCGCCACCTGCATCGGCACGGCAAAAATTTAAACCTGCAATTTTGATCCTCGGCACGCTGTCGATTTCAACAACCTACCGAGTCTCAGGGGCTACTATCTATACAGGGCGCATTCTATATGCAAAACTGTTAAAAGGTGTGTCATTTTTACATACCTCAAACCCCGCCAGCAAACTCCTGACGGCATTATGCAACCCGCCTTCGGCGGACGAAATCCTTTCAATCACCATACTCATCAATGTGTGGTGATCTTCTGAGATAGACGCCTTCTCAAGCAGATCCTTCAGCCGTACACCAGTTGGCGCCGAACTATCCGGCTTTGCCAAACCCGAGGGCTCCCTCCGTGACGACACTTCAGGCTCGTCCGCCCTATCCGACGGCGCCCCGGACGGAGGCGTCTCGCTCTCCATCATCTCCGGACGAAGGTCCCCCGAAGACGAGCTCATTTGCGAAGGACGGAGATCTGAACTACAAGGTAAAAACTTTAGTTATCCTCAGAAGCACAAATAGGGATGTCTCTTATTATGAAACTCCTTCCTTTCTACTTACGACTCGTTGGAGGGCTGATTCTTTAAGGGAGATTGTGCGGCCGGGGCCTCCCCAGACGCAGGATCCTTTGGCGAAGATTTCTTCCCCCATTTAGGGGCTTTTGCCCCCGGGTCCTCGGAGGCAGTCCTCTTCTCCCCTTGGAGGGAGGGGTTCTCGATCCCCCCTCTTTCAAGAGCCTCCATAGGCGAGGCAGTAGCTTTCCTGCTTTCCCCTTCGCCTTCCTCTGGAGGCGCAACCTCAAGCATCCGGACCAGCACGGAATCCGGCACGGTCTCGGGGAGGGGGCCGGACACCATATCAATTTTGCTTCCGCTATCCACTCCTGTGTAGAAGGAAGTTGGTCATAAGGCGAATCATCGAAAGGCAAACAAACGGTATGTCCGGACTTGGAACTACTTACTTGAGTATCCGGGCGATTGTAGCTTAGGCCAGCATCCTCGGTCAATTCCGGACGCGCCTCTTGCGATCCGAAGAATAATTTGTACATCTCCAGGGGTGTCATGCCCATGAAGTGTTGAATAATCCGTGGGCCCTCCGGATTGAACTCCCACAGTCGGAGAGGGCGGCGTTTGCAGGGCAGGAGACGCCTAATCAGCATAACCTGCATTACCACCACCATATCAACCTCCCTCGTTTGGAGATCTCGAATCCGGCCCTGCAGTAGGGGCACGTCCTTCGACGGCCCCCAGTTGAGCCCTTGGGTGACCCACGACATCAACCATCGTGGAGGTCCCGGGCGAAATAAGGGCGGCGGCTTTTGTCTGCGGCCCCCCGGAACGGTAATATAGAACCACTCTTGCTGCCACGGGCCGAGCTCCTCTTGGAAGGAGCCAGCGGGCCATGGGGCATCGGCCCTCCTACTTATGGCCGCCCCGCCGCACTCCGCTTGACGCCCCCCGATCATCTTCGGCGCCACATTGAAGGTCTTCAGCCACAGGCCGAAGTGAGGGGTGACGCGGAGGAAGGCTTCGCAGACGACAATAAATGCGGAAATATGGAGGATGGACTCCGGAGCCAAATCGTGGAATTCCAACCCATAATAAAACATGAGCCCTCTCACAAAAGGATCCATCGGGAAGCCTAAACCCCGACGGAGGTGGGATACAAAAACGACGTACTCGCCGGGCTCGGGGGTGGGGATGGCCTGCCCTTCGGCAGGCAACCTGTGCGAAATCTCATAAGCCAGGTACTTGGCCTCCCGCAGCTTTAGCACGTCGTCCTCCGTGACGGGGGAGGCCATCCACCGGCCCTGGAGGTCGGAACTGGACATCATTGAAGGTCCGAAGCGCTCGAATCTGGAGCTCTAGGTGCTGGAACTTTGAGCGGGGAGAGGATTCGATGGAGGATTGAAGAAAAGAAACGAGCCTTGGTCCCGTTATAAAAAGGGAGAATACCGAGAGCCGTCTCCGTGGCCGTTTGGGGCTCGCCTTCGATAGAGGGGGCGTGGCGACGGGCGCGGTTGGGTTACCCACGTCCGTATTGATGAGAATCCCGGATTAAGGGGGAACACGATCTCTGCTTCAACAAGACATGCCAAGGAAACCGCTTCGCTAAATGCGCTGAGGTGGTAGAGTAAAAAATGATTCAAGTAATGACTTGGTAGTGGCGTGACGTCATGACGCAAAAAACGTCAGCAGATTGAACTTGTGTATATATTATTCTCTCTTCGGTGGAATGTGGAATTTATTTTGCAGAGCCGGACACTATCCTGGTGTTCACAATCTTCTATTATTCGGAGGAGGAACCTGCCTTGCAATGCCAAGCAATATATGCGCCGGACTTATCGTCATTGAAGCCTGGTTCAGGGGCTACTGAGGGAGTCCTGGATTAGGGGGTGTCCGGATAGCCGGACTACCATCATCAGCCGAACTATCATCGGCCGGACTATCATCATCGATCGGACTCCAAGACTATGAAGATACAAGATTGAAGACTTCATCCCGTGTCCGGATGGGACTTTCCTTGGCGTGGAAGGCAAGCTTGGCGATACGGATATGTAGATCTCCTACCATTGTAACCGACTCTATGTAACCCTAGCCCTCTCCGGTGTCTATATAAACTGGATGGCTCTAGTCCGTAGGACACAACAACAACCATTACAATCATACCATAGGCTAGCTTCTAGGGTTTAGCCTCCTTGATCTCGTGGTAGATCCACTCTTGTAAACATCCACAATATCAATATCAATCAAGTAGGACGTAGGGTTTTACCTCCATCAAGAGGGCCCGAACCTGGGTAAAACATCGTGTCCCTTGTCTCCTGTTACCATCCGCCTAGACGCACAGTTCGGGACCCCCTACCCGAGATCCGCCGGTTTTGACACCGACAACGTGCCTCCCGCGGCCGAATCTAAAAGATTTCTAGAAGCAAAATTCAATCTGGCATAAATTTTTTGTATGATCTTCCATAAATTCAAACCATGAGTAGGGCAATTGCGAAGCATCAATTTCATTCTTTCCCAAGATTGGGCAACATTCTCATGATCAAGTTGTTTAAAATTCATAATATCGTTCCTAAGAGTGATGATCTTAGCGGGATGAAAATACTTAGAGATAAAAGCATCTTTGCACTCGTTCCAAGAATCAATACTATTTTTAGGCAAAGAAGAAAACCAAACTTTAGCACGATCTCTAAGTGAAAACGGAAATAACTTCAATTGACAATATTATTATCTGTATCTTTCTTATTTTGCATATCACACAAATCAACAAAATTATTTAGATGAGTAGCGGCATCTTCACTAGGAAGGCCGGCGAATTGATGTTCCATAACAAGATTCATCAAAGCGGTATTGATTTCACAAGACTCATC
This sequence comes from Triticum dicoccoides, assembly GCF_002162155.2. Classification (NCBI taxonomy): domain Eukaryota; kingdom Viridiplantae; phylum Streptophyta; class Magnoliopsida; order Poales; family Poaceae; genus Triticum; species Triticum dicoccoides. The sequence goes on along the minus strand of NC_041383.1, from coordinate 663,651,189 downwards.
ATTATTAAGAGGGGCAATCTGAGAACTAAGGAAATCATTATTATTGGTATTCGAGAAATCACACAATTTGGTATTATCTTGCGCCATGGCAACAAATAATCCAACACACAAGCAAACAAAAAGGCAAACGAGAAAAAGGCGAAAGGGAAAGAGAGGAGCAGATTGGTAAAGAGAGGGCGAATAAAACGGCAAGGGTGAAGTGGGGGAGAGGAAAACGAGAGGCAAATAATGTAATGCGAGAGATAGGGATTGTGATGGGTACTTGGTATGTTTGACTTTTGTGCAAACTCCCCGGCAACGGCGCCAGAAATTCTTCTTGCTACCTCTTGAGCACTGCGTTGGATTTCCCCGAAGAGGAGAGGATGATGCAGTAAAGTAGCGTAAGTATTTCCCTCAGTTTTTGAGAACCAAGGTATCAATCCAGTAGGAGATCACGCACGAGTCCCTCATACCTACACAAAACGATAGCTACTTGCAACCAACGCGATTAGGGGTTGTCAATCCCTTCACGGTCACTTACGAGGGTGAGATCTGATAGAGATGATAAATAATATTTTTGGTATTTTTGATATAGAGATGCAAAAGTAAAAGGAAAAGTAAAAACAAAGCAAGTAATAAAGTAATGGAGATTGATATGATGAGAATAGACCCGGGGGCCATAGGTTTCACTAGTGGCTTCCCTCAAGAGCATAAATATTCTATGGTGGGTGAACAAATTACTGTTGAGCAATTGACAGAATTGAGCATAATTATGAGTATATCTAGGTATGATCATGTGTATAGGCATCACGTCCGAGACAAGTAGATCGAAACGATTCTGCATCTACTACTATTACTCCACTCATCGACCGCTATCCAGCATGCATCTAGAGTATTAAGTTAAAAACAGAGTAACACATTAAGCAAGATGACATGAGGTAGAGGGATAAATTCATGCAATATGATAAAACCCCATCTTGTTATCCTCGATGGCAACAATACAATACGTGCCTTGCTGCCCCTGCTATCACTGGGAAAGACACCGCAAGATTGAACCCAAAGCTAAACACTTCTCACATTGCAAGAACTACCAATCTAGTTGGCCAAACCAAACGGATAATTCGAAGATAATTGCAAAGATAACTCAATCATACATAAAAGAATTCATAGAAGAATCATATATTATTCATAGATAAGCTGGATCATAAACCCACAATTCATCAGTCTCAACAAACACACCGCAAAAAGAAGATTACATCGAATAGATCTCCACAAGAGAGGGGGAGAACATTGTATTGAGATCCAAAAAGAGAGAAGAAGCCATCTAGCTACTAGCTATGGACCCGAAGGTCTGAAGTAAACTACTCACACTTCATCGGAGAGGCTATGGTGCTGATGTAGAAGCCCTCCATGGTAGATGCCCCCTCCGGTGAGCTCCGGAAGAGGCCCCAAGATGGGATCTCGCAGATACAGAAAGTTGCGGCGGTGAAATTAGGTTTTTGGCTCCGTATTTGATCTGATGGGGGTACGTAGGTATATATAGGAGGAAGGAGTACGTCGGTGGAGCAACAGGGGGCCCATGAGGCAGGGGGCGCGCCCTAGGGGGGGGGGCGCCCCCCACCCTCATGACCTCCTCGGTTGTTCCTTGGAGCAGGGTCCAAGTCTCCTAGATCACGTTCCGTGAGAAAATCACGTTCCCGAAGGTTTCATTCCGTTTGGACTTCGTTTGATATTCTGTTTCGTCGAAATACTGAAATAGGCAAAAAACAACAATTCTGGGCCGGGCCTCCGGTTAATAGGTTAGTCCCAAAAATAATATAAAAGTGGAAAATAAAGCCCAATATAGTCCAAAACAGTAGATAAAGTAGCATGGAGCAATAAAAAATTATAGATATGTTGGAGACGTATCAATAAGCATCATTCATATTGGCATCTTGGCCACAAGCATAGCAAGCATCATCAAAATGGGATATTTGAAATGAATTAAAGGGATCATAGCAATCATCATAGCAATCATCCTTCGGTAAGCATGAAGGGGAATTAAACAATGTATGAGTTGAAGAGTTACTCTCATTAGAAGGTGGGCATGGGTAGCTAATCCGTTCTTCCTCCTTTTGTTCTTCGCTCTCCTCATCATCCTTTTCATCCAATGAGCTCACAGTTTCATCAATTTCTTATTCCATGGATTCCTGCAAAATATTATTCTCTTCTTGGATAGCGGAGACTTTCTCAATAAACGCATCAATATCGGCATTGTATTCATAATTCTTATAGTAATATTTAAGTATAGCAAAATTTTCAGGCCTATAAACTGAATCATCGAAATCTTCAAACTCTTTAAACAAAGATTCAATTTCATAAGCACCCATAAAAGCAATGAATTCTTTTATTTGTTCCACATCATAGTAATCATATATACCATTAGCATAAGAAGCCAAGGTTTTATCATCACTGAATTTGAATAAAAAGGGAAGGTGTGGAGCCTTCATCCTAGAGCAACAAGTATAATCATATCTCAAGCATAGTTGACGAGCATACCGATGCAACATATGAATTTGATCCCATAATAGTTTCCCTTTTTGTGTCAAGCGATAATCCCTAAAGTATTCACGTTGATCCAACGTGTCTCCCATAACATAATTGAATGGGGTTTTCTCAGGATTATCAAAGTAGTACATAATATTTTTCACATAATGAGCATCGAGGGTTTTAGGAGGTTCCCCATCTCCATGAGTAGAAAGTGCACCAAATTGTTTTGGTATTTCGTGTCTCATATCCATAACTAAAGATAGAGAACAACTTAGAACAGCAAATAAAAATTACTTAGTGAGAAAGCAAACAAGAACACACGAGAATATTCACCCCACGTTATGACTCCCCGGCAACGGCGCCAGAAAAAGGTCTTGATAACCCACAAGTATAGGGGATCAATTGTAGCCTCTTTCGATAAGTAAGAGTGTCGAACCCAACGAGGAGCTAAAGGTAGAACAAATATTCCCTCAAGTTCTATCGACCACCGATATAACTCTATGCACGCTTAACGTTCGCTTTACCTAGAACAGGTATGAAACTAGAAGGACTTTGTAGGTTTTGTTGGATAGAATTGCAAGATAATAAAAGGTACGGAAATAAAAAGTAGGGGCTGTTTAGATAAAGAAGCAATAAAGTTAGTATAACGAGTATGGAAAAGTGGTGATAGGAGTTGTGGAATTGTCCTTAAGCAATTCACTACTTTACTAGACCGATAGCAAGTTTTATGTGGGAGAGGCATAAGCTAACATACTTTCTCTTCTTGGATCATATACACTTATGATTGGAACTCTAGCCAGCATCCACAACTACTAAAGATCATTAAGGTAAAACCCAACCATAGCATTAAAGTATCAAGTTCCCTTTATCCCATACGCCACAACCCCCTTACTCGGGTTTATGCTTCTGTCACTCAAGCAACCCACTATAAGCGAATCATGAACGTACTGTAACACCCTACAATTGGAATCCCTAACGCTTGCGCGACACGGACGGCACAATAGGACAGCAACATAACCACAAGCAAATTAAACCAATCATAGCAATTCATCAATCACCGATAGGACAACAAAAATCTACTCAGACATCATAGCATGGCAACACATCATTGGATAATAATATGAAGCATAAAGCACCATGTTCAAGTAGAGGGTACGGCGGGTTGCGGGAGAGTGGACCGCTGAATATAGAAGGGGGAAGGTGATGGAGATGTTGGTGAAGATGGCAGAGGTGTTGGTGTAGATCACGGTGATGATGATGGCCCCCAGCGGCGTTCCGAGGCCATCGGAAGCAAGGGGGAGAGAGCCCCCCTTCTTCTTCTTCTTCCTTGACCTTCTCCCTAGATGGGAGAAGGGTTTCCCCTCTGGTCCATGGTCTCCATGGCGTGGGAGGGGCGAGAGCCCCTCCGAGATTGGATCTGTCTCTCTGTCTCTCTTTGTTTCTATGTTTCAGATTCTGCCCTTTCACCGTTTTTTATATTCCTGGAGATCCATAACTCCGATTGGGTTGTGCTTTGGACACGATTTCTATCCGGATATTAGCTTTCTTGCAGCGAAAGAAGGTCACCAACCTCCTTACAGGGTGGCCACGAGGGTCAGGGGCGCGCCTGCCCCCTGCCTTGGGGGCCCCTCGAGCATCGTCTCGCGTTGATTCCACTTCCCAAAATTCACATATATTCCAAAAAAAATCTCCGTCCATTTTTATTCCGTTTGGACTCCGTTTGATATGGGTTTTCTGCAAAACAAAAAACATGCAACAAACAGGAACTGGCACTAGGCACTGGATCATTATGTTAGTCCCAAAAATAGTATAAAAAGTTGCCAAAAGTATATGAAAGTTGAGTAATATTGGCATGGAACAATCAAAAATTATAGATACGACGGAGACGTATCAAGGCCATACATCGTATCATCGTATGGAGAAAGGATTGCACCATCTGTCGAAGGCCATCGACACTGCGTCAGCCGACTCCTCCTCGAAGTCCGCCACCGCGTTAGCAGACTCCCACTCCCCCAAGTACGGCACAGCGTCAGGCCACTCCTCCTGCTTCAATTCAGCCAACGTGTCAGGCCACTCCTCCTCCTCCAAGTCCACCAATGCGTTAGGCCACTCCTCCTCCTCCAAGTCCGGCACAACGTCAGGCCACTCCTCCTTCTTCGAGTCCGCCAATGCGTCAGGCCACTCCTCCTCCAAGTACGACACCTCAACAATCGCGGAAGAGAGCCGCCACAACTATGGTGCATAGCGGGACAAGTCGAGGTAGTACAAGAGGTACAGGCGGAGGCAAGCGATTTCAATATGGTCCAAGCCTCACACATGTTTCGCAGAGGCCTTACGACATGACCGAGGAGCAAAACAATGCCATAGTGAAGGCCCAAGTGGACGCCCATTTTAGACCGAAAACGCCATCGCTGCCAAGGGAGAAAGTGCCCGAGGATAAGATTTACCACTTTATTTGTATGGCTAAAGCACTAGATCCCAAGCCTGTTGACTCAGACTATGAGCGCAAAATCAGGAAGGCACATCGAGCACGACAAAAGAAGGAGTCGAGCTCGAGCTCGAGCCAAGCAGCTGGCAAAAAATGCGGGAAAACCGTTCCCCTGCTAGGAGAACAAGCGGCACAATCGACCCCCCCGCTTGTTGTGCCAACACATGAGAGTACCGGCACCGGTCAGCTGGTAATAACCGACGAGCATAGAAGGCATGCTCAAATGCTCGGTATCACTGTTGGACAACTCCTCGAGATTGAGCCCATGTCTCTGCTTAGAGAGGAGGACATAAAACGGAAATATGTCCACGGCGAACCTTTGGTCGAGCCTTTGGAGGTCAAGAACCTCCCAACGATAATATATGAATTGCATGATTGGTACATGAAAATTACCAAGAGTTCCAATCGAGAGTCCCTCATGGTGAACGTCAAGGAAGAGCATTACTTCCAAAGCTAGCTCTGTCGGTTGATTATTCCGAACTATTTCAGTTATTCAATCGAGAAGCACTCGACAAATCTCTCGTCAGTTGCTATTGTCTGTAAGTAATTTCTTTCTGTAATTTAAGTCTCAAGCTAGCTGTAGTGCTCATTGATCGATCATTACCTGTAATTATCCTCGCTATATTCTTTTCTGTGGTATTATGCAGGATGAAGATGTATGAAATGAAAAAAGCTGGACACTATGGCATTGGGTTTATTGACCCAAATACCATTAATGAAGATACATGGAAATTGAAATGGTAAAAAGCAGATGTAGAGAAAAACATGCTAGAGTTCTTGAAGCGCCTCAATACCAATGAAGATATACTACTTCCTGTGAGTCACACTGTCTTGTACTACAAATTCTGTTTTTGCTTACTAGCTAGCTAGATGTTAATAATTAAGTGTATAGGGTTTAGGGTAGTTGACAAGTGTTATGCACATGCCCGCTTAATTAAGACATGCAAACATGTGTGCATGCAGTTACCACTAGATCTTGTTAATCATTAAAGTTGAAGAAGGAACAGTTGAAGTATTGGACTCACTACTTAAAAAACAAAGTGACTACTCAATCTTGAAGGGGATAGTCGACAGGTAATTTCAATCATTATTAACTATATGTCGGCCTCTTTAGTTCATCATTTCCTGATATCAACTATTTAATAACTCCTTTATTCATTTTCTTTGCCGGCGGGCAGGGCTTGGGAAAAGTTCATCAACGTGACTCCAGGCCAATGGCGAAAAAAGCTATATTTGTTTCGACCCAAGGTAAGTAATTAAGTAGTACAAGCTAGCTACCATCTCTTTAATTCTTGTTTCAATACCATTAATTATCATGCTTGATTAATTATTATCTGATTAAATTCTATTCTCGTAAAGGCCCTGAAGCAGGCGCAGGGGACTGAAGTGTGTGCATACTACGTTTGCGAGAACATTCGCATGATGGCGTCCGAAAGGAGCAAATCTAATAGACAGCTATGGGTATGTTTGCCAGAACACCTATTCACAATTTTTACATCATTATCAATATCTAGTCACACAACTAATACACATGCATATTGATCTCCTTCTTAATGTTCAATTAGGTGCGGGAGCAGCTCCTACCAACAGAGTGCATACGAGTACTTCAGGAGGAAATAGCGGGATTTTTGCTCGACCATGTCATAGATCCCAAAGGAGAATACCATTACCCGCTACCGCCCCCATGAACCACTCCCAATTGTCATCGTGCTCCGAAGGCACCAAGGAAAATGCCACTGGCTCCGAAGACAACATGTAGGATAAATTATATACATACCGAATTGTATATATACATAAACACTATTCTGATCACGGGATCAGAATAATATTCTGATCACAACCTGAACTGCCTGAGTAACGCGCCTGAACTTCTCTCTATACGAACCCGACCTTCGGGCTATCTTCGCAACCGTGCCTTCTACCGCGAGTTTTTCTGGTTAGCCGTGTTCCATGTGATGTAAGTGTAATCTTCAAATGATTTTTAGCAACTAAATACTCGTTTTAGATAGGAATCTCGATCATAGGAGGATTTTGCACTCGGGTCGTGAAGAACTCGCGTTTTTTGCGATTTTACTGCCTGAGTTGTTCGACCTGAACTTCCCCGTGTGCTAGGTTGAACATCCCGCAACATTGCCCAAATAGGGCTTGCTATATACCGTTGGAAAGCTATGGACACAAGTATCATGACCCAAGTTAAATTTTTCGCAAAATATAAGCGGTTTAAGAGCAGTTTTGAAAACCGTTTTTTCTTCACACAAAAAACGTGAATCGAAATTTCGATCTCATTTCTAAACCGTTTATCGGAATGAGGCAAGTAATATGGCTTTGGAAAGCTGCTGCAAAACCGCTCCTTCCACATGTTGAAAGTTTTCTCTAATTCCCTACGGTTAAAGAGTAATTTGGAAAATCGTAAAATTTCACAAACCGAACAACCGAGTTCGTATTTTCGATGTCATTTCTAAACAGCTAAACCAATTGAGGCACATGATATGGCGTTGGAAAGCTTATGAAAATGCGCTACTTTTTCATGTAGAAAGTTTTTTTCTAATTTTGAATGGTTTAAAAGTGATTTAGAAAACGGTACAAGTTTCACCTAGTTCGTATTTCCGATCTATTTTTTTAACCCTATGCCCGAATGCAACAAATGATATGGCGTTGGAAAGCTGGAGGAAATGCGAAACTTTTTGGTAGATATTATTTCTCCCAATTCCTTACTGTTTTATGTCAGTTTTCAAAATGGCTAAAAACGTATTTTCGCTATAATTTCCACAAACTTTATCAGAATGGGGCAAATAATATACCGTTGAAAAGCTAAGGAAAATGCGAAACTTTTTTATGTTGATGGTTTTCTGTGACTCCCTGCCGTTTTCAAGTAATTTGGAAAATGGCAAGATCATTCGTTCTGCCTTTATCGCGAAACAGATTCGTGAAAAATGCATCGCGTGAAGTACCTCAACTTCTCAGTATGAAATCTTGAACTTCACTCTGTTTTTCACGTGCTTTTTTGCCCGTAGCTCTCCATCCACTGCTCATAGCTCTCAATCCTTTCATCGAAATAGAGAAAGTGATATACCGATGGAAAGCTGTTGTAGACCCGCAACTTTCCCGTGTTGATCATTTTTTTATACTCGCGACGATTTTAAAAGTTTTTCATCTGATATTCATTCGGTGTAGTAGGTGAACTTCCTGCTGTTTTCACGTTGAACTTTCGTGACGTATTTTTCATTTGTAATTTTCTCATCCATTCGTCAAGTGTTACACAAATGGTATTTCTTTTGTATAAATCTCTCTCACAATATTTTTTTTAACTTTCTCCGACGAAGGACTTGAACTTATATCAACAAACTCTTAGTTTTTGCTTTTTTTATTTCTTTTTAATACAAAATGCACACCGTGTAGTACGCGAACTTCTAGCAGTTATCAATCTGAACTTCTCTCCGTTTCGTGAAAATATCTGAGCTTTTTTATGAATTTTTAATCTAATATTCTTAAACCTTTTTATGAATTTTGAAGCGCTCTATTTTTAAAAGTTGAACTTCTAGTTATTTTAATTTTGAATTTCTTGTTTCCATTATTTAATAACGAGGAAAATCTGAGTTTTCTATAATCATCGAACTTCTTGAACTTTTTAATATGGACTTCCTGTTTTTATTTCTCAATTTTTTTATGAAATTTTGAAGCGCTCTATTTTTAAAAGTTGAACTTCTTGCTATTTAATTTTTGAACTTCTTATTTCCATTTGTCAATAACGAGGAAAATATGAGTTTTCTATAATCATCGAACTTCTCCATCTTTTTGATAAAATTGAAACACTTTATTATTTTAATAGCATCAAACCACTTTCGTTATTCTAGTTTCAACTTCTAGTTTTATTAAAAAATGTGAAATTCTTTGTAAACTTTTTTTAGTTGTTCCTTTATTTTAATTTGAACTTATTTGTATTATTCTTTAGTAATGCGATAAATATGTGTGTGTTTTTTATAAACTTCAAACTTCTCTATTATTTCAATTTGAACTTCTTAGTTTTATTTTTAGAAAAAAACATAGTTGATAAATAAGCATCAAACATTTTTTTTTCTAAAATTGAACTTCACACTTTTATTTCTCCTAGAAAAAGAAATAATTTTTGGTTTTCCATATACATAGAATTACTTCCTTTTTTATTCTCTTTTTATTTATGTTGAAACATTTTTTAGATGGACAAGAAACCTTTCATATCTAGAAATATTGTTATTGTCATGCATGATGGAGCAAAACTCTCCAGCACCAGAATTTTGAACTTCCAAAACTCAAAATACCTTACAAAAATCAACAGCACAAAAAATAAAAATCCTATACATTAAGTGCAAGCAGCATCCTATAGTGCGAACACCCATTTTCATCTAGTAACTCACACTGTACATGGACATGCAGCCAAAGCTTTAGTAAATACATCACGCATACATGCGGTGGTTATTGAAAAAATACACAAAGATCCACAATCTCAGAAATGACATCTCCCCACCTAGTTATCATCATAGCTGGTCTTTTTCATCATCCTGGCAAATTCGCCAAAATCTATCTCGCCATCAACTATGACAGAACAGAAATCAAGATGCGTCAATTGATTCTCCATTAGGATAAAGTTTCAGAAAATTGAAGCTCTTCCATTCTCAGCAAAGAGAGAGAAAACCACTAACCATTTTTTCATCTGCCTCTTGAAAATATTACTTGGATGTCTTTTGGAGAGTGATTTTTTTCGCCGAACTCTTTTGGTAATATGCTGAATATCAACATCTGAAAACTTCCCCTGCAAAATATAATAAAGTTCACAACAATGTTCATCTTTGTGTATATGCATTCATCTTTGTGATATATTAAAAATAATAGGCACATGTTGGGAGGGTTGAATTTATCAACCAAGAATTTGATGGACCTTGTCCAACGCAACAGTTGGACTTCAGTCATCTTGAGGTTCCTTCTCCAGTAGTATTATTGCTTCCCAAGTTGCTCGTATCACGCATGGTAGCTGCTCGAAGGCACACCGTACACACTCAGGGCTTGTGCGCCACTGCGCAAAGATTTCGTCTGTTCCATTTTAGCTTCGCCCCCTTGCTCGCTGACCTCCAGCTGCTCCGCACACCTTGTTTGAACTTCTTCAGCCGCACATTTGCCTGGTTTTGGCGTTGGACCTAAGTGCCAGCAATTAACTATTTTTCACAAGCTGATGGTGGGTGAGGACGACATGGATGACAGCTCCCTGCTCATCCCTGGCGACGGAGAAGAAGTTCAGGAGAGTAAGGATGGCGGACGGAGCTGGTGGCCAGTGGAACAAGGCACATGAGACAGGGAGCTTCGCCTGAAGGAGCAGGGGCGGCGCTCGGTTGGGGGCGGGACTACTGCAGCGTCACCGGTTGGGGGCGGGGTGGAAGCGGCATTGTCGGTTTGAATGGGGTGGGGGCGGTGCATGGGCCGCGGCTTGTGAAACTGAAAACACCGGACCAAAAACACGAGTGTTTTGCAGCTTCAAATACATCTGAACTTCAGACCCCAAAACACGAGTGTTTTGCGGCTGCAGATACATATGAACTTCAGACATCAATGAAAATCACTTAGAGAACAAATACAAGACTGGACAGGGGAGGAATCGACGCTTTGATATGGATTCAGTTTTAGGACAGGGGGGAGGAAGTAGCTTCAGACATCAACGAGGTCACCTACCATCTCGAAGTGGAGAAGCTGCGGAGGAGCGACACACGCTCACATGGGGCGGAGTTGCACGGCCTGAGGCGGTGAAGTTGAACGGCCTGGACGACTGTGGCGCCGGATGTAGGTGTTGGCGCTGGCTGTAGGGGCAGGAATCCGGCGAGCTCACGGTCCCGTGCCATGGCGTCCATCACACGTAGAGGAAGGTGGAGGGAGATGGGGCATGCCGGCGCTCGGTGGATGGGGCGGGGCCGATGCTGGTGGAGGGGAGTGGTGAAGGCCGGTAGGTGGTGGAGCAGCCCGCACTGGTGGTTGCTCCCATCGTCAGCGGCAGTGCGTGGGGGACGATGGTGCGGGATCCAGGGAGGAGGTGAGGCGGCATCTCCGGCTGGGGTCAGGGATGCGGCGCAACGCCGGTTGGTGGCGAGGTGGGGAGGGAGGCGGCGGCGGGGGAGTGGGAGGGAGGATGCGGTGGCGGCGCGGTTGAAGGTCGCGGCAGGGCGGCGGTGCGATTCGTGGCCGGGGCCCGGCGGCGGCGCGAGGCAGGGAGGGAGGCAGTGGTTGCGGTGTCACGCAGTTCGAAGGTTAGGGGAGGGGATCGTTGTAGCAGGTGGGCTGGGCTTCTTTTCCTCATACCGGTCGAGTGGGTTGCTCGGGATCTCAGGAACATCCATCGGGCCCTATATAGGGTGGATCATGATCAGAATAACTATTCTAATTTCAGGATTAGAATAGTGCTACTCTATATATATACATGTGTATGTGT
>NC_041383.1:663621925-663639481 GCF_002162155.2 Triticum dicoccoides | reverse complement strand
TAGTATCGTAAAATACCAGCAAACGAAAAAGAATTAAATGGAAAACAAAAAAGTAAAGGAAAAAGAAATCATGAACCCCAAACCCTGAAACCTTTTAGTACCGGTCGGTGTTACCAACCGGTACTAAAGGGCTCCCCGCCCCCGGCACTGGCACGTGCCACATGGTGGCCCTTTAATGTTGGTTCATGCAGAACCGGTACTAAAGGGGGGGGGGGTTTGTCCCCATCCTTTAGTGCCGGTTACAGAACAGGCACTAAAGGGCCTTACGAACCGGTGCTATAGCCCAGTTCTGCACTAGTGAGATGTTGTGTAGACATAGCATATCACATACGTCTTATTAGAAGCAATTATCTGTGTTATTATTGGTCTTCGCACACACTTCTGATTACAGACCTGTCTGCCGCGTATCACACACATCTTGTTATATTGAACCGTTTTTGTTCTCTTGTCTCAACGCAAACCATTCATCCGAGTGAACCGCATGTCGTATATCGCACACACCTTGATCTGGCTGACCGTTTCTTTTGTGTTGCCTAATCACAAACAGTTCATCCGAGTGAACTATATGATGTATATCGCACACAGCTTCATCTGGAAGCCCGTTTCTTTTGTTCCTCCTCATCGCAAACAGTTAATTGAACTGAACCATATGCCCTGCATCGCATACGCAACCAAAATCTGAACCGTGTTTGATGCATCCGTCATCGCAAACGTTTTGCACCTTTTTGACAGTTTTTTACACCATAATTTGTGATTATTGCATAGCACACGGTTTCGTTGAAGGGTCTCTGATCGTAGTGTCATGTTAGCAGCATCCTGCAGTAGTGTGTGACTGTCGGGGTGAAAACCTAATATGACCTTCATTGGTTGTGCATGGCAATTGCCTTGCTGAAGGAATTGTTTTGATAGCTCGGACTTCTCTAGGGTGAAAACTAAGATCTCGGATTGGGCAACGATGGTACTTGTGCACTGTTTCCTTCTTGTGAGGCATTGCTTTTGGAGTTTTTTTTATTTTTTTGGGTGTTGTATTTGGTGGTGGTTTGTGTGCGGCTGCTGAGAAGTCAATTGTTGTGGCGGGGCCTTTGTTTTTCCTTTCTTTTCTATTTTTTCTTTGGGCGTGTGCATCTTGGATGTCTTTGCGACATCTTATAGACGCAGAGTCTGGGTGTAATTGGTATTTGCGCGATATTAATATGTACCTCTGTTCAAATGATTCTTTTATCCATCGGTCATGGCAGAACAACACCTTTTTGCCATCTCCTAACTTATATTCACTAAGTTGTCAAAGATATGTGTTTTTTAACAAGGAAAGGCACCAACCAGTGCCAATTTCATTCAGCTCAAAGGAAAATTACATTAGGTATTACAATGGCCTGAAGAAGCAAGTAAAAATAGAAGAGGGCAACCAATGCCTATGAGCTGACGAAAGAGTAGTAGAGACAGGTTATGCAGGGCAATAACCTAATGAGCTACAAGACCTTAAATAACTTTGAAACTAATATATGAACAATAGACAACAAGTTGTAAATGGAAAGAGATGGAGAAGAAGCTTGCAAAGTTGAAGTTGCCACAACCCAAACTGAAGATGTTGTTGTTGCCATTGGAAGCAACAACTGACTATTTCATGCTCCTCCCTAAGAAACCAAATCGGCCAAGACTTGGCAGACCATATAGCAGGAACAAGAAGAAGCATTAAGTTGAGGCCCATCATATAAATGAAGAATGTATAGAACAAAGTTCTGCTTGGCTATGGAAAAATCAACAACCTGCTGATTCACAAGAGCTTGGCAAGCAACCCTGCATTCCTCCAGGCATGCTCAGTAGCAATGTACAACATGAATCCTAAATTCCTGCACCTGGAAATTAGAAAGAAGAGACACCACATAACAAGAGTTATGCCTATGAGCGGAAGCAAAACAACATATTTGAGATTCATCATTCGAATGAAAGACCAGTTTTGCAAGATTATGAGCTATTCCATTAACTTCCCTAGAGATACGAAACACATGTGGATGCAAATTAGTAGCACACTTGAATAAATTAGCCAAAGACTTCCTAATGCTCCAAGGGGTGGCAGATTCTTGTATCTTACCAGAAGCATCGACCAATGCTAAAGAGAGACAATCCATAAGAAAGGTTGGCTGAAAAATATTGAGCTTTTGACCGACTTGAGCAGAAAAATAAAGAGATAATGCTTCTGCATGTAGAGGAGTAGAAGTACGAGGAGCTAAAGCTTGAATTTGCACATTGATTTCTACCCGATTAAGAGGCAAAGAAATATAGATGCCCACCCTTGTAGCAATCGCTCCTTGCAATAAACCTGGAATTTTCCTACTTCTGAAAGTTGCATCAGAATATATTTTTGGACCTGAAATAAGCAAATACAGCTTAAGCGTTCACCCTTGCATAGGAAGTTGATTATGAGAAACTTGCACTTGTGGATCTCCCCGCTTCTTAGATAAATGGGGCAAATCATCATAAGAAACCGATGACAAGGCCAAGGCAGCAATATGCACATGATGAGGGAGAGCCTTTTGCCTGTCAAAGAAGAAATCATTTCTAGCTTTCCAGAGACACCACAAAAAATTGAGAATGTTAGGGGTAGAACCATAAGATGCCCCATACGAAGTAAGGCAATGAGAATAGAATGCATGGTGGAATGGCCTTGAACTAACACATCCGGTCTAATAAACCAAGGAGAAGAAAACCAAGTTGCTCGAGCAAAATGATAGAGGACAAATAAATGGAGCTCATTCTCCTGCTGGCCACACCTACAACAATTTTGAGAGATATGGGTGGAAAATTGACCAGCTCGCAAAACTTTTGGTAAATTCCTCCTAAGCAATCTCCAGGAAAAGGTTCGCACCCTTGGAAGCATGTTCTTTTGTAGTTATGTCACCTAAGAGGAATGTCAATCCTTGCCAAGGACTGTCCGGCTCCGTTCTTCTTAGCCATTGCCAAGGTACTCAAATCACCCTTTAAGCTTTCACTTGGATTTTGCTCTAATAATTTTACTCCCTTCAATAGTGAGTTGTGATAGTACCCTTCCCCGTCCCCCACGTCACCTCTCTGGCAGCTCAAACGGAATCCCCAATCCAGCGCCACCGGCCCCCTCCCCACCTCCTTCCCCCACCTCGCCGTCGCCGGAGGATGCCGCCCGTGTTGGAAATATGCCCTAGAGGCAATAATAAAGTGGTTATTATTATATTTCCATGTTCATGATAATAATTTATTATCCATGCTATATTTGTATTGACGGGAAACTCAAATACATATGTGGATACATAGACAACAACATGTCCCTAGTGAGCCTCTACCAGACTAGCTCGTTGATCAAAGATGGATATGGTTTCCTGGCCATAGACATGAGTTTTCATTTGATAACGGGATCACATCAATAGGAGAATGATGTGATGGACAAGACCCAAACTATGAATGTAGCATATGATCGTATGAAGTTTATTGCTATTGTTTTCTGTATGTCAAGTATTTGATCCTATGACTATGAGATCATGCAACTCACTAACACCGGAGGAGTACCTTGTGTGTATCAAACATCACAATGTAACTAGGTGACTATAAATATGCTCTACATGCATCTTCGAGGGTGTCTGTTGAGTTGGCATGGATCAAGACTAGGATTTGTCACTCCGTATGACGGAGAGGTATCTCTGGGCCCAGTCGGTAATACAACATCACAACGAGCTTGCAAGCAATGTGAGAGTTAGCCATGGGATCTTGTATTACGGAACGAGTAAAGAGACTTGACGGTAATGAGATTGAACTAGGTATGGAGATACCAACGATCGAATCTCGAGCAAGTAACATACCGATAGACAAAGGGAACTACATACATGATTAGTTGAATCCATGACATCAAGGTTCGGTTGATGAAGATCTTCGTAGAATATGTAGGAACCAATATGGACATCCAGGTCCCGCTATTGGTTATTGACCGTAGAGGTGTCTCGGTCATGTCTGCATAGTTCTCAAACCCACAGGGTCTACACACTTAACGTTTGGCGATCATATAACTATAGTTGAGTTATTTGTGTTGGTGACTGAAGGTTGTTCGAAGTCTCAGGTGAGATCCCGTACATGACGAGGAACTCTGGAATGGTCTGGAGGTGAAGATTTATATATAGGGCGGAGGGTATCAAAGTTCGGAAGTGTTCCGGGGGGTGCCGAGTTATCGCCGGAAGAACGAAAGGGGTCTCGGGGGTCCCGACAAGTGTTGGGGGGCCTCATGGGCTAAGGGAAAGGGCACACCAGCCCACAAGGGGATGGGCGCTCCCCCTCACCCCATCCCATGCTACCCGGAAGGGCGGTGGTCCCCCTAGGGCAGCCCCCCTGCTTGGGGGGCAAGGCACCTGGGGGGGGGCACCCAAACCCCAGGGTGCCCCATCTGTGGGCACCGCCCCCCTGGGGGAAGCCCTAAGGGCGCCCGCTCCTCCCTTCCCCCTATATATAGGGGTGGAGAGGGAGGGCAGCCACACCCTTCATTGCCACGGCGCTGCCCTTCCTCTCCCCTGTAGTTCCTCTCTTTCTCAGATCGCTTGGCGAATCCCTGCTGAGATTGCTCCACCACAACCGCTACCACATGCTACGTCTTGATCTTGCGTTGGTTTTCCTTGAAGAGGAAAGGGTGATGCAGTGCAGTAGCATAAGTATTTCCCTCAGTTTTTGAGAACCAAGGTATCAATCCAGTAGGAGGCTCCTCACAAGTCCCGCGCACCTACACAAACAAACAAAGAACTCGCAACCAACACAATAAAGGGGTTGTCAATCCCTTCAAGGCCACTTGCGAAAGTGAGATCTGATAGAGATAATATGATAAGATAAATATATTTTTGGTATTTTATGATATAGATTGGAAAACTAAAGATGCAAATAAAATTATATTGAAAACTTATATGATAAGAGATAGACCCGAGGGCCATAGGTTGACTAGTGGCTTCTCTCAAGATAGCATAATTGTAACATTCCAAGTTTTCAATTTGGCATGTTATACATTAGAGCATCATTGCATATCATATTTTATTGCATTTTGGCTTGATCCTAGAAATTCTACGCAACTCAAGGACCCGCAGAGAGAGTTGGGGATTTCGATATTTTCATATTTGAGTTTTCTCAAATTATGAAAAGAGGATCAACTAGTTTTGATTATTTTTCTTTCCTAATATTTCTCAAATAAAAATATATCAGAGGAGATAAAATGGCTTCTCAAAATAAATGAAATATTAGAGGAAAAATATTAAAATCAATTGTTTTTTTATTTGGAGTTTATTGCTATTTTATTTGAATTAGGAAAAATGCGCGTTTTCCAAAATTGCATTTTAGGCCTAAATAAATGTTCATCTTGTCCGGCATATTTTTAGAGGAGGGGGAAAATTTATTTCGAGATTTTTGGAGTCCGTTTAGTGTTTCATTTCTTTCTTTTTCTGCACGTCGGAATTATTTAAAAAAAAGAGAACCGACTCCGGGCCGTACTCGGCCAGGACTCCGCCCGCCCGGCCCTTTATATAGCGCGCCCCGAGCTGCCCCAGCCCAGCCCACCCCGCGCCCCAAACCCTAGCCGCCGTCGCCCTAGCCGCCGCCCCGCAGCCGCCGTCACCGTATTTTTTCTGGTTTATTTCGGTAAACCCTAGATCTAGATCTAGTTTATTTTTTTCCGATTTATTTTCATTAGATCGGTTTTCCCGACGGTTTATTTATTTTGCGGACGTTCGGCTGTACGTTCGTTTTAACGGATGGTTTTCGTTGTTTAGCCGCAGACAGCGAACGTTCGTTCGTTAGCCTGTTCATCAGCTTTCTTTTTCCATGGTTTTTTCGCGATTATTTTCGATCGCGATTTCAACCCGAATCTTAGAATTAGTTTATCTTTTCGCTCATTTATCGGAATCAGGTGATTCAAGCGCCTAGAGTTTTGTTTCGAAGCCCTCTTTCTGTTTAGCCAACTTAAACAAGATTTTGTTATTGTAAAATTTTACTTAAGTCCAGTTTAGTAATCGGATCTTGTTTCTTTTGCAGTTTGAGTTTCGTTGCTTTGTTTGATTTGATTCTTTTTGAAAACCGGAGTTCTTAAGTTGAACTTTCTGGTTAGATCTCTTGTTGAGTTTTACCCGTGCTTTAGATTGATTGCTTATTGTATGCTTGTTTGTTTGCGTTAGAGTACCCGGAGTGCGAAGCGTGCTACTACGAGTCTCTAGGTTTTGCGGATCATCAGCAAGGCAAGTAACACTTTGATCGTACCTCTTTACTACCCAGTTTTATTGCATTAGATCAATCCATCAAACATTGCATGATTAGGATCTGATTAATATGTGGGTTTTGGGAAGTAGATGAGGTAGTACCTATTCACCTGTTATTATCAAACCTTTGGGAGTTACTTCTACGTACTGCTTATATTGCCATGCTATGCTAGTAGACGTGGATTGGGTGAGTGTATCCATGACAGATGTGAGTATTGATAATTATTGGTTAACTTAAGGTGGCAACTTTAATACACTTCTGGGTGGATTGAGGCACCTGGGGAACCCATTGTTGCCTGTATTTTTGGATATCCCGGGGTTTACCGTGTGATTATCCTATGGACCGCCACCCAGACCCAAATGGATCATAAGACTATTCATGCTAGAAACTTCCGTGTGCAGCCACAAGCTATTATGGGCTCTAGCATAGTTGATTAAGTTGTGTGACCTCTTATAGTGGTAGACTAGCAGATGAAGGGGATTTAGGTGGTACGGTCTACCCATCGTAAGGTGCTAACGCTTCTGAAAGACTGTGTCTCGGTCATCCGTTTCTCAAACACCATGTAGTGCGAGAAATCCAATGGAGGAGATCGAGTCTTGTGGGGATAAGTGCGCAAACCTCCGAGGAGTGTACAAACTAATCATGGTTAGCCGTGTCCGCGGTTATGGACATCTTGAGTATCTGGTTCTTGGATTATCATATGTATCTCAACATGTTACTTAATAATATTGTTTGGGTTTAATGATGATGCTTAATTGGGATTGGGAGGGGGTTTACCTTCTCAATGTTTAACAACCACCATGATAGTTAAATAAAATTTATTCCTTTGTTGTAGGGAAAAACTGGCTTTATGCAAAACTGTAACCATAGAGCTTACCACCAGCCATATTGCATGTAGTGATAGCATTTATCTGTTCATTACTCTCTATGTGTTACATTGCCAGCATATTCCATGTGCTGACCTGTTTTCAGGCTGCAACGTTCATGTTGCATACTTTTCAGATGACGAGTAAGGTGCCTTAGGTCGTGATCTTTCACTCAGCTATGCCATTGGAGTTGATGGACTCACTTTACCTTCCAAGCCTTCCGCTGATACCTTTATTAGATGGCCTTAAGCCATATTATTATAATAAGTTCTCTTTTGAGACACTCGATGTAATAAGTGTGTGATTTCTACTCTGTTATAAATCCTTCAAGTATTGTGCGTGTCAGCATTACCGATCCAGGGATGACACTGATACACAGAGATCAGACTGTTTGAGGTCTGGTCGCTACAATAATTATTACGGTGGGTGAACAAATTACTGTCGAGCAATTGATAGAAAAGCGAATAATTATGAGATTATCTAGGCATGATGATGTATATAGGCATCATGTCCGTGACAAGTAGACCGACTCCTTCCTGCATCTACTACTATTACTCCACACATCGACCGCTATCCAGCATGCATCTAGAGTATTAAGTTCATGAAGAACAGAGTAACGCTTTAAGAAAAATGACATGATGTAGAGGGATAAACTCATGCAATATGATATAAACCCCATCTTTTTATCCTCGATGGAAACAATACAATACGTGCCTTCCTGCCCCTGCTGTCACTGGGAAAGGACATCGCAAGATTGAACCCAAAGCTAAGCACTTCTCCCATGGCAAGAAAGATCAATCTAGTAGGCCAAACCAAACTGATAATTCAAAGAGACTTGCAAAGATAACTTAATCACACATAGAAGAATTCAGAGGAGATTCAAATATTTCTCATAGATAAACTTGATCATAAACCCACAATTCATCGGATCTCGACAAACACACCACAAAAAGAGTTACATCGAATAGATCTGCAAGAAGAGGGAGGAGAACTTTATAATGAGAATCAAAGAGAGAGAAGAAGCCATCTAGCTAATGACTATGGACCCGAGGGTCTGTGGTAAACTACTCACAACTCATCGGAGAGGCCTTGGAGTTGATGTAGAGGCCCTCCGTGGTGGATTCCCCCTCCGGCAGAGCGCCGGCGATGGCTCCAAGATGGGATCTCGCAGATACAGAAGGTTACAGTGGTGGAAATAGTTTTTCGGTGGCTCCCCTGATGGTTTCGGGGTACATGGGTATATATAGGAGGAAGAAGTACCTCAGTGGACGCTCGAGGGGCCCATGAGGGTGGGGGTGCGCCCAGCCCTAGGGGGCGTGTCGGGCACCCTCGTGGCCACCTCGCTTGTTTCTTGACTTGCACTCCAAGTCCTCTGGATCACGTTTGTTCCAAAAGGATCGCTCCCAAAGGTTTCATTCTGTTTGGACTCCGTTTGATATTCCTTTTCTTCGATATACTAAAATAGGCAAAAAAATAGCAATTTGGGCTGGGCCTCCGGTTAGTATGTTAGTCCCAAAAATGATATAAAAGTGTAAAGTAAAGCCCATAAACATCCAAAACGGGTAATATAATAGCATGGAACAATAAAAACTTATAGATACGTTGGAGACGTATCAAGCATCCCCAAGCTTAATTCCTGCTCATCCTCGAGTAGGTAAATGATAAAAACAGAATTTTTGATGGGGAATGCTACCTAGCATATTTCTCAATGTATTTCTCTTTAATGTGGCATGAATGTTCAGATCCAAATGATTCCAAAATAAAAGTTCATATTGACATAAGAAATAGTAATACTTCAAGCATACCAATAAAGCAATCATGTCTTCTCAAAATAACATGGCTAAAGAAAGTTATCCCTACAAAATCATATAGTCTGGTTGTTGCTCTATCTTCATCACACAAAGTATTTAATCATGCACAACCCTGATGACAAGCCAAGCAATTGTTTCATACTTTAGTAATCTCAAACTTTTTCAATTTTCACGCATACATGAGCGTGAGCCATGGACATAACACTTTATGTGGAATAGAATGGTGGTTGTGGAGAAGACAAAAAAGGAGAAGATAGTCTCACATCAACTAGGCGTATCAATGGGCTATGGAGATGCCCATTATTAGATATCAATGTGAGTGAGTAGGGATTGCCATGCAACGGATGCACTAGAGCTATAAATGTATGAAATCTCAACAAAAGAAACTAAGTGGGTGTGCATCCAACTTGCTTGCTCACGAAGATCTAGGGCATTTTGAGGAAGCCCATCATTGGAATATACAAGCCAAGTTCTATAATGAAAAATTCCCACTAGTATATGAAAGTGACAACATAGGAGACTCTCTATCATGAAGATCATGATGCTACTTTGAAGCACAATTGTGGTAAAAAGGATATTAGCACTCTCCCTTCTCTCTTTTTCTCTCATTATGGGCTTATTTGGCCTCTCTTTTTTATTGGGCTTCTTTGGCCTATTTTATTTTTATAAAGTCTGAAGTCTCATCCCGACTTGTGGGGGAATCATAGTCTTCATCATCCTTTCCTCACTTGGGACAATGCTCTAATAATGAAGATCATCACACTTCTATTTATTTACAACTCAAAATTGCAACTCAACACTTAGAACAAGATATGACTCTATATGGATGCCTCCGGCGGTGTACCGGATATGCAAAGAATCAAGAGTGACATGTATGAAATTATGAAGGTGGCCTTGCCACAAATACAATGTCAACTACATGATCATGCAAAGATCAATATGACAATGATGGAGCGTTTCATAATAAACAGAACGGTGGAAAGTTGCATGGCAATATATCTTGGAATGGCTATGGAAATGCCATAATAGGTAGGTATGGTGGCTGTTTTGAGGAAGCTATATTGTGGGTGTATGGTACCGGTGAAAGTTGCGCGGCACAAGAGAGGCTAGCAATGGTGGAAGGGTGAGAGTGCATATAATCCATGGACTCAACATTAGTCATAAAGAACTCATATCCTTATTGCAAAAATCTACAAGCCATTGAAAACAAAGTACTACGCGCATGCTCCTCGGGTGATAGATTGGTAGGAAAAGACCATCGCTCGTCCCCAACCGCCACTCATAAGGAATACAATCAATAAATAAAATTGTGCTCCAACTTCATCACAAAAGCGGTTCACCATATGTGCAAGCTACGGGAATCACAAACTTCAACACAAGTATTCTTTAAATTCAAAATTACCCAACTAGCAAGACTCTAATATCACCACCTTTATATCTCAAAAACATTATCAAGTATCAAATAGATCATAGCATCCAATTCACTTTCTATGATAGTTTTTATTATACCCAACTTGGATGCCCATCATTCTAGGAACAATTTTATAACCATAGCAAATACCATGCTGTTCTAATAAACTCTCAAAATAATATAAGTTAAGAATGAGATATTAACAATTTCTACAAAATTAAACCACCACCGTGCTCTAAAAGATATAAGTGAAGCACTATAGCAAAAATTATCTAACTCAAAAGATATAAGTGAAGCACATAGAGTATTCTAATAAATTTCAAATCAAGGATTTCTCTCCCAATAGGTGTGTACAGCAAGGATGATTGTGGTGAACTAAAAAGCAAATACTAATATCATACACGATGCTCCAAGCAAAACACATATCATGTGGCGAATAAAAATATAGCTCCAAGTAAAGTTACGATAGACGAAGACGAAAGAGGGGATGCCTTCCGGGGCATACCCAAGCTTAGGCTTTTGGTTGTCCTTGGATATTGCATTGTGGTGCCATGGGCATCCCCAAGCTTAGGATTTTGCCACCCTTTATTCCATAATCCATCAAATCTTTACCCAAAACTTGAAAACTTCACAACACAAAACTCAACAGGAAATCTCATAAGCTCCGTTAGTGCAAGAAAGAAAAACCACCACATAAGGTACTGTAATGAACTCATTCTTTATTTATATTGGTGTTAAACCTACATACTAGCCATAGATGCATCAAAATAAGCAAACAACACACGAAAAACAGAATCTGTCAAAAACAGAACATTCTGTAGAAATCTGCAACTTTCGAATACTTCTGGAACCTTAAAAATCCTACCAAAATAGGAAGTCCTAGGCAATTTTTCTATTGATCTACATAAAAATGAATCAACACAAAAGAACGTTTCTGTGATTTACTGAATTTTTCTCGTGAGCGCAAAGTTTCCGTTTTTCAGCAGAATCAAATTAACTCTTACCATAGGTTATCCTATAGGTTCTACTTGGCACAAACACTAATTAAAACAAGAAAACACATATTAACAGAAAGTAGATGCAAGATTTATTACTAAACATGAGCAAAAACAAAAAAAATTAAAATAAAATTGGGTTGCCTCCCAACTAGCGCTATTGTTTAACGCCCCAAGCTAGGCATAGAAGCAATGATAGATCTAAGTAGTGCCATCTTTGGCACTTGATTCATAAGTCGCTCACATGATATATTCATAAGGTAATTTGACTTTATTTCTTGGAAAGTGCTCCATTCCTTTCCTTAATGGAAATTGGAGTCTAATATTCCCTTCCTTCACATCAATAATCACACCAATGGTTCTAAGGAAAGGTCTACCAAGAATAATAGGACATGAAAGATTGCAATCTATGTCAAGAATGATAAAATCTACGGGCACATAGTTCCTATTTGCAATAATAAGAACATCATTGATCCTTCCCATAGGATTTTTAATGGTGGAATCCGCAAGGTGCAAATTTAAAGAGCAATCATCAAGATCATGGAAACGTAGAATATCACATAAAGTTTTCAGAATTGTGGAAACACTAGCACCCAAATCACACAAAGCATAACACTCATAATCTTTAATTTTAATCTTTATAGTAGGTTCCCACTCATCATTAAGTTTTCTAGGTACAGAAACTTCCAAAATAAGTTTTTTTATCATAAGATTGCATTAAGGCATCAACAATATGTTTGGTAAAGGCTTTATTTTGACTATATGCATGAGGAGAATTCAACACGGATTGCAACAAGGAAATACAATCTACTAAAGAACAATTATCATAATTAAATTTCTTGACATCCAAGATAGTGGGTTCAATGCTATTTAAAGTTTTAATTTCTCCAATTCCACTTTTACCAAATTTAGCATCAAGATCAAAATACTCCAAATTATCAGAATGCTTTTTAATCAAATTTGATTTACTTCCAGTCCCCTCATTATCAAGATTAATATTGAAAAACAAAGATTTAATAGGGGGCACATCAATAACTTTTAGATCTTCATCATTATTTTCATCCAACTTTTCTGGTTTGGCAGCCATCTTATTGACCAAGGTGGCTTGCTTATCAGAAATTTGGGCAATAGATTTTTCAGGGCAAGCAATCTGAGAGTTCAAACCATAAAATTCTTTAGACATATCATCAAGCTCTTTATTCATAAATTCCATAAAGCTTTTTTGTTCTTTAAGATCTTTTCTAAAGAAACTATTGTGCTCAAATTGCAAGGTCATAAAGCTTCTAATGTTTAACTCAATCTCATCCAATCTTTTAAGATGGAGATCAACATTTTTAGGTAAATCCATAAAGGCAGAGAGGCACATGAATGGCAAGCGAAAGGGAGGAGATTGGGAAAGAGAGGGCGAATAAAATGTCAAGGGTGAAGTGGGGGAGAGGAAAACGAGAGGCAAATGGCAAACAATGTAAATGCGAGGGAGATAAGTTTGTGATGGGTACTTGGTATGTCTTGACTTGAGCGAAGACCTCCTCGGCAACGGTGCCAGAAATCCTTCTTGCTACATCTTGAGCATGCATTGGTTTTCCTTGAAGAGGAAAGGGTGATGCAGCACAGTAGCGTAAGTATTTCCCTCGGTTTTTGAGAACGAAGGTATCAATCCAGTAGGAGGCTCCTCACAAGTCCCGCGCACCTACACAAACAAACAAAGAACTCGCAACCAACGCAATAAAGGGGTTGTCAATCCCTTCAAGGCCACTTGTGAAAGTGAGATCTGGTAGAGATAATATGATAAGATAAATATATTTTTGGTATTTTATGATATAGATTGGAAAAGTAAAGATGAAAATAAAAGTAGATTGAAAGCTTATATGATAAGAGATAGACCCAGGGGCCATAGGTTTCACTAGTGGCTTCTCTCAAGATAGCATAAGTATTACGGTGGGTGAACAAATTACTGTCGAGCAATTGATAGAAAAGCGAATAATTATGAGATTATCTAGGCCTGATCATGTATATAGGCATCACGTCCATGACAAGTAGACTGACTCCTGCCTGCATCTACTACTATTACTCCATACATTAACCGCTATCCAGCATGCATCTACAGTATTAAGTTCATGAAGAACAGAGTAACGCTTTAAGAAAGATGACATGATGTAGAGGGATAAACTCATGCAATACGATATAAACCCCATCTTTTTTATCCTCAATGGCAACAATACAATACGTTCCTTGCTGCCCTTGCTGTCACTGGGAAAGGACACCGCAAGATTGAACCCAAAGTTAAGCACTTCTCCCATTGCAAGAAAGATCAAGCTAGTAGGCCAAACCAAACTGATAATTCAAAGAGACATGCAAAGATAACTTAATCACACATAAAAGAATTCAAAGGAGATTCAAATATTTCTCATAGATAAACTTGATCATAAACCCACAATTCATCGGATCTCGACAAACACACCGCAAAAAGAGTTACATCGAATAGATCTCCAAGAAGAGGGAGGAGAATTTTGTATTGAGAATCAAAGAAAGAGAAGAAGCCATCTAGCTAATAACCATGGACCCGAAGGTCTATGGTAAACTACTCACAACTCATCGGAGAGGCCTTGGAGTTGATTTAGAGGCCCTCCATGGTGGATTCCCCCTCCGGCAGAGCGCCGACGATGGCTCTAAGATGGGATTTCGCGGATACAGAAGGTTACAGTGGTGGAAATAGTTTTTCAGTGGCTCCCCTGATGGTTTCAGGGTACATGGGTATATATAGGAGGAAGAAGTACGTCGGTGGATGCTCGAGGGGCCCACGAGGGTGGGGGGCGCGTCAGGCACCCTAGTGGTCGCCTTGCTTTTTTCTTGACTTGCACTCTAGGTCCTCTGGATCACGTTTGTTCCAAAAAGATTGCTCCCGAAGGTTTCATTCCATTCGGACTCCGCTTGATATTCCTTTTCTTCGATATACTAAAATAGGCAAAAAAACAACAATTCGGGCTAGGCCTCCGGTTAGTAGGTTAGTCCCAAAAATGATATAAAAGTGTAAAGTAAAGCCCATAAACATCCAAAATCGGTAATAAAATAGCATGGAACAATCAAAAATTATAGATACGTTGGAGACGTATCACCACACCGTCGTGCTGCCGGGAACTCATGCTACTATTTCACCATCGCTCGCTGGATCGAGGAAGTGAAGGCGTCATCAAGTCGTACGTGTGTTGAACACAGAGGTGCCATCCGTTCGACACTTGATTGGGAGTTCATGGACGGATCATGATTGGATCACGAAGACGTTCGACTACATCAACTGGGTTTATTAACGCTTCCACTTAGCTATCTACAAGGATATGTAGATGCAAACTGCCCTCTTGTAGATGTTCGTCTCCTAGATCGATCTCGGTGAGCGTAGGATTTTTTTTCCTTGCAACGTTCCCCAATAATGGCATCATGAGCTAGGTCTTTGCGTAGATGACATCATGAGTAGAACACAAAGGAGTTAATGGGCGCTGATGTTCAGATTGCTTCCTTCCTTAGTCTTATGTTGATTCAGCGGTATTGTGTGATGAAGGGGCGCGGACCAACTTTACATGTTCACGTACATGCGACTGGTTCCATCGACTGACATGCAACTTGTTGCATAAAGATGGTTGGCAGGTGTATGTCTCTCCCACCTTAGTTGAATCGGATTCGACAAAGGCGGTCCTTGTAGAAGGTTAAATAGAAACTTGAATATCACTGTTGTGGCTTTGCGTAGGTAAGAATGGTTCTTAGTAGTCACCCATAGCAGCCACGTAAAACATGCAGCAACAAAGTAGAGGACGTCTAACTTCTTTTTGCAGGGTATGTTGTTATATGATATGGCCAAAGACATGATGAGATATATTTAATGTATGAGATGGTCATGTTTTGTATAGATTATCACGACTTGCATGTTGATGAATACGGCAACCGGCAGGAGCCATAGGTTTGTCTTTAATTATTGTATGACCTGTGTGTCAATCATTAAGCGCTATGTAATGCTTTACTTTATCGCCAAGCGGTAGCAATAGTTGTAGAAGCATGGTTGGTGTGACAACACCGATGGTGACACGATGATGGAGACCATGGTGTCATGCCGATGACAATGGAGATCATGCCGGTGCTTTCGAGATGGAGATCAAAAGCACAAGTTGATGGCCATATCATGTCACTTATGATTTGCATGTGATGTTAATCCTTTTATGCGTCTTATTTTGCTTAGGACGACGGTAGCATTATAAGGTGATCCCTCACTAAAATTTCAATATAAAAATTGTGTTCTCCCCAAGTGTGCACCGTTGCGAAAGTTTGTTGTTTCGAAGCACCACGTGATGAACGGGTGTGATAGACTTTTATGTTCGCATACAACAGATGCAAGCCAGTTTTGCACATGCGGAACACTTGGGTTAAACTTGAAGAGCCTAGCATGTACATACATTGCCTTGGAACACAAGAGACCAAAAGGTCAAACATGAGTCATATAGTAGATATGATCAACATCGAGATGTTCACCATTGAAACCACCTTATCTCACGCAATGATCGGACTTGAGTTGGTGAATTAGTTCATGTTATACTCGGATAACTGGAGGGATGTTGATTTGAGTGGGAGTTCTTAAGTAATATGATTAATTAAACTCATTATCTTGAACAAAATTCTAGGTTTTCTTTGCAAAGTTATGTTGTAGATCAATGGCTCGCGTAGTAGCTCCCCTGAATTTCAATGCATTCCTAGATAAAGCTAAGCTGAAAGATGATGGAAGTAACTTTGTGTCTTGGGCCCGTGATCTCTACTACGCAATTTTATTCTTGTAGACTCGTGTTAGGCCTCCAAGCGCCAGAGTTTTGTAGGATAGTAGAAAATTTGCCTCAAGTGGATGACCTAAGGTTTATCAATCCGTGGGAGGCATAGGATGAAGATGGTATCTCTCAAACAACCTTGCAACCAAATACAAGAAATCTCTTGTGTCCCCAACACACCCAATACAATGGCAAATTGTATAGGTGCACTAGTTCGGTGAAGGGATGGCGATAAAAGTGTAATATGGATGGTAGAAATATATTTTTATAATCTGACTAAATAAAAACAGCAAGGTAGCGAACGATAAAAGTGAGCACAAACGGTATCACAATGCTTGAAAACAAGGCCTAGGGTCCGTACTTTCACTAGTGCAATCTCTCAACAATGCTAATCTATTGGATCATATAACCATCCCTCAACGTGCGATGAAGAATCACTCCAAAGTTCTTATCTAGCGGAGAACATAAGAAGAAATTGTTTGTAGGGTACAAAACCACCTCAAAGCTATTCTTTCCGATCAATCTATCCTAGAGTTCGTACTAAAATAACACCGAGCTATTCTTTCCGATCTATCTAACCAAGAGTTTGTACTAAAATAACAACATATGATACACATCAACCAACTCTCATGTCACCTAGATACTCCAACGTCACCAAGAGTATTCGTGAGTTGATTATATGATATGCATCAAACAATTTCAAATACATAATACTCAATCCAACACAAAGAACCTCAAAGATTTCCCCAAGATTTCTACCGGACAAACAAAGACGAGAACATGCATCAACCCCTATGCATGGATTACTCCAATGTCACCTAGGGAATCCATGAGTTGATTGCCAAAACATATCAAGTGAATCAATATGATACCCCATTGTCACCACGGATATTCATATCAAGATATACAGTAACACTACAAAAAAACACACATTCGTGACATTTTGGGCCAAACGAATTTTTTTTCTGTCATACATATGACACTTCTATGACGATAATTGTGACAAAACCCGGTATCATCATAGATGTGGTGGGCTCCTACTTCTATGACAAAAAATCATGACAAAAAATGGGCTTTTCGTCTTGGGCGGGTCGGAGACGCAGCTGCATGACATTCTTTGGGCCGTCCATGACGGAAAAAACCGTGGTAGAAGCGAGGGGGGGGGGAATTCAGGGAGTTGCCGGTTACGGTGGGAGGTCGGGGGCCGAGCAATGCACATTTCTCTCGTACACATACGCGCGTGTGTGCGAGGCATTGGCTCTAACTGAACCTGAGCGAGGCGTTGGGCTCTAACTGAACCCGAGTGATTGCACTGCAGGCTACACGTTACTGAACCCGAGCGATCGATCGATGGCTATTAACTGAACCCGATGGAGCGATTCCTTCGCTACTGCTGCTAATTGAAGCCGATCGATT
>NC_041383.1:663614040-663621727 GCF_002162155.2 Triticum dicoccoides | reverse complement strand
AGGGGTGGCCGTGGAGGGGTGGTTGAACAGGACCCCGTGGTGTGGAGGGCTGGATGAACAGTAGACAGTGGAGGGATGGATGAATAGTAGACGGTGGAGGGCTGGATGAACAGTAGACGGTGGAGGGATGGATGAACAGTAGACGGTGGAGGGCTGGATGAACAGTAGACGGTGGAGGGCTAGATGAACAGTAGTCGGTGGAGTAGCGCGTGGTGGAGGCTGGATGAACAGGAGCCCGTGGAGGCTGGAGGAGGTCGACGGTAGCCCGTGGAGGCTGGAGGAGGTCGACGGTAGCCCGTGGAGGCTGGAGGAAGTCGACAGTGGAGATGAACAGTATCCCGTGGAGTCCCGTTTTGTGGTACGCCACACCCCTCCTGATGAATAGGACCCCCGTTTCGACCGTAGGAGGTCCGTTTCGTCCATTTTGCGGTACGCCACACCCCTCCCGATCAACAGGACCCCCATTTCGACCGTAGGAGGTCTGTTTCCTCTGTTTTGCGGTACGCCACACCCCTCCTGATCAATAGGACCCCTGTTTCGACCGTAGGAGGTCCGTTTCCTCCGTTTTGCGGTACGCCTGGCCCCTCCCGATCAACAGGATCCCGTTTCGAACGTGGCCGGTCGAACACAGGGCCGTTTCCTCCGTTGTGCGGTACGCCAGGCCTCGTTTCCATAGCCTATTCCGTCCAAGCCCTCCCGGTGAACACGACCACGCATTCCGTTCCGACCCAGCCGGTTGGCTCCCCATGAACATGACGACGACGTTGTTTCTCCATTCCAACCCAGCCATGTACGTATGCGCGAGTAGGCGTTCGAGACCCTGCCCGTATGTACGTACGTGGCCATATTTTCTTTCTTGCACCCTCGCCGCTGTACGTACGTGTACATGCTACGTGCGCGCCTCTACTATGACACGTGTGCGCCTCTACATCGACCAGTATGTACGTACATGTTCGCGACCAGAATGACAACGCTAGTATGCTTCGACCAGGTGGGTCCCGATTGTCACGCACTTCCTTGCCTGCGAAGATGTAGCTGGTGGGTCCTAGCAGTCAGGGGGGCGAATCGTTTTTTTTCCCGGACGCACTTCCTTGCGTGCGAAGATGTAGCTAGTGGGTCCCAGCAGTCAGGGGGGCGAATCGTTTTTTTGCCCGGACGCACTTCCTTGCGTGCGAAGATGTAGCTGGTGTGTCCCAGCAGTCAGGGGGAAACTTTTTTTCATGAAATATGGTGGCCCGTCCGGTGGGTCCTCGCTATCAGGTGGAGGAATCATTATTTTCCGCATAATAAGGAGGCACTTCCTTGCTGTGGCCGTGGACCCAGCTGTCAGCCTCTCCAAGTACAGTCCACGTCCGATGGAAGTCTACCCTTGACCACGTTCACCACGCCGCGCCGAGAGCACCACGGCGGTGGATGACGGTGAGGCCTAGGAAGGGGACGACTCGGAGCCGGGGAAGACGCAGTAGTGGATGCCCACGCGAAGAGGAGTACGAGGGTTCACTGGTTCGGCTGCGGTGTGAGGCTGCTGTCGCCGCAGAATAACAAGGGGTGTGGGTGAGTAGAGGGATGGCCTGGCCAGCGGTGGGAGTAGTAGGGGGCGGTGAGGCCTCCACGGCATCACAGCCGGCCCGGGAGGCAGGAGCACACAGCACGACCGGCGCTGGTTTGGGCGGCTGGAGCAAGAAGACCAGAGGTTGAAGAAGCACTACAACCGTTGGATGAACATCGTACAGTAACAGGAGCTAGAATCATTCATATTGACTAAGTTGACAAAGCCCTCCGTCCCCATCAACTTGGTAGGCCCACAAGATAGCCTCCCAGTATGATGGGTTCCAGCTGGCAGGGGGAGTATTCTTTTTTGTGTGCGTAATACGGAGGCACTTCCTTGCATGCGAAGATAGCTGGTGGGTCCAACAAGTCTGCAGGGGCACGTTTTTTTGCGAAATACAGAGGCCCTTCTGGTGGGTCCCAGATGTCAGGTGGAGGAATCATTATTTTGCGCGTAATAAGGAGGCATTTCCTTGTGTGCGGCCGTGGACCCAGCTGTCAGCCTCTCCACGCACATTCTACTTCCGATGGTGTCGTTCGTTGACTATGTTGACCACGCCGCGCCGAGCGCATCCAAGGTGGTGGACAACGGCGAGGCCCCGGACAGCAACGAGCCGGAGATGGGAAGACGCGGGAGTAGAGTTGCAGACGGAGAGGTGTACGAGGGTTAACTGGTTCTAGTGCGGCGTGGTTCGGCAGTCGGTGGAGAAGAACAGGAGGTGTGGAGGGTTGGAGGGATGGCCTGGCCAACGGTGGAGTAGCGCTCCATAGCGAAGCGTGCTAAGCAGAGCTGCTAGCAGCAGGAGGCGGGAGGTGGTCCTGGCGGCGCTGGAGGAAGAAGACGAGAGATTGAAGATGGATGTCGGTCGTTGGATGTAAATCCAACGGCTAACATGTCAGAATCATTTGTTGACTAAATTGACAACGACTTGCGTTGGCTTCGACCTATTGGCCCACATTTCAGCCTCCAAAAATGTGGCACGTATTCAACCCATCTTTTCAGAATTTACAGTCTTTTTTTTGCACGGTAGAATTTACAGTCAATTCGATCTTTTTTTTGAATTACAGCCATTAGCTGGGCTGGGTGAACAATTAATGTAGCGTCCATGCGGCCCATTTATTTTATTTCCTAAAAAATTACAGGCCATTTGCACTTTATCTAGATACACGATTTTGTTGGGCTGATTCTAATTGTAATGTTGGGTTGGGCCAACAATGTTATCAAAAAATAAAAAAGGGTTGAGCATTTTTTTATAAATATATTTAAATAATAAGTGATATTATTACATTTGTCCTTAAATCTTACCAAGCTTTTGTACACAATCACTAGGATTTTCGTGCAAAAACAATCCAGGATTTTATTTGTTAAGAAATTATTTTTATAAGTTAATAAGATGTGGGATATTGTTTTCTTACATATGTAAGTATCTGTTAAATATATGATGACAATAAAAATAATATATAATAACAAATAAAATAATTTAAATATATATGATATAGTTAGAAGGGAAACATAAGTTGTACCTGGCATTCCTATTCTTATATAGAAAAATAGAACAGACCTCTGCGTTTTCTTCAAAAAAATACATAAATTGGGCTGCCAAAAATAAAACCTCGGATGGGAGGTCCATAGGCCGGTCGATACATGACGACCCTAAGAAAATACAAACAGGCCCTCCCAACCGAGGTCGTGGGCTGCGCATATTAAAAATCAAAGCCTAGACGAGGGAGCCCAAAACCACGTCCAACACTTGCCAAAACTTTGTCCCTCGTTTTCTCTGTGTTTCGCACACTCGACATTGTGTGGGCATTTTTACTGTGCATCATATGAAGATGTGCTATGCATGAATGTTGATCAGCATGATGTTAACTGGCTGGTAGTTCCATTTTCGACCATGAATAGAACTTCCAACATGATGTTAACCCTGTTTGAAAAGGTCGTGTTAATATAAATGCTCTGCCTCTGAAAGTTGCAGTTTCTTATCTGAAACTGAACTTGCAGTTTCTTATCTGAAACTAAAACTTGCAGTTTCTTCTCATCTGCACTTTTATACTCCTATGAAACTACATTATTTTAAGTGCTAAAAATAGATCTCTAGAATTCATAAAATTCTTCATATGCTCAATACTGCAAATCTAAAATTCAAAAGACATTCATATCTGAAAGTACTCTCAAAATACACAACACAAAACACAATTCACAACCTGCAAATACTGACAACCCTAAGCTCCTCTTGACAATTCACAACCTTCCCGACTATTGGGCTGAGGGGTGGGCCGTGGGGGGCATCCCCCTCCTATTCCTCGGCGGCAGACAACCGCCCCGTGAGACGATGTGAATGGCGAGGGAGACGATGGTGGGGAAGCGTCGTCGGGCCAACTACTTTTCTCCTCTTGCAGTTGGGTCCGGTCGACGAAGACTCCATCGGCTCGCTCTAGCAGGACACCCTCACAAACAGCACCATGTAGATGCTCAATCCTTCAATCTCTGGTGGATGCTCCATCTAGGATCGATACTCCCACCACGCTCCCTCACAATCGGATTTGGTGAATCTGTTTGCTACATGGCCCAGAGGAGCAGCTCTATGTACTCCGGCGCGACTCCCTCCGGGAGTATGGCCGCCTTTTCGCTCTGTTGCAGGCCATGGATGTCGCCGTCGCCGCTAGTTGGTCCTTGTTGTCAAACCAAGAATGTATATCCAACATCCTAGCTAGCTTCACAGGGTCGCCGTCTGCGATCCTCACGTATCGGTTGTACTCCTCCATCGATCTACTTCTCCACAGCACCTTCACTCGCCGGTGGTGGTTTTTGAATGGAAGAGGAGAGGAGCAGCGCTGGTTTTGGATTAGAACGGGAGAGGAGCAACGCTGGTTTTGGACTGGAACAGGAGAGGAGGGGCGATGGTTTTGAAATGGAAGAGGAGAGGAGCGGCGCTGGATTTAGATTGGAACAGGAGAGGAGCGATGGTGGTTTAAGAGGAGAAGAGCGGAAGAGCGGCGCTGGTCTTGGAGGTATTATTTTTTGTTGTTTTGTGTATTTTGGGTCAAAGTTTGACCACGTACTGTATGTGACAAGCAAAATGTGAATGCATGTCACCAAAAATTGTATCATTTGGTTCGTATCTGAATGTACTTTCAAATTATAATATTTTTGCAATGTATAACATATATTTTATGTGCGAAAATCATGGTCAATTATGACCCAGAATAAAATGGAGACTAGTTAATGTGGGGTCGCTTTCTTAATTGAAGGGTAAATTGATTTTGATTTTGATCCAGTCACAATGCGCCGGCCCTCTCGCCCAATCCTAAATCGCTGCCGCACGCTCCTCTCCCTCTTCTCCATTGCAAAACCACCTCCTCTCCTCTCCATCATCTCCATTCCAAAACCACCGTCTCGCCTCTCCCTCTTCTGATCTTCTCCATTGCAAAACCACCTCCTCTCCTCTCCATCATCTCCATTCCAAAACCACCTCCTCTCCTCTCCATCATCTCCATTCCAAAACCACCATATGGCCTCTCCCTCTTCTGATCTTCTCTCCATTGCAAAACCACATCCTCTCCTCTCCATCATCTCCATTCCAAAACCACCTCCTCTCCTCTCCCTCTTCTCTATTGCAAGACCACCGTCTCTCCTCCCATCTTCCAAAGCTAGCACCAGACCACTCAGAATGACATCTATGGAGAGGATGCAGCAGCGAATCAAGCAGATCGCCGGCGGCGACCAGGCAAAGTTAGCCAGGTTGTAGGAGATCCTTAGTTGGTTTGACAATGAGTGGGATATTTCAAGGACGGTGCGGGCCATGTGGCAATGTATGCGAAAGAGCGAGACGGCGGCGATGAGGGCGGCGATGTACATGTACTCCTCGGAGGCCGCAGTCCTCCGAGTTCATCGAGTATCTCCTATGGGCGATGGAGCAGACAGATTCGCCTTAGGCGACAGTCAGGCGGAGCTAGTGGGCGTACAGGTCGAAGGTGAAGCACCCAGAGGATAACGAATCGATCGAGTATGGTGTGATGTTCGTGAGGGTGCAGAGCCAGCCGGAGCCATAGGAGAATTCGTTCTCCCACCGCAAGATGAGGCCGGATGGCGCGACGTCGCTTCCCCGCCGTTCTCCACGGTTCCCTCGATGCTCGCCTCATTTCAACGGCGGCGGTAGGGTTTAATGTAAGCTTCGCACTAACCTAATCTTCCACCTGCTCATGCTTACAATCAGTGTGACAGCTAATGAAAATCATGCTTACAATCAGTCTCCGAGTACTACGCCAATCACCCTAAAATAGCTATGGACCTTTGGATCGAAGTTGTGACACAGTGTGCAAATAAAGAAAAATAGATTGGTGCTTCTTTCAGAAAAGAGTACTCCCTAGAAAACTGTCAGTATAAGCTACTAGTATTTGGTTAGAGGATTTGCTGCCGAGAAAGATCCGTCCACAGAGAGTGCCACACATCCCACTGGTGGTGGTGGATGCCAATGCATGCATGCAGCATGGTTGGTATCGGTAATTTTTACTTGGCACACCTCGCACTCTGCATATATGCCGGTTCCATACGTACATTTGTGCAGTTCCACCAAAATGCAGCTGAATAACCCTGTTTGCACAGATAATGAAAAAGCGTGATTACATTATAGTGGCACTAGTTAATGAAACACACAAAATAAATAGAAGAAAATATTGCGATAGTATCATAGTATGCCATGTTGCGAGGGCGAGATGGGCCCTGCGACGCCTCATACGGTACGCCTCATACTGGACATCGTCCCAAGTCTCCCAGATACACCTTCTGCGAGTGATGAACATCAGTGTACAGCAGTAGTACAAGGAGGCGCCTTGAGATATTCAAATCTCTATTTTTGTACATATCAACTAAAATTAAGCACCCCAGTTTGCAGAAACGCTTAAACATTAACAATGGGACTAGTTAATGAAACATACTTTAACAAAGAGAAGCACTTTCTTTATCTACATTGGAAATGAAATGATAGAGATAACACTCGCTCTATTTTAACTGTATTATTACACTAGTAGAAAAAGGGTCAAATGTGAAGCACATTAGTGCCGGTTTGAATTTGAGCCGGCACTAATGTATCCATTAGTGCCGGTTACAACGGCTAGGTGGGCGGACATCATTAGTACCAGTTCATGGGCAACAATTAGTACCGGTTCATGCCACGAACCGGTACTAATGATGTTGTGTCAGGCTGTGGGCCCCACGAACACCTTTAGTACCGGTTCATGGCATGAACCGGTACTAGAGTTTCTTATTAAGCTGATTTTTAGTCCCACCTTGCTAGGAGAGAGGCAGTGGGAGCGGTTTATAAGCCGTGAGTGCAGAGACGATGAAGGAGAGGCGCAATGCTCACCTGCAGGTTGCTTAGCTTCAAGCCTTTAGGAATAGAATAGATTGCACAGAGCTATGTGCAGTGTAGTCTACCCTATTCCGAAAGGCTTGAAGCTAATTAACGAGCATTGCACATTTTTTTATTTTTAATAACTTATTAGAAATCCGGACTTCTTGTGTTACGGCAAAAACTGGATGCACTTCGTGTACAAACTGGACAATCTCTTTCGAAGTATCAGGGCCGGATTCAGACGAAAACTCATCTGTTACACCGGCACTTCATTTTTTAAACTTATTACAACTTCAGACTTTTTTGCGTTCAGTACTCACCATTCTAAGCCACGTCATCAATTTTCAACCCTTTCTGACATCATTTGCTCCCCTAGCACGAACCGGTACTAAAGAGGTTGTGGCAGGGCTATTTTTAGTCCCACCGCGCTCCCATAGCAAGATTTTGACCACCTTAAATATGATACTTCTCAAACTATCACAAGCATTTGGTCTTCATTGAACTCTATGTGTAGGATCTGTGGCTGCAATAGGAGTCTTCGCCGGTTCTTAAATCAGTTTGACAATTTAGATTTTATACAAAAAGATCATTGATGAGCAATGTAGTTTTTATGTACTTCTCTGTAGCAGTAGCGCGTTTTGGCTGAAAGGCGGTACTGATCAATGTATTTTTTCTGTGTTACTTCTCAAACTATATAAAAAGGAAGAATAGGAAGAGGAAGAGGAAGAAGAAGAAGAAGAAGAAGAAGAAGAAGAAGAAGAAGAAGAAGAAGAAGAAGAGGAATA
>NC_041383.1:663612484-663613419 GCF_002162155.2 Triticum dicoccoides | reverse complement strand
AATGCAGGAAAGAAAAAAAATTATATAAAGCAAAAATATTCACAAAGAAACTAAATACAACAAAAAAACTACTCAGAAATAAATAGAAGAAAAAAATAAAGCAGAAAAGAAAAAACTATATAAAAAAATTACTCAAAAATAAATAGAAGAAAAAAAATAATGCAGAAAAGAAAAATAAAATATATAAAGCAAAAATATTCACAAAGAAACTAAATACAGCAAAAAAACTACTCAGAAATAAATAGAATAAAAAAATAAAGCAGAAAAGAAAAAACTATATAAAAAATTACTCAAAAATAAATAGAAGAAAATAAATAATGCATGAAAAAAAATAATATAAAAAAATGTTGGGGCGCTGCCCGCTGGGCCTGCTAGACCTAGGGTGTGCAAATACAGGCCCAGAAGGGCCAGCAGGCTCACAGGGCACCGCGCCCTAGTTAGGTCCAGAAGCCTGCTATATAAAGGAGTTCAAAAGGGCAGCCGCAGCTGGGTTTATAAACCAGTGCGTCTGCCCTTCGCTCGGCGAGGTGGGACTAAAAGTAGCGCACTGCGGGTGGCAGCGCACGACCAGTTGTACCGGTTGGTGGCTCCAACCAGTA
Organism: Triticum dicoccoides; assembly: GCF_002162155.2. NCBI lineage: Eukaryota > Viridiplantae > Streptophyta > Magnoliopsida > Poales > Poaceae > Triticum > Triticum dicoccoides. Next base: position 663,612,820 of record NC_041383.1, on the reverse strand, counting down.
CTAATGTGTTATCCTTTAGTACCGGTTGGAGCAACCAACCGGTACTACAGGCCCTAGTTTCCCACCGCTTCGCCTGGCCAAAAGCGACCTTTAGTAGCGGTTGGTGGCACCAACCGGTACTAAAGGCCCCTCCTATATATATGCCACTTACGAAAATTCAGTTATCGTCGACTTCGTTCCACTTTTCTCTCGCGCGACATCTCGATCTCCGACGCCGACGCTGCCGTGCCGCCGTGCCGTCGCCCCTGCCGCACATCGTCGCCGTCCCCGCCGCCCTCGCCGCCCCCGCCACCCGTCGTCATCGTCCCCGTCGTCGCCGCGCGCCCCCGCCGCCCG
>NC_041383.1:663581974-663611813 GCF_002162155.2 Triticum dicoccoides | reverse complement strand
CTCGCCGCCCGTCGTCGCCGCCCGTACGCGCCCGCTCCATACATACACGCATACACATACACACACACACACACTACACACACACATATACACGCACACACACACATACACACACACACACACTACACACACACATACACGCACACACGCATACACACATACACACACACACTACACACACAGGCATACACATACACACACACATATTTTTTTACTTATTTTCTGTTTTCTATTGTTTAGATGAATTAATTAATATAACTAGTTTATTTTTAGTAAATGTTTAGTTGAATTAGTTGAATTAATAGAAGTAGTTTATTTTTAGTAAATGCTTAGTTGAACTAATTGAATTAATATAACTAGTTTATTTTTAGTAAATGTTTAGTTGAACTAGTTGAATTAATAGAACTAGTTTATTTTTAGTAAATGCTTAGTTGAACTAATTGAATTAATATAACTAGTTTATTTTTAGTAAATGTTTAGTTGAACTAGTTGAATTAATAGAACTAGTTTAGTTTTAGTAAATGCTTAGTTGAACTAATTGAATTAATATAACTAGTTTGACGACGGAAAATTTTTCATTATGTGCGAATACTGTGAAGACCAGAGCGGCCAGTGCGACAGAAATTTCCTTGTTGATGATAGGCGATTCAGCATCAAGCTGGATGAGACCTTCGAATTTGATACAGTAAGTCACAACGACAAGTCTGTTTTCGTAATTAAGCATGACTTATATATGCTTCATTTGCCTGACTTATAATTTTTAATTTTCACTATTCTACTAGCGCATCCCCTGCCATGCATGAATTTTTGTCTTGGATAAGATAGGTTTCAAGGATATGGAAACTATGGAGGTAAAGAGAGTTTACCTACAAACTGAGCATGGTTATACTTTCAACCTCAAAGTATACAATGCACACACATACACCTATTTTGAATGCAAAACTTGGCAAGCACTATGCAAGGCTTATGCATTTGAGCCTGGTATGGTTATCATCTTTGATATTCGTCCGGAAGATGATATTGAAGGTAATAGAGACATATGGGTCGATGTGCAGACGCCTCCAGTTCTACCATTATGTGAGTTCTTCTCAACTATATTTTTGTCTTTGATATTGCTTATTCAAAAAGAATTGACAACTAATTTCTATTGACAGCTTATTTCCATTCAAGCAAACATGTCCGGTGCTTGGTGGACATGACCTACTACTGTCCCGGAGCTGAATAAACTGCGAGGAGATAAGTCATTATGTTTCATGGCTTGAGGATCTTCATACTGTCAAGACAAATTTTCTCCCTGCACTTAGAAATGTTAGTACTCAAAACGTGCGACCAATAGTGATGGTATTGAACTACGGTCACATCTATTTAGGAATGATGGTAAGATTTTTACTATTTGTCCTCAGTGCATCTTTTGCATACATAATTTTTTTGCTAAACTTTCATTGCTAAGTATATTAATTAAGTACTATACGATGTTCTTCAACAGGGACTCCCGATGATAGTTGTGCCTCAGGGGATCGAGACTAAAGGTTGCATGTCAATTGTTAGCTTACGGCCAAGATATCCTGCATTGCACATGAATGCATTCAGGATTTCTAGAAGCGATGAATGCTTAATAGTGAAAGATTGGAGGAAAATTGTTAACGATCGCAGAGAAGTATTAGGGGGCAGCAATGAGAAGCGCAGCCCACGATTAGGAGACAGGTTGATCTGCATGCTCCAGTATGATGAATCAAGAGAGATATACATGTTCTATGCTATTTTACTAGAGAGAGAGAGAGTAGTTAGCAGGAGTGATTTAGCTAGTTCATGCTGCTCTTAGTACTTGTCCTTTCATGTCCGTGTTCTTCGTTCTGAACTTAATTTCAAATAGTGATTTGCTTTTTGTGGTGTTATATATATATATATATGTATATATATATATATATATATATATATATATATATATATATATATATATATATATATATATGAACGCTTATAATATCATGACAATAATGTTGAACTCGATGATATTTTTGCTTCTGGTACAAGTGAATGTTTCTTCTTTAAGCTACTGTTGGTGGTGATTAGATAGCGGTAATGACTATGATGATTAAATAGTGATAATGATGACTACGATGATTTTTAGTTAGCTAGCTAGAGTATACATATACTCATGTTGATGATATGATGCAAGAGTTTTTATATTAATATGATGATGATGAGTTATTATATCATTTAATGAAAGAAACCACAGATTAGTTTTAGCTGGATGGATCCTACCTAAGTGATCAAGTATATATATTCCATATCCATATATATTATACTTGATCACCTAATTAGGTGATCAAGTATAATATCGATATGGCATATACTTGATCACTTATAGCTAGCTAGATCCTTCAGTCGAAACTAATCTGCGGTACTTTCATCTAATGATTTAACAACTCATTATAATGTAAAACAATCACTAAATTAAATTGAAAACACAAAACTAAAGGAAAAACTAAAAATAAACACCCAAACATTTAGTACTGGTTGGTGTTACCAACCGGTACTAAAGCCCTACGCGCACCCGGGCATGGCTCGTGCCACGTGTTTGCACTTTAGCGTCGGTTCATGACAAACTGGTACTAAAGGGGGGGGGCTTTAGTCCCCACTCTTTAGTGCCAGTTGGCGAACCGGCACTAAAGGCCGTCACGAACCGGCACTAAAGGCCGGTTCTGCACTAGTGTTACTTCATTTTATCAGTGACACTAGGGTCGAGCAGGTGGCAAATGAGGTGTACCGTGCGTTGCAAGATGGAGGCCGGGGGTGCTTAGACTGGGATGCTGAAGCTGGCTCTTTCAGTTACGAACATGGATGATTCAATTCATGGGACCTTTTGGTGCAGTTCACCTAAAATGAAGCAACGTCCCGTGAGCTAGCAGCTTCTTCTTCAATTTTTTTTAAGAAAACGGCTCCAGCCCCGGTTCCATTTCCATCAGAAAACGAAACCCACAGAGCTTCTTCTTCATTAGTTGCCATAAAATTGAGCAACATCAAGGTTGGTTGTGAAGCTCCTGGAATGCTCAACTATAATTTGGATATCATTTGTGCAGTTCAACTAAGATCGAGCGTGAAATGTATATCTCTGTTTGCACAAAAAAGGTGGAAAGGAGGGTGACCAACAAGTGATGAAACATGCATCAAATGAAAAGAAGCATGTTCCTTATCTGAATGGCAATCCTACAAGGACAGTAGCAATTTCTGAAGTAGTGGCATTGCTAGATATTAGTGTGGGCATTAGGATTAAGTATGACAACCGTTAAATACGACATTACTTTGGGCACGGGAGAGTAGGCGGACCAGGACAGTTGCATTTCTAACGAAAAGAACCAACTTATCTTAATGGGAAATTTTAGCAGGACATGTAAAGAAGTGCCATTGATTCATATTACTGGAGGCATTACATTGGAAACAACATTGGTTTAACGTGTCCTTACTTTTAACAGTGCGAATGCTACATTTTACCAGTGGCATTACATAAGAGTGGCTTGGGGCAACAAACATCAGAACAAGATATCTGGGTTGGTCCCATTTTTGTTCGGTATAGCCACCTTATACTGTGTGAGGCTAGCAAATCTAGTGCTGGACTTACTCTGTTGACTTGTCCCCCAGTCCCCACTTTCTTTCCTTTTTCAACCAATAGATCGGGTTTATATTGAGTTTGTACTATGTTTCCCTTTATTTCCCTATTAGACCTAGAGACCAGTTGGATAGCCAGTCTCTGCTACTTTTTGCCCCCATTATTTCCTCTTTCGACCAAGTCCTAGATTCAGGTAACAAATCCTCCCCCACCCCCACCCCCTTTCTTACTTGTTTGAACCAAGTAGTACTAGATTCAAGTGCATGAACTAGTTTTACCTCTTAAACGTAAAAAAATTATGTGGTTTTCGAACAGCCGATCGATCCTATCTACGAGGGGGCCTGAGAAATAGTAAAAGTTACAAATGCAGCGACGTCAGGAGCTTGGGAAGTAGAGCAAGGCCGGTTTCGAAGGAAGTTATACCTGATGGTCACTGGGATGTCGCTAGGTGGGCGGCGGGAGGCCGGATCTGCCCACACTACGGCAGTGAGGAAGAAGGGGTCGGAGGTCCTCCCTCGCCAGCGGTGCTTGGGAGAGAATCGCAAGGCAGGCTGATCGGGACGCACCCAGCAGTGGGTAAGAGCCGTCGCCGAGGACGACCGCGTGAATGTTGCACCTTCTCACCTTCCCCGGCGGAGAGGATCCAGCTGGATCTGTGACCAGCGGTGAGCAGAGAGAGAGAGAGAGAGTGTGTGGCCACCGCTATCGTGTTTAGATCTAGAGAGGCCAAAACAGTGTGAAGAGAGCAACACTAGCAAGAAAGCGCGGAGGCTCCTACCTATATAGTGGAGTAGTACTTAGTTTTCTTTTGTCTACCGGAGCCGGCTTGACCTCGTCAATGACTGTCGAGAAGTCTTCATGCACGTGGCCCGGAGGCGCAGTTGTCGTCATTTTGATCTAAGGCGCCAGATTATAACATATAACACGAAAAAATGCCACATGAGAAGAAATCATAACTTCACTGCCCAAAGGAGACAACATGAATCCCGACGGACAAACTAGACGAGGAACAAAGCTCAAATTAAAGATAAACTCGTAGAAAAGGGGTCCGTCGATAGATGTCCTAATTAACATAGCCGGCTTGACCTAGATGGCAGCCGAGTAGTCACTGTTCGTGCATGTGCCCCCAATGACTAGCCCAACTCAGTTGTCGCTGTTTAACCCTCGCAGTCATCCGAAGCACATGACACATAATTTTGCGAGATGACAAGAAACCTTTTTTAGATTTCTCACCACAACTACAGCCATGTACAACATAGCCTGCACGATATGTAGACGATAGAGAATCCAGGCGTGTCTGCTGGAGTCTGGTCACATGCATGGACGAACTGATCTTCCGTGTCTTGCAGGGATCGTCCAGGCACTAACGTAGTACAACACTTCTCTAGTACTATTGCTCGTCTCCCTCTTCTATTAAGTCATCCGACTTCCGGGGCCGGGGAGTGTGCCTATGGTCAGTTCTCAATTGCTGTCCCACATGTGTGTGCGAACGCAATATGACGCGTGTTCCATTCGGAGAGCAGCGTGCCAGACCGACCGACCGTCTGGGGTGCGACGCGAATGCGATGGGCGTGCTGTATACTCCGTACATGTGTACCGCCGTTTTCTAGATGCTTTGCTCCATGGCACGGGCGCAATCCATGGATACAAAATTAGTATTTGTATACTATTTAAAAGTCAAGGGCGGGGCTTTTCCTGTCCGGTAGGCGGCGGGACAGTTCTTCCTAGTCGGTTCGACAGAGACGCGAGAAGACGAGGGAGTAGGCTGCTGCAAACGTAGGGCTGTGTGATTTGACAACGAGTTACTGCTGGACAGGTGGGGCCCCGTGATTTGACTTGCCATTATCATTTTAACTGCGGCGCTATGACCGGCGTGAGTCTCCCGATTCCTGACCACCTCCATACAGGTGCCTCTCCCAATGCTCCACCATGTAGTATAGGCTGGCTCTTGCATGAGAGCCCACTTCTCCACTTTTTCCTTGCCTCTCTTTCCTCCAGATATGCAAAAATGCCATGTAAAGCGCACTATTGTACTTACTTGCTCCTACAGGTGCTTAAGCTTGCCACATAGGCATAAAGTCTGATGTGGCAAGTTAATCAAGAAGAGAGAGACTAGTTTGGTGACCCAAGGAAGAAACGGTGCTAAGCGCATGTACCTAGGTGAAAAGACAATTTTGAGTCTATATCTAATTAAATGAAGCAAACTTAGCAACACCATTTCATTGGAAGAGGTCACTCCTTGGCAAATGCAATAAATACTAGTACTCCCTGTGTCCCATTATATAAGAACATTTTTGACACTACACTAGCTAGTGTCAAAAACGTTCTTATATTATGGGACGGAGGGAGTCTGAAGAAAGAGATAGAGAGGAGTAAAAAAATACACATATAGCCAACCTTATAGCCAACCTTGTTGTAGTATGAGTGACTAAGTGATGACTATGTATAACATGCCAACATCAGATAGCCTAACGCACCGTGTTCAATCTCCAAGGGCGCGACCACGCGAGTGACGCGACAGTCGTGGTAGGCGCGACCATGATACGGGCTGCTAGCCGCCCTTGGATCTGAGATCAAATGGTCGCATGCTAAGTTGCTGAAAATTTGCAGAATAACCCTCCACGATATTATATTCACCCATAGGTCTAGAATCACGCCATGCAACTGTTCGATCTCCAATCCAAGGGCTCCCGGAAGCCCGTATCATGGGAGAATGGAAGGCCACTACCCTGCCGTTCGCACAGCTGGCAATTCGCTCCTACTCGTCCCCGCACGTCCTTTAATACTACGGCTGTTCACTCCTAGTCGTCCCGTCCATTCACATTAGTACATTACGGCAGTTCCACTAATCCTAACCCTCCTCCCAAATCCATGGCGTCCCAAATCTCCCTGATCGGCGGTGAGTACAAGGTTAGAACCATCACCGGCGATGAGTTCGACGTCATCTACACCCGTTCTTCCGCGACGGTGAAAGGATGCCTTTCTCGCTTCAGACGCATGTTCGAAGACTCAGATGATGAGTGGGTCGCTGGGATAGATGTTGAGTACACCACAGTCGTGGGACGAGAGAAGGATCTAAAGGACGAAGAGAGGAAGAAGCCCGCCGTGATCCAGGTTTGCGTGCATGACTTATGCTTGGTCTACCACATATGCCATGCCGATGTTGAGTGCCAGGATTTTAAGGACTTCCCCGAGAGCAACCTAGTCAAATTCGTTACTGTAGACTTTGGTAACGACAAAGAAGTCCTGTGTCGGATAGGCCTCGTTGTAGGCAACACCTTCGACCTCCAAAAGAATCGGCTGGTGTCCTCTCGTCAGCCTTCAATGCTGACCCTGGCAGGAGCCATGGTTCAGCCTTCATACGGTAAACTGGAGAAACCTCCATACACGTTTCATCGTCATGCATGGTAGCGGAATATACTAGATGTAGACCACATCCAGTACACTGCAATGGATGGCTACCTTTGTTTCAATATCTACAAGGGTTGGATGAAGAGAAACAGCCAAGTTGGCGGTTCAAGCAAAGAAGTATCGGCCAAGAGGAAGAGGGACAAGGACGAAGTCGAGGACGTGGACGAGGACTCCGAGTAAGGTGGCAGTGTCGTTGCTCATGGTGGTTCTAATGCAGTGTCTACCGGAATAGTTGCAAAGTTTAATTTCAAGTGTGCTTAATTTAATTTGAGGGGTGTGTTGTGCTGAGCCCCCCAGCAGAACTATGTTATGTTTCTTCTTGTTACTTTAACTCTTCAGTAAGTACATACTAGTATTTCTTACATTTCATCTTTTAGTTGGTATAGTACTACCACTCGTTTCTTCACATTATATACGTACAATATATATGGCCAACATCATATAGCCAGCAGTTTAGTTGTCAAAGAATTTCAGGGTGCTTAGTTTTGTCAAAGAATTCCAGGGTGCTTAGTTTTATTTGAGGGGTGGGTTGTGCTGGACACCATTATTTTGACTAGCCTTTTTAATAGTACTATATGCATAATTTGGCGACGAGCGCTCTCTATATGTACCACCTTTTTTTTATTTCAATTTTGCTCCATGGCGCAATCCATCGATACTACTGCTGTACAAAAGTATACATTTTTTAAAAGGCTAGAGGGCGGGGCAATCTAGCTTGGTAGGTTTCATGAGAGGCGAGGGCCTTTGTGATTTGACGGCTCATTAATGCTGGAAGGCGGGGCCTTGTGATTTGGCTGCTCGTATAAATGCACCAACAACCTGATCGAGGAGGAGCAAAGGAACCGTGCGGTATACTCAAGTTTTCCATTGGAGTAGTACTGCGACGGAGGAGCACGAAACACGGCAGCCCAGTGTCATATGACGATAAAAAATGATCTAATTTGCTAGTCATTTCATTGTTAGCATTGTTCTATTCATTCCCTCAAAAAACAAAAAACATTGTTCTATTCATGCCTCGCAGAGAACGTGACACGTGCGGCGAAACACCCGAAGCAAAAGATGAAACACAACAGCAAAAGAAGAAGGAAGATTATCACCCCAAATGATCGAATTCGTCATGGAGTCGTAACTGCTTCTTCATCGCCTCCATGACCTCCATCTCCTTGCGCGTCTCCTCCGCCATCTTCTTCATTCTGTCCATGACGCGGGATTTCTTGACGTGAGCCTTCATCATCTGTTCCACGGCCGCATTACGTACCTTGACAGCAGTCGGGTGCTCGATGCAGAGCTTCGCCAACTCCTCCTTCTGTTCCATGACGAGGGCCTGCAACATCTTCATCGAGGAACTACTATTCTCATGCAGCTTCTTCCACCCGACGTTCTTCTCCTTCAACAGGTCGATCTCGTGGCAGAGCTTCGCCTTGTCCTCCTGAAGTCGCAGGATTTTGCCGGTCGCCTTCTGCTCTGAGGCAATGCTCTTCTTCAGCAGCATCACCAAGCCGACGGTCAACTCCCCCTGCTGATTGAGCTCAGCGGGCATGTCGTCGAGGCTCTCCTTCAGCAACTCCATCAAGCCTTGGATGCACTCCTTCTGCTTATTGAGGTGCTTCTTGAGCTGATCGGGCACGCCGTCACGGGATAACGACTCCAGCTCCGCCGGTTCGGCATGTTCACCTCCGCGGCTAGGGCGCTCCTGGGAGCCATCGCCTGCCCGTGAGAGATCTTTCGAGGTCTCTGCGTGGCGGCGAGCCCTCTTTTTTTTTTGCAGCCTTGGTTGTCGCTCCCTTGTTACGAGTAGTTCTCGACCTAGAGCTCTGCTCACCGGCCATGGCAACGACGGACGAAGAAGAAGCACTTATGAGGAGGAAAGGTAGAGTAATTTTCAGTTAGGTAGTTCCCCTTTTTATAACCTAAGTACTAGCACTAGTAGTACTAATACCTGCATAGTGGGAACACGTTCAGGTTTGGTACGTACTAGTAGGTGTGAGCAGGCTTTCGAATGTGATGGGAACAAGGTAAAGATTAATTGATGGTTTTGGTTTCGAGGCCCGAAACGGCTCCCGATGAGTTGAGCGGAACATAAATTTCAAGTACTACACTGCTCAAATGCGTAAATATTATGTTACTGTCAAAAATTGGCACAAAATACGAAGGAGGCCAATGGAAGTACTACTAGCAACCCACGATTTAACTACTCGCATGCGTGCAATGGAGTAATAATGTCTTTCTTCCGCCCTCACGTCCACTCAATTTACATGCGCTGTATTAATTGACCATCAATGACGTGAACGACTTTACACGCATCAAATTATCACATGGGGTGGATCTTGGTACAAAATTGCGTCCGCCCGTGTACCCGCGTGTGCATGCGAGGGAATGAGTGCGTGCGTGGCGTGCGTGCACATCTTCGCTTCGTGCATGTACCGCCAGTATGGCTCAGGGAGGACGAGTACATTCTTCTGGAACCAACAGCACGTCACTGTGATCAATCCATGCAAGGAGGTCGCGACAACGGCTCCACATGTGCCACGTGGCTTCATGAACTGTAAGAGAGACACTGTGGAGCGTGCCATTGGTATTCTAATTTACGTGTTTTGCACATACTCGAAGTACTAGTAAGGTACACGTGCATTGTACACATCAGATTTTGCAACCAAATTATGAATAAATACCACACTATAAAATGTAAGCTCTGAGTCATATATGCGTGATGTAGCCCTTCGTTTAATTCTTATAATTCATCTCATTCAAAATCAATTAGTTTTTATAAAAAAGCTAAGAACGCGTGAATAGGAAAAACATGGGATTATAGTGGAATGTCGTCTTGAATCCTACAGGATTGTACGAGTGTTTGATTGTGCATAGAAACAACACAGAATTCTTTCAAAGAGGTTTGAGTGGATGGGATGTTTCCTATGAAATCTAGTGCAAATGAATCATATGGAAAAATTCCTATGGTATACAATCCTACGAATCAAACAACAAAGATAGGAAAAATTCCTAATGATTAGAATCCTCCAAAATTCCTTTGAGAATCCTTTGAATCAAAGAAGCCCTTAATCTATTTTATGATTCATGGAATTGTGCATTGTAAAGCATAAAGTAAAAACAAATAACGGCAATTCAACTAGAAAAAAAGTTTGGGCAGTTATGATACGGAAGATTCTAGAACAAAAGAGAACCACTGTTGTTTTGAGGTTTGTGCATTATGCTTAAGTTCAACCATGGAGTCTGCTAGATTGTACATGTAGCAAAATCCGGTGGGGGCTAAAAGATGGTGCGAGGGGCCGAGTGGAGGGAGACTATGAAGGAACACACAAGTGCGAGATCAATATTTAGAGAGAGGGGGTGAACACGTGCGCTGTTGCACGCAGTGGTGGAGCCATGAAAAATAAATGAGCTAGGGGGCCAAGCATTGCTAATCCTTTACGAGGAGGGTCAGTTCATGAAATTAAACCTTTTTTAGCAGCAATTGTCTAATGATCACATTCATATTAGCCTCGATATATAGTGATGTTAGGGGGGGGGGGCAGGGCCCTTACTGCCCCCTGTCTTCGCTGTTGTGCACGCATCTGAGAGATGAAGCGGAAGGCATGGATGATGAGAGGGGGACGTTGGATATATAATTAATGTGGGTGTATTAGCTATTTATGTTAATCATATATAGAGAGGTATAGATTGATCGATGTGGATATGGGAAAGAGGGTCAGACCTCACTGGATATATCGATTGATCAGTTTGTGTGGAAAACTATGAAAGACCTAGCTATATACACACATACATAGAGGAACATCGATCATTTCGCATGCACGCGTGAGAGATAAAGAATGCCCGGTATGATGGAGAGGGGGATGTGTGTGGGTGTGTGCCTTCATGGGAGACCGACCTGAAGAAAAAGATTGCATGCGTGCGATAGATAATGCCGACTGGTAGTGTGTGTGCATGCATGCACGAGAGAAAGTTAGTGGTACAATTATAAAGAGAAGACTACTGTGTGGGTGTAAAAGAATAGGTGAGGTCATAATCAATGTAAAGTTGAATTCAAATATTTGAATAAGATCCTGATGTTTGAAACCCATGCATGCATGAATATAACGGACATCTGCGCGGTGTGGTTTGGAAACGAGCATGTTGTAATGTATACACATTGAACAATGTCAGACTGATTTGAATTTGAGATACCGATGGCAGACATCATTTGCCCACGTCGCATCCGTGCATGGACACACTATTCTAATTGGAGATGATGGGCGGCTTTCGCATCACATATCTATATCTATACCCCTATATATATAATATTTTTTTATATTGTGTGCGGGTAACTTTAACTTTGAAAGATGGTCATTGGATGAGGCGAATCCGATGGTCCAAAGATGGCAAATTTGAGCACTATTGGCCGTTGGATATCATCTAGATTCCACCAGATTTCGCCACATGTATAATCTAGAAGACTCCATGGTTGAACTTAATCATAATGCACAAACATCAAAACACAAGCACTTCTTATTTGTTCTAGAATCTTCCGTATCAGAATTGCCCAAATGTTTTTCTACATGATTTGCCATTATTTGTTTTTACTTCATGTCTTACAACACACAATTCCATGAATCTTAAAATAGATTAGCTTTCTTATAAAAACTAGATGATTTTGAATGAAATGAACTATAAGAATTAAACGAACATCTACATCATGCATATATGACTCAAAGCTTGCATGCTATAATGTGTTATTTATTCATAATTTGGTTGCCAAATCTCATGAGTGCAATGCACGTGTACCTTACTCTAGTCTAAATGGTGTTTGTGTGTGTGTTGTGCGTGTTGAGGTGCAAATTGTCTTTTTTTTGGGTACACATTAAGCTTGTTCTTCCGAAAATTCAAGCCGCGCCTTGTAATGCCGAATATTGAAGCTAGCGTCTCTGTCTATTATGCTGCGAAATTCCTACCTCTTCAACCCGCGCCTTGTTAGCCCGAAATATTTAAGATATATCTTTGTCTCGTTGTGCTCCGACAACTCCCTCCATCTCAACCCGCGCCTTGCTATTCCGAAATTACAACGCGCGCGAAAACTCCCACCTCCTGTGAAATCCCGACACGCGAAATGCCCGTGGTACCCCTGAACCGAAAGAACCGCCTCAAATAGGTGGGGGGTACTTTCGTAACTTACCCCACATTTCGGACAAGCGCGTCTCTAAGCCATGGTTCCCCACTTCCATCCCATCCGCCCACCCATTCGTACACCGAGGCCGCGAAAACCCGCGACGAAACCCCACACCCTGCTTCGTCCGCCACCTAGCCGGAGCCTCTTCCTCGACGACATCGTCCACAGCAACACCTCGATGTCCCTCATCCACCGTACCGGATGAGGATCCGTCGTCGATCTCATCGTCCCGCCGGTTCAGCCACCCCGTCCTCCACCTCCAAGGAGCTGCCCCGATGTTCCCCTCCTCTTTCGCGCCACCTCCATTCCCACACCGCCGTCTTCACCTGCACCACCGGAAGAGCATCATCATCGCCATTTCCTCGGATGAAGCTGCGGCCTAATCGGCGCCACCAAAGAGGTTGTACACTAATCGCCGCATTTTCTTATTGATTCGATCTCACGGTGCTGCTAGCGCTCGGTCCCGAGCCGACACGGCGCGGCTCCATCCACGGCGGCGTCACCGGCCACTTCCTCCACGGCGTCGCTCCCTCGGCGGCGACATCCACATCAGTAGGAGCTGCTGCTGCTTTAGCTCTCGCTCGCGCTGCTGCTCTGCTGTTGCTCTCGGTCCCCTGCCTGGTCTGCTCTTGCTATTGCTCTTGCTCGCGTTGCTGCTCTCGCTCTTGCTCTTGCTTGTGATGCTGCTCCGATTTGGCTACACTTCAGGCGACTGAATCGACTTTTGGGTCAGTCGATTTTTAAGGGGTGGGCTCGCCGGGGTGAAGGAAGAACCAGCCACAGCGTGGAGGGGGGCTCGCCGGAGAGGTACCTGACTATCTATCTTAGGGTTCAGGATGTGGGCGATGGTCGCCGGCGGTGGCGGGGCGTTGGCAGGACGGTGGCGTGGGGATCGCCAGAGAAAAAGCTCGGCACGGGAGGGCCTAGAGGGATGACCGGGGCGGCAGCGGCCCGGCGGTGGGGAGTGTTTTCGGGGCGGGCGGGGCGGCGCACCGCCGGCCGCGGGCGGTGGGGGGCTGCTGTTTGGCCGATGGTAGCTGGCGGCTCAAGGGGGTGGAGGTTGAAGATGAACCACAGGCCCTTGATTTCGTATCCAACGGCTGCAAAATCGAATGACCAGAGATGAAAAAGTCAGTCGACCAACGTGTAGCCTCACCTTGCTAGTGCGTTCAGTTTCGACAGCAAAATTCAGTTTCGAGAGCAAAATTCAGTTTCAACAGTTAGGTTCAGTTTCGACAGTTAAGTTCAGTTTTGACAGTTAAGTTCAGAGATGAGCAGCTGATGTATTTTACATATAGCACTTTGTGGTTATGTATTTTACGTCATGTATTAGAGTTGCTATTAGAATTCCACTTAGGTTAACGTTGTTCGTTGTCTCTCTTGTCCTGCTTCAGCCTCGGCATCGTACAACTCACCGGAGCTGCTCCAACGACGAAACCCTCCATCACAGCGGAGCAGTACCTCGGGCTCCATCTCTAGACGCCTAAGATCTTCTTCCCCTCCTCCGACAGCAAAGTCAGCTGGAGCATCCTCACCGGCCAATCCAATCACGCTGAGATCGACATGGCTTCGCCAAGAGGTTGTACACTTGTTGCATCTCTTTTTTACTCTACATGTTATATATATTGTCCACTGAGCACTCGTAGTAGCGGGAAATACGATTATTTTATCCTACTATATGACAAGCTGTGAGGTACCAGGAAACTTAGCTATCCGTGATGGACTCTCTTGAATGCCATCATTATTTATCTCTGCGCGTTTGAGCTGTGCATTTGTCGATGGGCCTGGGAGTTGAGCTAGTATGGCAGTGGCCTGGGTCCAAAGTAATAGAAGTAGCACAAAAACATTTTTTTATTGTAGGATTTTCCTTGCTCAAGCCTGCCTACTAGAATCGCCAGTGCTTGAAAGGAAAAGTGAATGAAAAACATAGGAATTTCCTATGGTACTACTTCTCATGAATTTGGTGCAAAGGAATGGAGCAAAGGAAAACTGTAGGATTTGTTCCTTTAGTGTCTCCTTGAAAGAAAAACCGTAGGAATTCTAATTTCCACTTCTCCTCCTTTTCATATTCCTAATCATCAAGCACAAGACTAAGAGATAGTAGCATAATAGCATTATAACCGTACATTTTCTTGTGGTTTGACTTAATCTCACCATGCTTTTTTGCATCCTGTGATCTTCCAATTGTTGTGAATCAAACACCCAGATTGGCAGAAATCCTGTGTTTTTAAATTCTCTGTTTTGCACGTGCATTCCTATACTATTCTTGTCTATTTCCTATCCCTGCATTGTTAGAATCCTCAAATTCAAACAAGACCTTACTCAATTACTTCTGTCACAGATATGTGTCAAAGAAAACCTTGTGTGGTTTGTCCTGCTCCTGCGGCGCTGTGTTCCACCCTAGCTCAGCTGCTCCAACGATGGAAGGGTTCACCACAGCAGGGATCCGCTCTCCAGACTGTCTTTTGCCGCCTCAGATCTTCTTCCCCGCCGCCGGCAGCCACGATAACTGCATTACCATCATCAACTGAGCAGATGACCTTGAGGACTACACGGGTCCGCAAGAGAGGTTGCACTCTTCCGTGTCTGCTTACGTTATGCGTCGTTTAATATGATGACATGCTACATTATCATCGTGTTCACCTATTAGACTCCGAGTCAGGTCCAAACTAATGCTGAAACTTGAGTATTTAAATGGTTGTGGGGTACATATTGGGGCAGCAACCAGTACTATCTGTCTACTATCTGGTTAATCTCCGGTGTCTATTATGAGTTTCATGTTGGGTGCAAACAAACATTAAAGGAGCCATTATCTGTATTTTTTAACTAAAGCTATTATCTGCCTGCTATCATTGGTTTTGGGTCTATCCACAGTTTGCTACCATCACTCTGGATTTGTGCATGCACTCCTTACATAATCTCACTATGTTTTATTCCTATGCATGTCAGTTATTGTACACAATGGAATTGATCATGTAGAGCAAAAGAGACAAGCCTTGCGTGGCAATAAAATTTCATGGAGACGTCGTTCCATGGTGGGTGCAAAGGCAGCCCCCCCCCTCCACCCATTTCGGATCATAATCAAGAGGAAGATAACTGTTCTGAGGGGGATTCAGAAGGAGAAGACCACTCCTATTTACCCCATGAGGACTTCACTCTAACTTGGAATGCTGATGTTGGTAATATCATGCATATGGTGCCTTGCATTGCTTATTGTATACATTAAAGATGTCATCTGCTTAGTTTAGACATGCTTTGTGTCAATGCCATCTGTTTAGTTTCTTTATTGTATATGTGAATCATGCAATGCCATCTTGTCTAGCCAGGCATCATATATGTGAATTTTGCAATGCCACCCTGGTTAGCCAGTCATCTTATATGTGAATTATATCATGTCATCATGTTTTTATTATGTGTTAAATTTGTCAACAATTTTAGTACATTCAATTACTCTTCCTATGCATCAGCCATTCGGCACAGTCATGGAAAAATCTGGAGTGGAAACAAGGTCTTCAGAGTAGACAATGCTATCTGACGAAGCGCATGTCTTGCTGGTTACCGATAGCTCCTCAGAGGAGGATTCAGAGACAGATGACCAGTCATATTTTCCCCCTGAGGTGCATGCCCTAACTTGGCAGGGTTATGTTACTCATATTGTGTGTATGGTATCTTGCATTGCTATGTCATTTGCTTAGTTTAGACATGCTTTGTGTGAATGCCACCTGTTTAGTGTCTAATTACCATATATGTGAATTATGCAATGCCATCTTGTTGCAAGACATTATATATGTGAATGACGCAATGTTATCTTGTTTCAAGGCATTATGTATGTGAATTATGCAATGCCATGCTGTTTAGGCAAGAGTCATATATGTGAATTATATCATGTCGTCCTTTTTGTATTTCTCATTGCTTTTGTCGACAATGTTTGTATATTCAACTGCTCTTCCTGTGCATAAGCCATTTGAATTGGTGATGGAGAAATCTGGAGTGAAAACAAGGTCTTCAGAGCAGACAATGCTACCTGCTGAAGCAGATATCTTGCTGGTTACAGATAGCTCTTCAGAGGAGGATTCACAGGCAGATGACCAGTCCTATTATCCCCCTGAGGTGTATGCTCAAACTTGGCACGGTTATATTACTCATATAATGCATATGTTGTATTGCAATGCTTAGTTTTTACATCATATACACAATATTGAATGCCATCTCCTTAGTTGACACATCATATATGCAATTGCCCTCTGCTCACTTCCTTAGTATATAAATCATATATTTGAATTATGTCATGCCATGATGTTTACATAGACAGCATGTATCTGAATTATGGCATGCCAACCCATTTTCTAAAGACATAATATAGTTATATCATCTCATCCTGTTTACATAGTCATCATATTTTAAATTATGTCATTCTATCCGTGAATTATATCATGCCATCATGTTTCCATCGACGGCATGTTTGTGATTTATGGCATGCCAACCACTTTAATAGACACATTGTATAGTTATATCATGTCATCCTGTTTACATAGTCATCATATTTTGAAGTCTGTCATTCTATCCTGTTTAGTTAGCCATCATACATGTGAATTTGTGTCATGCTATCCTGTTTAATTAGCCATCATATATGTGAAATTATGTCTTGCTATTCTGTTTGCTTAGACAACATAAATGTGAATTATTTCATGCCCTATTTTCTTCCCTACTATCCATTGCACCTGTCTATCTTACAATGTCTGTACATTCAATTAATTTTCTTGTTTATCAGCCATTTCAATTGGAGGGAGTGATGGTAGTATCTGTGGGAGTAAAAACACGGTCTTCAGAAAAGATCGTGCTACATGTCGGTGCAGATAGAACCACGGTTGTACTTGCCCAAGAATCACCCCACCACACATAACCCACACTCATGCAGATTGTACCCCTACCCAGTTGGACAGAGAACTAGCTACACCCCTTCTAACCCCAACCCCAGTAGATAGACACCCAATTCCCATTGACACAGCATCGTCTCCACAACTGAGCACCCAAACACGAGCAGTTAGTAAGGCAACTGCAGTGTCCAAATCACGAGGACCACCACTCCGAACCCGAAGTCAACGCTTAAAGCAGAAGAAGAATTGTTCTTAGGTCAGGTTCTGTAGCTATGGTTCATACTACTTTGCTCTTGCATCACTGTATTTACTGATACCAACCAATTTCAAATTTGAAGGATGCAATTGAAACTCCAATGGCTCAACAGGTATGTTTTAAACCTGTTTCTTCAACATGTTTGGCTGTTTGCTGTTGTAACTTGCTCTATGTTGATTTCAGCTTCAATTGAATAAACAGTTATGTTCTCATGCCATGCACATTACAAGTGTTGTTATTGCTGTGTAGTTTCCCACACTTATATTCTGTCTATGCTGCTTTGTCTTAAATAGATATGATTCGAACTGTATCTATCCTTATTTGGCAACATAAACTAGAATGATATAGACCATACAGTGACCATACTACATAGATATATGTTTGTTTCATGCTGTTATCCTGTCCACCTTACTACTGAACTGGTTTACCAAAATGAGTTTCATATACTACATTGTAAACCTGAGATGTGTTTGTTTGTTTCTCTTTTAGAACACGGATAAAATATTGGAGAAGAGTACCCTGTTATGCAATGGTAAAGGAAGTAATGCAGATAAGGTTCAAGATAGTGAGACATCCCTGTTGGTCTCCAAGAAAGCTGATAAAAACTATAGTGAGGACACCCAGACAACCCCAAAGTCCTGTCTTGATGTAGTGTTCGAGTTACTGGCTACCACTGCCGGCACTAGCTCTTCGAACTCGTTGCCTAAATCAGTTCGGCTTCTTGAGTCTCAACTTCAAGTTGAAAGACATCGATCAGATGTTATGCGACAGGAAGCCGAAGGACTGAGGAAGTCCCTGCAGAATTCAGATGCATACTTTCTGGTGCAACAGCAAGCGCTGGAGGACTTAAGCGCCAAACAAGAGAAAGTTAATAACCTTGCTAAGAATCTCGCCAACATTATAGGTACCCAGGATATTTTTTCTTGAGCTCTTCTGAAGTGGTTTCAGTTCTGGACTTGTTTTGCTGTGGCGTTTATATGCTGATGTGTTCCCTATATTTGCACTGGGTGGCGAACTTTGATGCCCAGTGGATGTAATATATGTAATAGCCGTGATAGCCTAGTGTAAGTTGCTTGCTTATTTATTTCCTTGTTGTCTTGTTTATTTGTTTGCTTGTAGTTAGTGCAGTTCTTTTTCTGCGGTTTGCTAGTGGCTGCAATAACCTATTTTTTAAAACTAGGCCAATATTTACTGTAGTGACACTGGACCTACGGGCCGTATAAACAGTGGGCCTTCTACAAGCCATATAAACAGTGGTCCTTCTACGGGCCGCAGAAACAATGGGCCTTCTACGGGCCGTATCATCAATGGGCCTTATACGGGCAGTATGATCGATTGGCCAAACATGGGCCAATAACAGGCCGCATAATGGCCGTAAACGGGCTAGAGTTGGAATCGTCCGTTCATGGGCCGACCATAACGGGCCATCGTTAATAGGCCGTATTTCATGATGCTATGAAAATGGCCCAACGTGTTAACGGACCAAAAACAGGCCGACTGTAACCACGGGCTGAATTTGGCCCATAAGGAGAAAATGACAGTAACAGGCCGTAAGTAAACGAATGCTGGAAATGAGCCCAAGAATAAATGGGCTCTGAGAAGGCCGAAAGATAACATGGGTTGGAAACGGCCCAACGGAATAGCGGACCCTTAATGGGCATAAAGTGATACACTGTTCATTACGGGCCAGTTTCACCACGGGCCGTTAATGGGTGTAAAGTAATACACTGTTCATTACGGGCCAATTTCACCACGGGTCGTTAATAGGCCAAGAGTTACATAGGGCCTCATATGGGCCGAAAGACGTCATGGGCCATACATGGGCCAGAAGTGAAAACGGGATGGAATCATATTGGGTGGCCCAAATGACACTATTGGGCCTAATTTGGATAGGGCATAACAGGCCTGCGGTTAGCGGCTGCAAATGGACTATATGCGAACAAGCCGTTAACAGGCTTTGCATGGGCTGGCCCGCCACCTTTTGACCAAGTCAAACGGCCGACCTTTTCATAGGAATGGGCCTCTGTTGGGCCGTGCCACGTGTCGACGTATCATAGGCGCCTTCTGTCCTATGAGTGGATGACATCTATCCCAACGGTGAGCCGACACGTGTTTCTTCCAGCCAATGATGATTTTAGACATGGAAAATCCCCATTGGTTGGGGCTGTTAATGGGTTATCGGATCCAAAACCCGACCCGATAGCTTAACGGCATTCTGTTACGGTGGATGCCACATGTCGGTCACCCTTGACGAAAGCACTTCTGTGATGCGCGATTTATCATGATGGAAGTGGACACTTCCGTGATGATAATTTTGGTAATGTCATGGAACACTTCTACGACAGCATAGGTATGACTATCTTGATTCTATCATAAATTTGTCATGGATGTACATGCATGACAAAAAACGCGACCTACTGTGACAAACACATATCATCACGTAAGTGTATTTTTTTTGTAGTGCAAGTATTCTCAAATCCATAAAAGTATTCAATCTGGTAAAACGAAATCTCAAAGAGAAAACTCAATTCGTCACAACAAGATAGAGAAGGATAAACACCATATGATCCAACTATATTAACAAAGCCCGCGATACATCAAGATCATGAGATCTCAAGAACATGAGAGAGAGAGAGAGAGATTAAACACATAGCTACTGGTACAAACCCTTAGCCCCGAGGGTGGACTACTCCCTCCTCATCATGGAGACCATAAGGATGATGAAGATGGCCTCCGGTGATGATTTCCCCCTCCGACAGGGTGTCGGAACAGGGTCCAGATTGGTTTTTGTGGATATAGAGGCCCGCAGCGGTGAACTTCCGATCTAGGGTTATCCTCAGGTTTTTTGGAATATTTGGGAATTTATAGGGTGAATAGGCGGTGCGGGTGGCCATCGAGGTGGGAACAACCCACCAGGTGGGTTGTGCACCCCTTGGGGCACCCCTCTGGTTCTTCTTGGGCCCACTGGATGTCTTCTGGTCAAAAAAAATCTCTAAAAGCTTTTGCTGCGTTTGGACTCCGATTGGTATTGATTTTTCTGCGATGTAAAAAACAAGCAAAAACATCAACTGGCACTGGGCACTATGTCAATAGGTTAGTACCAAAAATGATATAAAGTTGCTATAAAATGATTGTAAAACATCCAAGAAGGATAATATAATAGTATGAATACTTCATAAATTATAGATACGTTGGAGACGTATCAGCATCCCCAAGCTTAATTCCTACTCCTCCTCGAGTAGGTAAATGATAAAAGAAATAATTTATGAAGTGTGAATGCTAGCAAAGTGCATAAGTTTGACCAATGATAATTTCAATCACTTTTCCTAGCATCATAACATCAATTATTACTTATAAAACTTCTCATATTAAAGTAGTAACCAATTCACTTGTTAAGGTTCAAACAATGAATTCTCTTGAAACTCAACAACCTACATTCTTAGTCACCAAACAGTTGCAATTCAATGTATTCAACATAGTCTAAGTAAGAGCTCCACATACTCAATCATCATATAGTCTTCCATGATTGCTACTACTCAATGCATATTCTTAGAACAAATGGCATCCATCGAACACAAAGAAAGATAGGGGCTTAATGTTCTCCCAACTCATTTATCATAGAGATAATTGTCAACAATAATAAATCATGATCAAATATATTTGACTGGTCATATGTGCCTAGATCTTTCCCCACCACATGATGCTTGCCAACTAGAGAAATTGAGGTTGAAATGAGAATTCATACTATTGACTCTTTGCATAAAAGTAAATACTGAAAAGCAAAAGATAGGCCCTTCATAGAGGGAAGCAGAGGTTGTCATGTGCTTTTTATTTTTGGATGGCCATAAAAGTAAATACTGAAAAGTAAAAGATAGACCCAAGGAACGTCACGTTATATTACCCCTTATGATAGAAACCTTTATTATGCAGTCTATCACTTGTATTTCTTTTCCATCACAAGTTCGTACAACACTCAATTTTCCCTTACAATAAAAGATCAACCATATTTAGGAGCAATTTTTATTGCTTTATGCACCGATGACAACTTACTTGATGGATATTATTCAATCCATAGGTAGGTATGGTGGACACTCATGGCAAGAAACTGGGTTTAAGGGTTTTTGGATGCACAAGTAGTATCTCTACTTAGTACGGATTTTTGGCTAGCAAAAGATCCTAGGAAAACACCACATGTTGGAGGATCCATGACAATATAATTTCTATGCAAATATACACAACCATAACTCATTATGTTGTATTCCTTGTCCAACTTCAACTAATTTTCTCAAGTTTGAAAATAATTAATGGTATTTACAATCATAGAAGATGTCCAAGATAATATATTTGTATGTGAAAGTTCTCTTCCTTATACTAATCATTCAAATTGCTTGTATGACCAATATTGTGATTGATAAGCTTCAAAAGATTTCACTTTCTAAACCCAATGTGAAGCTACTACTATGCATGATGAGAACATATAATTTCAACTTCATGATACTCAATTCATTCAACAATTTACTCATAGGATATAAGTGAAGCACAAGAGTAAATGACAAACTACTCCAAAAAGATATAAGTGAAGATCATGCGAGTAGTTAAGTAAATAAGTAGCTATTTGAGGACTCTCTCTTATTTAAAAACTTTCAGATCTAAGTATTTTATTAAAACAACAAGAAAAACAAAATAACATGAAATTCTAAGAATGGCACGCATCATGTGAAGAAGCAAAAACTTAGGCTCAAGTAAGACTAACCGATAATTGTTGAAGAAGAAAGGCGGCATGCCTACCGGGGCATCCCCAAGCTTAGATGCTTGATACTTATTGAAATATTAACTTGGGATGCCTTGGGCATCCCCAAGCTTGAGCTTTTGTGTATCCTTAATTTCTTTATATCACGGTTTCCCCAAGTCTCAAAAACTTCATCCGCACAAAACTCAACAAGAGCTCGTAAGATACTTAGTATAAATCAATGCAACACCTTATCGTTCTCCACTATAGAAAATCACTAAAATTACAATTTAACATTTCATACTAAATGTCTCTGCATATTTAATACTCCTATACTCAAATAGAATCATTAAACAAGTAAACACATGCAAACAATGCAATCATAACAGCAATCTTTCTAAACAGAACAGTATGTAAAGGATGAAGAAGGATCCATACTTTTCTGATTCAAAAAAATTCTGGAAACTTATCATACTGTAGAAAATTTATCATAGCTTATTGTGCAAAAAGTTTCAACATTTTATCACATTCTGACTTTTCTAGAGAATTTTTGCAACAACGATAGACTTTCTGTTTTGAAACAGCAACTCATATACTTGCAAAATAAGCATGGTGAAGGCTATACTTGACATTTTTATTGAAATAAAAGATCAAAACATTATTATACATAACATAAAGCAAATACTAACAAAATAAAATGACCCTCCAAGCAAAACATATATCATGTGACAAATGAAAACATAGCTCCATGTGAGGTTACCGATAATGTTGGAGACGAAAGAGGGGATGTCATCTGGGGCATCCCCAAGCTTAGTTCCTTAGATCTTCCTTGAATATTATCTTGGGTTTCCTTTGTAATCCCCAAACTTAGGGTCTATTCACTCCTTATTCTTCTCATATCGATATCTCACCCAAAACTTGAAAACTTCAATCACACAAAACTTAACGGAACTTCGTTAGATAGGTTAGTATGATAAAGAGCAAACCATTCACTTTCTTACTATCAAAGACAAGATTCATAATTGTTCTCACACAATTCCTACTGTAACTTATCATTTACACAATTTATATTGAGCAATATAAGCCATAGAAACTAGATAACAAGCAAACTATGCATTGAAAACAGAATCTGTCAAAAACAGGACAGTCTGAACTAATCTGTACTCCAACCATACTTGTGTAACTCCAAAAATTCTAAACAATTACGAAAACTTAAGAAATTTGTATATCAATAATCTGTAAAAAAATTGCAGATCAAAATCACGTTCCAGTGAATTTTGAAAATTTCTAGACTGAGCGCAAAAGTTTTTGTTTTTGGACAAAATCAAGTCAACTATCATCCACACTATCCCAAAAGCTTTACTTGGCACTTTATTGAAACAAAAGAAAAAATGATTACTACAGTAGCTTAATCATGTGTACACACCAAAACAGTAAGGATAAATGTTGGGTTATCTCCCAACAGGCGCTTTTCTTTAATGCCTTTTTAGCTAGGCATGATGAGTTCAATGATGCTCACATAAAAGATAAGAATTGAAACATAAAGAGAGCATCATGAACTATATGACTAGCACATTTAAGTCTAACCCACTTCCTATGCATAGGGATTTTTTGAGAAAACAACTTATGGGAACAATAATCAACTAGCATAGGAAGGCAAAACAAGCATAACTTCAAAAAATATGACACATAGAGAGGAAACTTGATATTATTGCAATACCTACAAGCATATGTTCCTCCCTCATAATAGTCTTCAGTAGCATCATGAATGAATTCAACAATATATCTATCACATAAAGCATTATTTTCATGATCCATAAGCATAGAAAATTTATTTATTCTCATGAATAATAATGGGAGCAAACTAAAAAAATAACTATCATGTGATTGAAAATTAGAATCATGATGACAAGTTTCATGGTTATCATTATTCTTTATAGCATGCATGTCATCACCATAATCATCATAGATAGGAACTTTGTTGTCATAGTCAATTGGAAACTCTTCCAAAATAGTGGATTCATCATTAAATAAAGTCATGACATCTCCAAATCCACTTTCATCAATATAATCATCATAAATAGGAGGCATGCAATCATCATAGTAAAATTTCTCATCAAAACTTGGGGGACTAAAAATACCATCTTCATCAAACATAGCATCCCCAAGCTTATGGCTTTGCATATCGTTAGCATCATGGATATTCAAAGAGTTCATACCAACAACATTGCAATCATGCTCATCATTCGAAGATTTTGTGCCAAACATTTTATCGAATTCCTCTTCTATCAATTGAGCACAATTTTCCGATCCATCATTTTCAAGAAAGACATTATAAAGATGAATAATATGATGCAACCTCAATTCCATTTTTTTGTATTTTTCTTTTTGTAAACCAAACTAGTGATAAAACAAGAAACTAAAAGATTCAATTGCAAGATCTAAAGACATACCTTCATGCACTCACCTCCCCGGCAACGGCGCCAGAAAAGAGCTTGATGTCTACTACACAATTTTATTCTTGTAGACTCGCGTTGGGCCTCCAAGCGTAGAGTTTTGTAGGACAGTAGAAAATTTCTCTCAAGTGGATGACCTAAGGTTTATCAATCCGTGGGAGGCATAGGATGAAGATGGTCTCTCTCAAACAACCTTGCAACCAAATACAAGAAATCTCTTGTGTCCCCAACACACCCAATACAATGGCAAATTTTATAGGTGCACTAGTTCGGCGAAGAGATGGCGATAAAAGTGTAATATGGATGGTAGAAATATATTTTTATAATCTGAATAGATAAAAACAGCAAGGTAGAAAATGATAAAAGTGAGCATAAACGGTATTGCAATGCTTCAAAACAAGGCCTAGGGTCCGTGCTTTCGCTAGTGCAATCTCTCAACAATGCTAATCTAATTGGATCATATAACCATCCCTCAACGTGTGATGAAGAATCACTCCAAAGTTCTTATCTAGCGGAGAACATAAGAAGAAATTGTTTGTAGGGTACAAAACCACCTCAAAGCTATTCTTTCCGATCAATCTGTCATAGAGTTCATACTAAAATAACACCAAGCTATTCTTTCCGATCGATCTAACCAAGAGTTCGTACTAAAATAACACCATATGATACAAATCAACCAACTCTAATGTCACCTAGATACTCCAATGTCAGCGCGAGTATCCGTGAGTTGATTATAAGATATGCATCAAACAATTTCAAATTCATAATACTCAATCCCACACAAAGAACCTCAAAGAGTGCCCCAAGATTTCTACGAGAGAAACAAATACGAGAACGTGCATCAACCCCTATGCATAGATTACCCCAATGTCACCTCGGGAATCCGTGAGTTGAGTGCCAAAGCACATATCAAGTGAATCAATATGATACCCCATTGTCACCATAGGTATTCAAAGCAACATATATATCAAGTGCTCTCAAATCCATAAAAGTATTCAATCCGATAAAACAAAATCTCAAAGGGAAAACTCAATTCATCACAACAAGATAGAGAGCGGAAAACACCATATGATCCAACTATATTAACAAAGCCCATGATACATCAAGATCGTGACATCTCAAGAACATGAGAGAGAGAGAGATTAAACACATAGCAACTAGTACAAACCCTCAACCCCAAGGGTGGACTACTCCCTCCTCATCATGGAGACCATAGGGATGATGAAGATGGCCTCCGGTGATGATTTCCCCCTCTGGCAGTGTGCCGGAACAAGTTCCAAATTGGTTTTCATGGATACGGAAGCTTGCAGCGGCGGAACTTCCGATCTAGGGTTATCTTCGAGGGTTCTGGAATATTTGGGAATTTATAGGGCAAAGAGGCAGTGTGGGAGGCCACCGAGGTGGGCAAAACCCACCTGGGCGCGCCTGGTGGGCGCAGGCGTGCCCAGGTGGGTTGTGCCCCCCTGGGGCACCCCTATGGTACTTCTTTGGCCCACTGGATGTCTTCTAGTCCAAAAAAATCTCCAAAAAGTTTTGCTGCATTTGGACTCTATTTGGTATTGATTTTCTGCGATGTAAAAAATAAGCAAAAAACAACAACTGGCATTGGGCACTATATCAATAGGTTAGTCCCAAAAAATGATATAAAGTTTCTATAAAATGATGTAAAACATCCAAGAAAGATAATATAACAGCATGAATAATTCATAAATTATAGATACATTGGAGATGTATCAGCCCGTATTCTGAGGATTATCCTCACGGCTGCCCAAAGTCTTATGTCCTTGATGCATCGCTTGGTGCGCCACCCCCTCCAGCGACTGCGGATGCTGTGAACGCCTGGCAGTCATGTGTTGATGACTACTTAATAGTTCAGCGTGCCATGTTGTATGGCTTAGAACCGGGACTTCAAGGCGTTTTAAACGTCATGGAGCATATGAGATATTCCAAGAGTTGAAGTTTATTTTTGAGAAAAATGCCCGGATTGAGAGGCATGACACCTCCGATAAGTTATATGCTTGCAAGATGGCGGAGAACGGTTCTGTCAGTGAGCACATACTCAGAATGTCTAGGTATTACAACCGTCTAGCTGAGTTGGGAGTTGAGCTCTCGCCTGAGGCGATCACTGGCAGAGTTCTACAATCGCTACCACCTAGCTAAAAGAGCTTTGTCTTGAGCTATAACATGCAAGGGATGAACAAGTCAGTCTTCGAGATATTCGCGATGTTGAAAGTCGCTGAGTCAGACATCCAGAAGGAGCATCAAGTGTTGATGGTCAATAGAATCACCAGTTTCGAGAAGAGCAAGGGAAAGAAGGGAACCTTCAAGAAGGTTGCCAAAGCAGTTGCTCCTCCCGTGAAGAAACCCAAGGTTGGACCCAAGCCGGAAACTGAGTGCTTCTATTGCAAGAGAACTGGCCACTTGAAGCGGAATTGCCCAAGTATCTGGCCGACAAGAAGGGGGCCAACGGTAACAAAGGTATATATGATATACATGTTATTGATGTGTACCTTACCAGGTCTCATTGTAGTGCCTGGGTATTTGATACCAGTGAGGTTGCTCACATTTGCAACTCTAAATAGGAACTACGGAATAGTTGAAGGATGGCGAAGGACGGAGTGATGATGCGCGTGGGAAATGGTTCAAAGGTTGATGTGATCATCGTCGGCACGCTCGCTCTTCGATTACCATCGGGTTAGTGATAAACCTAAATAATTGTTATTTGGTGCCTGCGTTGAGCATGAATATTATATCTGGATCTTGTTTAATGCAAGACGGTTACTCATTAAATCAGAGAATAATGGTTGTTCTATTTATGTGGGTAATATCTTTTATTGTCGTGCACCCATTGTGAGGGGTTTATTCTTATTCAATCTCGATAGTGATGATACACATGTTCATAACATTGATGCCAAAAGATGTAGAGTTGATAATGATGGTACCACTTTCTTGTGGCATTGCCGCTTGGGTCATATTGGTGTAAAGCGCATAAATAAACTCCATGCTGATGGACTTTTGGAGTCACTTGATCTTGAATCACTTGACACATGCGAACCATGCCTCATGGGCAAGATGACCAAAACCCCATTTTCTGGTACAATGGAACATGCAAGTGACTTGTTGGAAATCATACATATTGATGTGTGCGGTCCGATGAGTGTTGACACGTGCGGTGGATATCATTACTTTCTCACCTTCAGTGATGATTTGAGTAGATATGGGTATATTTTCTTAATAAAGCATAAGTGTGAAATGTTGGAAAAGTTCAAGCAATTTCAGAGTGAAGATAAGAATCATCATAACAAGAGATTCAATTCCTACAATCTGATCGAGGGGGAGAGTATCTAAGTTATGAGTTTGGCAATCACTTAAGACAATGTGAATTGTTTCACAACTGGCACCGCCTTGAACACAACAGCATAATGGCATGCCCGAATGTCATAATCGTACCTTATTGGACATGGTGCATTCTATGATGTCCCTTTACCAATCTGCCGCTCCGTTTTGGGGTTATGTATTAGAGATAGCTACATTCACTTTAAATAGGGTACCATCTAAGTCCGTGGAGATGAAACTGTATGAATTGTGGTTTGGCAAGAAACCTAAGAAGTCGTTTCTTAAGGCTTGTGGCTGTGATGCTTATGTCAAAAGGCCTCAGCCAGAAAAGCTCAAAACTAAAGCGGACAAATATGTCTTCATAGGATACCCAAAGGGGAAGATTGGGTATACCTTCTATCTCAAATCCGAGGGCAAAGTGTTTGTCGCTAAGAACGGGTCCTTTCTCAAGAAAGAGTTTCTCTCAAAAGAATTGAGTGGGAGAAAGATAGAACTTGATGAGGTTGTTGAACCTCTACTTCAACCAGAGAATAGAACGACACAAAAAGTTGTTTCTATGGCACCTACATCAGTTGAATAAGAAGCTAATGATAGTGATCAGGAAGTTTCTTATCAAGTTACTATCAAACCTCATAGGTCGACAAGGGTGCGTAGTACTCCTGAGTGGTATGGTAACCCTGTCTTAGAGGTCTTGTTGTTGGACAATGATGAACCTACGAGCTATAGAGAAGCATTGGTGGGCCTGGATTCTGACAAATGGTTAGAGGCCATGAAATCCGAGATGGGATCCATGTATGAAAACAAAGTTTGGACTTTGGAAGTATTATCTGAAGGGTGATAGGCCATTCAGAATGAATGGATCTTAAACAAGAAGACAGATGCAGACGGTAATGTCACCATCTATAAAGCATGACTTGTGGAAAAGGGGTTTTCACAAGTTCAAGGAGTTGACTACGATGAGACTTTCTCACCCGTACCAATGCTTAATGTCACGCCCAATATGCGATACTATCCTAAAGAGACTCGAAGGTCCCACCAAGGATAGGACCGCATATTGAAACGCTTTTGTAAGGTGGATATCATCACATCAACATTACACAATAATTGGGGATACATACAAGAGGCAAACAATGCCACATGAATACAACATCATCATACATAAGATCAACATCCGACTACGGATGAAACACAAAAAGAAACTCAAACGACATCCACCCTGCTAGCCTAGGCTGCCGACCTGGAACCTATCCCCTGATCAAAGAAGCAGAAGAACTCAACGCAAGCAAGCATCGCTCTCGCGTCATGATCATCGCATAACCTGTACCTGCAACTGTTGTTGTAGTAATCTGTGAGCCACGAGGACTCAACAATCCCATTACCGTGGGTATCAAGACTATCAAAGCTTAAAGGGAAAGGAAGGGGTAAAGTGGTGAGGCTGCAGCAGCGACTAAGCATATATGGTGGCTAATATACGCAAATAAGAGAGAGAAGAGAAGCAAAGGAACGGTCGTGAAGCTAGCAATGATCAAGAAGTGATCCTAAACTCCTAGTTATGTCAAACATAACCCAAAAACCGTGTTCACTTCCCGGACTCCGCCGAAAAGAGACCATCACGGCTACACACGCGGTTGATGCGTTTTAATTAAGTCAAGTGTCAAGTTATCTACAACCGAACATTAACAAATTCCCATCTGCCCATAACCGCGAGCACGGCTTTCGAAAGTTTATACCCTGCAGGGGTGTCCCAACTTAGCCCATGATTAGCTCTCGTGATCAATGAAGGATATACCTTCTCCCAGGAAGACTCGATCAGACTCGGAATCCCGGTTACAAGACATTTCGACAATGGTAAAACAAGACCAGCAAAGCTGCCCGGATGTGCCGACAAATCCCGATTGGAGCTGCACATATCTCGTTCTCAAGGCACACCGGATGAGCAAGACGACGGGTTGGCATAGACCCTGGTTGCCCAGGGGGCGCCGGACATCGCTCGGTTTGGACCA
>NC_041383.1:663579119-663581612 GCF_002162155.2 Triticum dicoccoides | reverse complement strand
TAAAGATGACCCTCGGGCTCCGGAAACCCAAGGGAAAAGGGGCTAGGTGAGGCAAATGGTAAAACCAAGGTTGGGCCTTGCTGGAGGAGTTTTATTCAAAGCAAACTGTCAAGGGGGTCCCATAAATCACCCAACCGTGTAAGGAATGCAAAATCCGGGAACATAACACCAGTATGACGGAAACTAGGGCGGCAAGAGTGGAACAAAACACTAGGCATAAGGCCGAGTCTTCCACCCTTTACCAAGTATATAGATGCATTAATTAAATAAGAGATATTGTGATATCCCATCATAATCCTGTCCACCATGGAGCAATCTTCAACTTCACCTGCAACTAACAACGCTATAAGAGGGCTGAGCAAAAGCGGTAACATAGCCAAGCAATGGTTTGCTAGGAAGGTTGAAAAGGTTAGAGGCTGACATGGCAATTTGGGAGGCTTGATAAACAGGTGATAGGTAGCGCAGCATAGCGATAGAACGAAGCAACTAGCATAGCAATGATTTAGTGAGATCCAGGGTAGCGGTCATCTTACCTGAAATCCCGCTAGGAATAAGAACGAGTCCATGAAGAAGACGAACGGATGAAGCCGAACCAAGCATAGACGAACGAATCCTCACGATCGCAGCGAAACGGGAACTATCGAGAAGAAGCACACAACATGGTAAACACACAATACATGAACAAGGCATGATGCTCAACCAAGTATGATGCATGACAAGGCTACATGAAGCTACTCATGGCAAGAGGTGACGCATACAAGAGCAACACATCAAAGCAAGTTTAAATGAGGCCGGGAACAACATATAACAAATCCGGTAAGTCCTCATATGCAAATTTCGAAATTAGTCCAGATCTGAATAAACCTTATGTTCAAGTTGTTAAACAGCAAGTTAAAATGCACCATGTTGATCTACACAAAATTCTAGTCAAGTTACATATAAAGTTCATTAGATTTGGAGCTACGACCTAGAAGATATGAGCAAAACAAGTTAAACATGGCATTGATGCAAAATGCATATAAACATCAAGCAAACACCTCAAAACAAGGATGCAAGATGATAATATGTAACTACATGCAAATTCAAGCAAGTTTCATATAGAGCACGCTCAAAACGGAGCAACGGTTCAACACATACACTCCAAACAAGACATAACAACAATCTGCCCAAAACAGCAACTAGGCATATTGCAAGCATCGAAACAACATTCTACAACACCCCAACATGAGAACCAAAGGCATGGACGTGATGTACAGGTAAAGAATAACAAAACATGAGCACTGAGCTATCTCCAGAAATCACTAGAACATGCTCAAAAAGGCATGGCAAGATTGCAAATAATAACAGTTTCAGGATTAGCAGAAATAACATCAGGTTGCAATGTTTAGAGCTATCAAACAACATGCTATAGGAACTTATAATGGCAAACAAAGGCATGGCATGATACTAATAAATGCATAGAACAGAAGTCCTTTAATGACCATGAGCCAAAAAGGATCAGAAGATATGATGGCATCCATGTAAACATGGCAAGTTATATGACAGATTCATACATGGCAGGAACAACAATAAGTAGGCATGTCGGTGAGCTTGTACCACTCATCACAGAGCAATACATGGCATGAAAAGGCAACCAACAGTAAGAATACATGTTTATGAAGCTAAGAATGGCAGGAGAAAGTTCATAGGGTGCATGGATCACTAACAACAATCATGGAAACACTGAACCTAATGTTAACAGGCTGACAACAACATTATTTAGCAAGTTTAGAGCATGATAACAACAATCTAAAGCAAGACATAAATACAACCAGGGGCATGAATGGATAGAGCATAACATGTATATCAAAACATCCTTAGTGAACATCTCCAGATTATGCATAGAATGACTTATAGCAGCAAGTTTACATAGCATCATAAAATAACAGATTCAGCCTAGCAAATCAGCAACAGCAAGTACCCTACTTAAGAAGCTTGATGCACTCACTACAAGACTCACAAAAATACATGGATTGCACCTCTGTAAAGATGGCATGATGTAGTTCAAAACACATGTAGAGCTCATGATCATAGGATGCACACATCAAATGCAACAAAAATAACAAATCACCAAGTTATAACAGTTTCAGCAGATTAACAACATATAGCACTCTTGCAACGATGATTCAGGCATCAAGATGAACTCAAACAAACATGCGACAATGTAACAAAGTGAAGAGCATCTCATGATGAACATTTTGATATATCATATGCATGAAACGGAGCTACTATGACGGAGTTATGATGCGATGAACAGGGCTATATAATATAACAGAAAATAAGACGAGGATTTCGGGGTCAACCCTAAAGTTCCAGATCTGGATCCGGGCGCGGAAGCTGAGGTGGCCGGAGCGAGCTCGCCGGGGTTGGCGAGGAGGAGGCCTGAGAGGGGGTCGGGGCCGGCCGGGGCGCGGTCGCCGGCGAGCTTGGGCGGCGAGGAGGCGACGAGGCGAC
>NC_041383.1:663571857-663578617 GCF_002162155.2 Triticum dicoccoides | reverse complement strand
CGCGGGGGCCCCGCGTGGGCCTGGCGGGCCGGCGGCGGCGCGCGGTGGATGGGGCCACGTGGCGGCGTCCGGTTGGCTTGGGAGGAGGAGGGCGGACGCGTCCGGCATGCGGAGGAAGAAGGGGGCTAGGGTTTGGACCCGGATTTCGGAGGGGGAGGCATATTTATAGGTAGAGGGAGTTAGGAGTGTCCAAATGGAGAGCGGTTTTCGGCCACACGATCGTGATCGAACGACCGAGAGCATGGAGGGGGTTTGGATGGGCTCATGGGCTGTGGTGAAGAGGGGCTGTGCTGCAAAGAGAAGGGGGTTTCGGGCTACGCGGTTAACTGTTGGAGTATCAAACGGACTCCAAATGGCACGAAACTTGACAGGCGGTCTACCGGTGCTATACCAAGGCCGCTTGGCAAACCACGGTCCATTCTGAGAATGTTTTTAACCCGCTCATGAAACAAGGTCTGAAAGGGGACGACGGGGCACGGCGAGAGGTCTGGACTCCGAACGGACAACGGAGAGAACCAGGAGGACCCGAACGGATGCAAGTTTTGAAAAACATGCGGATGAAATGCAGATGATGACATGGAAAAATGCAACACGCAAGCAAATGACATGGCTACTACGGCAAATAACTGGCAGACACCTGGCGCATCGAATTCGGGGCGTTACAACACTCCTCCACTAACAAGGGATCTCGTCCCGAGATCTTAGGACCGAGACGGAAGGGAAAAGGGATGAGGTGAAACAATAACTCAAGAGAAGAAGCAAAGAATCGAGAGCACTCGAGAATAAGAGAGGAACGACGAGAATGATGATAATCGAAAGCTCATGGAATCAGATAGACTATGAAACCACTCCAGTTTGATCGAGATAAGAAACGACTAAGACTGAGAGGATTTAGGCAGCACTCCGGCTGAAAATGGAAGGAATAGAACATGAACTTCACAAGATAGGATGGGACTTCTTGAGATGAACAACACAATGCATCCGGAAGAATTGAAAAAAATTGAATGAAAAGAACTTAGAAGGAAGGATTGAATAGAGTTGAATATCTGAGAAGAACGAAGAAATGCAAAACTCCACTTCAAAAGTTATGGAGAATTAAATGCAGCTCGCGAATCAAGAAGAAGAATACTTGAGCTTCGCCTACAAGAATCTTGATGAACACTTGAGAAATGAATTAAATCATGACGAACCACCATGAAGAACTCCGGTGACAAAAGATGATGAGATAGGAATGAAGGATGAAAGAATAAGATGAGCCTTGCGATGATTTAGATGGAGGTTCCGACGAGATGGCTGAGGAAACTTTGAACTCCAGAAAAGAAAAGATGAAAAGACCTGGAACTAGAATTTATTCAACAAGAACAAACTCCGAAGGAAGGGATTACTCACTTGGATGAAATAAGAATAAGATTTATTGTATGCTTATCCTTCATCAAATTAAATTGATGACATGGATTTTGCATATTACTTATTCTTGTTGGAAAAAGGATTAAGGGGAATATGGTGCAAAACTTGAGAAAGTCTTCATGAACCACCGGTAGGATTGGAAAGAACGAATGGATATATGTGAAAAGAACGGAAATAAATCTTGAACGAACCACCGTAAGAAATGACAATGAACAAAGAAAAGAGAAAGAATCGCCAGGAAGAATTAGAGCAATCACAAAGATACTTGAGGGAATTTAGAGAAAAGAGAACGAAGAGATCGTGAAGTGATTGAAGAATACTTGAACGAAGCACCAGAAGAATATTGAGACGACCGAAAGGGGCACAGACTTAGAATAATTGGAGAACGAATTCGAAAACTTAGAACGAAGAAATATTCCAAAAAGATGGTCTCCGGATGATCGAGAGGGAAAGCAACTCCCGAAATGCATCGAATGATTGAAAAGAATTTTCATGATTGAAATAATTTGATGGGATGACATCGAGCTAGCACCGCGAATCTCCGGGAGATCAGACAAGATTTAGAAGGAACTCTTCTTCGATCTTCAAATGACGACGAGAAACAACACCAAAATTACTGAGATACTCCGGTAGAATGAAAAAGAGGAAGGGTTGAACCAAAGATGAAAAGAATTTGAAAGCGATCTTGGAGAAGGCATGTGATTGATGAAATTCATTCTTACGTCACACTTGAAAAGAATTGGGAATTGCTCCGAAATAATTAGAAGAGTCAGGTAAGATCCTGGGAAAAGACCTGTGGGTTAGGGCCCACTGAAGAGAAAAACACCGTTGGAGAGGGATGTTGAACAGATAGATGATGCACTGGAACAATTGAAATATTTGAATGAGGTGACAACCTCAAATTAATTGGAACACAGACGAATCTCCTGAGATGTCTTGAGAACTCCAGAAGGATAAAATGGCGAGATACGAACGAGCAGGGAGAACACTTGATCGAAGGAAATGAATATGATCAACCCAAAAAAAACTTGAATTGAGTCCACCGGAAAAGAGATGAAGAATGTCAAACAAACGAGAATTCACTGGTTGAAACAATTAACGAACGACTGAAGAGGCTCTGCACGAATGAATTAGCTTCTCGAATAGATGCTCAGACTCCGGGAAGAAAAGGGGTGGGAGGGCGGGAAAAACAAAGGCAACTTGGAAGGGGGGGGAGTCGATGAATAACTTCAAGCAGAAACACCGGTTGAAAGAATGCAAATGCTTCGCACGAGTAGGATGGATACTCGAGTATGGACTCCGGCTTTGAGAAGGAAAAGGGGTGGGTGGGTGGAAAAAAGAAAAAAACTAAGGATTGAACTTGGCAACGATGAAGAGGCTCGAGTCAACTGGACGAGAAATGCACCGGATGAAAAGAGAAGAGAACCAACGACCGGAAAACCAACTGCGTGATCCTAAAGAAAAATTTGAAGGGGAAGAGAAGTAATTCACAACACCTACGTCAAGATTCCTTACCAAAGCAACGAAGGGGCCGAGGAGTAAAAAGAATTCCTACTCTCTGATATAACTATACTCCAAAAATAGTTTTATTCTAGACTTAACAACGGCCAAGCTACACGATCAATCAAGGGGGCTCCTATGGTCGGTCGAGGCTCTGATACCAACTTGTCACGCCCAATATGTGATACTATCCTAAAGAGACTCGAAGGTCCCACCAAGGATAGAACCGCATATTGAAACACTTTTGCAAGGTGGATATCATTACATCAACATTACACAATAATTGGGGATACATACAAGAGGCAAACAATGCCACATGAATACAACATCATCATACATAAGATCAACATCCGACTATGGATGAAACACAAACAGAAACTCAAACGACATCCACCCTGCTAGCCTAGGTTGCCGACCTGGAACCTATCCCCTGATCGAAGAAGCAGAAGAAGAACTCAATGCAAGAAAGCATCGCTCTCGCATCATGATCATCGCATAACCTGTACCTGCAACTGTTGTTGTAGTAATCTGTGAGCCACGAGGACTCAGCAATCCCATTACCATGGGTATCAAGACTAGCAAAGCTTAAAGGGAAAGGAAGGGGTAAAGTGGTGAGGCTGCAGCAGCGACTAAGCATATATGGTGGCTAACATAGGCAAATAAGAGTGAGAAGAGAAGCAAAGGAACGTTCGTGAAGCTAGAAATGATCAAGAAGTGATCCTGAACTCCTACTTACGTCAAACATAACCCAAAAACCGTGTTCACTTCCCGGACTCCGCCGAAAAGAGACCATCACGGCTACACACGCGGTTGATGCGTTTTAATTAAGTCAAGTGTCAAGTTATCTACAACCGGACATTAACAAATTCCCATCTGCCCATAACCATGGGCATGGCTTTCGAAAGTTTATACCCTGCAGGGGTGTCCCAACTTAGCCCATGATAAGCTCTCGCGATCAACGAAGGATATATCTTCTCCCAGGAAGACCCGATCAGACTCGGAATCCTGGTTACAAGACATTTCGACAATGGTAAAACAAGACCAGCAAAGCCGCCCAGATGTGCCGACAAATCCGGATAGGAGCTGCACATATCTCGTTCTCAGGGCACACCGGATGAGCAAGACGACGGGTTGGCATAGACCCTGGTTGCCCAGGGGGCGCCGGACATCGCTCGGTTTGGACCAGCACTCGGAGGAGAACTGGCCCGAGGGGTAAATAAAGATGACCCTCGGGCTCCAGAAACCCAAGGGAAAAAGGGCTAGGTGAGGCAAATGGTAAAACCAAGGTTGGGCCTTGCTGGAGGAGTTTTATTCAAAGTGAACCGTCAAGGGGGTCCCATAAATCACCCAACAGCGTAAGGAATGCAAAATCCGGGAACATAACACCAGTATGACGGAAACTAGGGTGGCAAGAGTGGAATAAAACACCAGGCATAAGGCCGAGTCTTCCACCCTTTACCAAGTATATAGATGCATTAATTAAATAAGAGATATTGTGATATCCCAACATAATCCTGTCCAGCATGGAGCAATCTTCAACTTCACCTGCAACTAACAACGCTATAAGAGGGGCTGCGCAAAAGCGGTAACAAAGCCAAGCAATGGTTTGCTAGGAAGGTTGAAAAGGTTAGAGGCTGACATGGAAATTTGGGAGGCTTGGTAAACAGGTGATAGGTAGCGCAGCATAGCGATAGAACGAAGCAACTAGCATAGCAATGTTAGTAGTGAGATCCAGGTTAGCGGTCATCTTGCCTGAAATCCCGCTAGGAAGAAGAACGAGTCCATGAAGAAGACGAACGGATGAAGCCGAACCAAGGTAGATGAACGAATCCTCACGATCGCAACGAAACGGGAACTATCGAGAAAAATCACACAACATGGTAAACACACCACACATGAACAAGGCATGATGCTCAACCAAGTATGATGCATCACAAGGCTACATGAAGCTACTCATGGCAAGAGATGATGCATACAAGAGCAACACATCAAAGCAAGTTTAAATGAGGCCGGGAACAACATATAACAAATCCGGTAAGTCCTCATATGCAAATTTCGAAATTGGTCCAGATCTGAATAAACCTTATGTTCAAGTTGTTAAACAGCAAGTTAAAATTCACTATGATGATCTACACGAAATGCTAGTCAAGTTACATATAAAGTTCATTAGATTTGGAGCTACGGCCTAGAAGATATGAGCAAAACAAGTTAAACATGGCATTGATGCAAAATGCATACAAACATCAATCAAACACCTCAAAACAAGGATGCAACATGATAATATGAAAATACATGCAAAATCAAGCAAGTTTCATATAGAGCACGCTCAAAACGGAGCAACGGTTCAACACATACACTCCAAACAAGACATAACAACAATCTGCCCAAAACAGCAACTAGGCATATTGCAAGCATCGAAACAACATTCTACAGCACCCCAACATGAGAACAAAAGGCATGGGTGTGATGTACAAGTAAAGCATAACAAAACATGAGCACTGAGCTATCTCCAGAAATCACTAGAACATGCTCAAAAAGGCATGACAAGATTGCAAATAATAACAGTTTCAGGCTTAGCAGAAATAACATCAGGTTGCAATGTTTAGAGATATCAAGCAACATGCTACAGGAACTTATCATGGAAAACAAAGTAATGGAATGATACTACTAAATTCATAGAACAAAAGTCCTTTACTGACCATGAGACAAAAAGGATCAGGAGATATGATGGCACCAATGTAAACATGGCAAGCTATATGACAGATTCATACATGGCAGGAACAACAATAAGTAGGCATGTTGGTAAGCTTGTACCACTCACCACAGAGCAATTGATGGCATGACAAGGAAAGCAACAGTAAGAAGACATGTTTATGAAGCTAAGAATGGCAAGAGCAAGTTCATAGGGTGCATGGATCACTAACAACAATCATGGCAACATGGAACTTAATGTTAACAGGCTGACAGCAACATTATTTAGCAAATTTAGAGCACGATAACAACAATCTAAAGCAAGCCATTAATACAACTAGGGGCCTGAATCGATAGAGCATAACATGTATATCAAAACATCCTTAGTGAACATCTCCAGATTATGCATAGAATGACTTGTAGCAGCAGGTTTACATAGCATCACAAAATAACAGATTCAGCCTAGCAAAACAGCAACCGCAAGTACCCTACTTAACAAGCTTGATGCACTCACTACAAGACTCACAAAAGTACATGGATTGCACCTCTGTAAATATGGCATGATTTAGTTCAAAACACATGTAGAGCTCAAGCTCATAGGATGCACACATCAAATACAACAAAAATAACAAATCACCAAGTTATAACAGTTTCAGCAGATTAACATCATATAGCACTCTTGCAATGATGATTCAGGCATCAATATGAACTCAAACAAGCATAGCACAATGGAACAAAGTGAGGATCATCTCATGATGAACATTTTGATATATCATATGCATGAAATGGAGCTACGATGATGGAGTTATGATGCGATGAACAGGGCTATATAATATGACAGAAATAAGACTTAGAGGATTTCGGGGTCAACCCTAAAGTTCCAGATCTGGATCCGGGCGCGGAAGCCGAGGTGGCCGGAGCGAGATCGCTGGGGTTGGCGAGGAGGAGGCTGGAGAGGGGGTCGGAGCCGGCCGGGGCACCCGGATCCGGCCGGGGCGCGTTCGCCGGCGAGCTTGGGCGGCGAGGAGGCGAGGAGGCGACGGCGAGATGGCGTGGCGGACGGCGGGACGGCGCGGCGGCCGGCTAGACGGCGCGGCGGCGGGGTCGAGGCAGAGGCCGCGGACGACGGCCGATGGCGGGGGCGACGAGGCGGAGGCGCGCT
>NC_041383.1:663555985-663571223 GCF_002162155.2 Triticum dicoccoides | reverse complement strand
GGCCGCGGGGGCCCCACGCGGGCCTGGCGGGCCGGCGGCGGCGCGCGGTGGCCGGGGCCACATGGCGGCGTCTTGTTGGCTTGGGAGGCGGAGGGCGGACGCGTCCGACGCCGGGCGGACGCGTCCGGCGCGCGGAGGAAGAAGGGGGCTAGGGTTTGGACCCGTATTTCGGAGGGGGAGGCATATTTATAGGTAGAGGGAGTTAGGAGTGTCCAAATGGAGAGCGATTTTCGGCCACACGATCGTGATCGAACGACCGAGAGCATGGAGGGGGTTTGGATGGACTCATGGGCCGTGGTGAAGAGGGGCTGGGCTGCAAAGAGAAGGGGGTTTCGGGTTACGCGGTTAACTGTTGGAGTATCAAACGGACTCCAAATGGCACGAAACTTGACAGGCGGTCTACCGGTGCTATACCAAGGCCGCTTGGCAAACCACGGTCCATTCCGAGAATGTTTTTAACCTGCTCACGAAACAAGGTCTGAAAGGGGACGACGGGGCATGGCGAGAGGTCTGGACTCCGAACAGACAACGGAGAGAACCAGGAGGACCCGAACGGATGCAAGTTTTAAAAAACATGCGGATGAAATGCAGATGATGACATGGCAAAATGCAACACGCAAGCAAATGACATGGCTACTATAGCGAATAACTGGCAGACACCTGGGGCATCGAATCAGGGGCGTTACACTTAAGTCCGTCAGGATCATGTTGGCAATAGCTGCATTTTTCAATTATGAAGTCTGGCAGATGGATGTCAAAACAATGTTCCTTAATGGTTTCCTTGAGGAAGAGTTGTATATGATGCAACCGGATGGTTTTGTCGATCCAAAGAATGCTGACAAAGTGTGCAAGCTCCAGTGATCCATTTGTGGACTGGTGCAAGCATCTCGAAGTTGGAATCTTCACTTGATGAGGTTATCAAAGCGTTTGGGTTTATAGAAGTTTATGGGGAAGCTTGTATTTACAAGAAAGTGATTGGGATCTCTATAGTGTTTCTAATGTTATATGTGGATTGCTTATTGGAAACAATATATAACTTTTGAAAAGCGTGAAGGAATATTGGAACAAGAGTTTTTCAATGAAGGACCAAGGCAAAGCTGCTTTCATATTAGGCATCAAGATCTATAGAGATAGATCGATACACTTAATAGGAGTTTCATAAAGCACATACCTTGATAAGATTTTGAGGAAGTTCAAAATGGATTAGTCCAAGAAGGGGTTCTTGCCTGTTTTGCAAGGTGTGAAGTTGAGTAAGACTCAATGCCTAGCGACTACAAAGGATAGAGAAAAGATGAGTGTCATCCCCTATGCTTCTGCCATAGGCTCTATCATGTATGCGATGATGTGCATGAGACGAGATGCCATCCTTGCCATAAGTATGGCCGGAAGGTTTCAAAGTGATCCAGGAGAGGAACATTGGACAATGGTCAAGAATATCCTTAAGTACCTAAAAAGGACTGAGGAAATGTTTCTTGTTTATGAGGTGATCAAGAGCTCGTCGTAAAGGGTTACGTCGATGCAAGCTTTGACATTGTTCCAGAAGACTCTAAGTCTCAAACCGGATACGTATATATTCTAAAACGAGGAGTGGTAAGCTGTAGTTCCAAGAAAAGTGCGGTACCTGATTCTACATGTGAAGCAGAGTACATAGCGGCCTTGGAGGCAGCAAAGGAAGGTGTCTGGATGAAGTAGTTCTTGACAGATCTTGGAGTTGTGCCCAGTGCACTTGACCCAA
This sequence comes from Triticum dicoccoides, assembly GCF_002162155.2. Taxonomy (NCBI): domain Eukaryota; kingdom Viridiplantae; phylum Streptophyta; class Magnoliopsida; order Poales; family Poaceae; genus Triticum; species Triticum dicoccoides. The sequence goes on along the minus strand of NC_041383.1, from coordinate 663,569,488 downwards.
TGACTCTGTTCTGTGACAACACTAGTGCTATTGCTCTAGCCAAGGAACCAAGATTTCATAAGAGGACCAGACACATAAAGCGACACTTCAATTCCATCCGTGATGCAATCAAGGAGGAGGACATAAACATTTGCAAAGTACATATGGATCTGAATGTTGTAGATCCGTTGACTAAACCTGTTGCACGGGCAAAACAAGATCAACACCAGAATTCTATGGGTGTTAGATTCATTACCATGTAATACTAGATTACAGACTCTAGTGCAAGTGGGAGACTGCTGGAAATATGCCCTAGAGGCAATGATAAAGTGGTTATTATTATATTTCCTTGTTCACAATAATTTTTTATTATCCATGCTATAATTGTATTGACAGGCAACTCAAATACATGTGTGGATACATAGACAACAACATGCCCCTAGTGAGCCTCTACCGGACTAGCTCGTCGATCAAAGATGGCTATGGTTTCCTGGCCATAGACATGAGTTGTCATTTGATAATGGAATCACATAATTAGGAGAATGATGTGATGAACAAGACCCAGACTATGAACGTAGCATATGTTCGTATCAAGTTTATTGCTATTGTTTTCTGTATGTCAAGTATTTGTTCCTATGACCATGAGATCATGCAACTCACTGACACCGGAGGAGTACCTTGTGTGTATTAAACATCACAACATAACTGAGTGACTATATAGATGCTCTACAGGTATCTCTGGGGTGTCTGTTGAGTTGGCATGGATCAGGACTGGGATTTGTCACTCCGTATAACAGAGAGGTATCTCTGGGCCCACTCGGTAATACAACATCACAATGAGCTTGCAGGCAATGTGAGACTTAGCCACGGGATCTTGTATTACAAAACGAGTAAAGAGACTTGCCGCTAAAGAGATTAAACTATGTATGGAGATACCGACGATCGAATCTCGAGCAAGTAACATGTCGATGGACAGAGGGAACTGCATACGGGATTAGCTGAATCCTTGACATCAAGGTTCGATCGATGAATATCTTCGTAGAATATGTAGGAACCAATATGGACATCCAGGTCCCGCTATTGGTTATTGACCGTAGAGGTGTCTCGGTCATGTCTGCATAGTTCTCGAACCTCCAGGGTCTACACACTTAACATTTGGTGAGGATATAAGTATAATTGAGTTATTGTGTTGGTGACCATAGGTTGTTCGGAGTCCCGGATGAGTTCCCGTACATGACAAGGAACTCCGGAATGGTCCGAAGGTGAAGATTGATATATAGGACAGAGGGTATCAGAGTCCGGAAGTGTTCCGAGGGGTACTGGGTTATCGCCGGAAGACCGAAAGGGGTTTCGGGAGGGGGGCAAGTGTTGGGGGGCCTCATTGGCCAAGGGAATGGGGCACACCAGCCCACAAGAGGTTGGGCGCCCCCCTCACGCCATCCCACGCCACCAGGAAGGGTGGTGCACCCCCCTAGGGCAGCCCCCCTGCTTGGTGGGGGGCAAGGAACCTGGGGGGCCCACCCAAACCCTGGGGCACCCCATCTATGGCCGCAGCCCCCCTGGGGCAAACGCTAGCCCCCCTCTTCCCTTCCCTCATATATATAGAGGTGGAGAGGGAGGGCAGCCGCACCCCTCATTGCCACGGCGCTGCCCTTCTGTTCACACCAGATTTTGGCATGGTCAATAACTTAATTAATATGTCCTCAAATGGAGAAGTGATCTACATAAAAGAGTTCCGTATTGTCCATATGAACATCTTTGAAGTTTGGCCCATCGCCATCCGATCTCATCTCGAAGGCCGAAGTTGTGTTCGAAATTCTGAGATTTTGTATTCAGAACACTATTCAGCTGATTACACCCCCAATACAGTCTCATATTGAAAAATATGATAAAGAAATTGTCTTCGTTTTGTCGAATCGATCGATTTTGATATAAAAATAATCCAGATCCGAGTTCGTATGCAAAAGTTAGAGCAATCGGAGTGCAACCCTATCACGAGGCGAGATGTGGCGCGCCCCACCAGATGCATGCCTGATGGGTAGCGCGAGGGAATACCCTGTTAACAGTCAATATTTCTTTTGGGCTCGTTTCCATCCGAGAACATTTACCACCTTAAAAATTAACCGCAAGGTACAGTCAGTTTAAACCGAACAGTTTTGGAAAGTTCGGACAAAACCAATCCGAATTTGACCAAGGTTTTGGACGTGATTCCAAGCCTTTTCTTTGCACGGGAAGTCCAACCGCCTCTTATATACCTAAGGGGTGACGTCCGATTGAATAACAACACACAATCGCAAAACCCATCTATTTTTTACCCTAGTTTTACATCTCTTCCTGGTTCTTTCTCTCTCGTTCTTCGTTCATTCTTCGTGTTGAAGGGCAGCGATCCTCGAGGCTCTAGGGGCGGGCGAACCAACCTAGGGCAGCCCATAGCCACTGCACGTCCAGACGGGGTCCCTCCCGGGCGCATGGGGTTTCAGGTCCTGAAAAGCACCCGCCGAATTGCTTGCGTACCACGCTTCCGGACGGGTCTCCTTCGACGTGAGTTGCGGTGCATCACCCTCGGCGTTGGAGGTACACGATGACGTGTTCGTGTGTGAACACACTTTTTGGTGACTCCGCTGGCAAAGAAAGGTCACGAATCATCGTCAACCATGTCTAATCTCCCTAAGCCCTCAGAAGTTGACGCCGATAACATCATTAAGCCCGGTCTTGATGAACTATCGGATGAACATCGCCAAGCCTACGAAGCGCGCAAGAAGCAGCATGAAGAGGCTTTTGAGGCGCTCAAGAAGAAGCACGAGGAGGAGGATTTGGAAGCGTTTCTTTCAAGTTTCAAGAAGGGCCGTCAAGGCAACATCACTCCGATTGGAAACTTCAATTTTCCTCCCCTCATCGACGAACAAGATGTAATCACTGTGAGTGAAGTTTTTTTCTCTAGAGCAAGTGGCTGTGATTGAAAGTCTTGTTAGTAAGGGTAATGTGATGGCATACAATTCTTTTGTGGCTAGTGCTAATGCTCAGAAAAATATGCCTCCATCATCTAGTGGTACTGCTGGTATATCTGAAAACCCTAGTCCAATTTTACCTATTTCATCGGCACCACCTATGCAACAACAATATAATATGCCTTGAATTTTTACCCTACTCAAACCAACCAGCTTGTGGCTGCACCTACGACCCTAATCCTATTATGAGTGTGCCCAATTCAGCGTCAACGCCGAATCACTTTGTCACACCATCCATAGGCGCAAGCATGTTTGGTCTTCCGCTGAATTATGGTTCGGCGCCCATCCCACAAGTTGCACCAATAGCTAGTACTCAGGTTGCTCCTATGCCATTGCCACAAACATCTTTGTCTACCTTGAATCCAATTTTAGCTAAATTAAGGGAGGATTTGCATAAGATGTTTCTAGAAACTTTCAGAAACGAGCCGAAAGTAAAGAGTCGTGTGTATCAAAAGCCTTATCCTGAACACTTCGATGCAATTTCTTACCCTCAAGGTTATAAGGTTCTTGATTTTGTTAAATTTAGTGGTGAGGGTAAGAAAACAACTTGGGAGCATGTGAGTTAGTATCTAGCACAGTTGGGTGAAGAAGGTTCCATAGAAGAGTTGAAAGTGCGTTTATTTCCCTTGTCTTTAACTGGCACCGCATTTTCATGGTTTGTTGCTTTACCACATGTCCACATGGCTCAATTCTCTTATGGTCGCAATTAGAGCAAAAGTTTCATGATCATTTTTATAGAGGAGATAATGAGCTAAAGTTGTCACATCTTACATCGGTTAGGCAAAAACATGATGAATCGGTCACCGATTATGTCAAGAGATTTAGAGACATAAAAAACCGATGTTATATCTGAGTGATAACTAAGAGAGACTTGGAAGATCTTGCTCTTAATGGTTTGAAAACTCACATTAAAGAGAGGCTAGAAAGTTATGAGTTTTTGAGCATTAATCAAGTCTTACAAAAAGCTTTGGCTCAAGAGAGTCGAAGTAAAGAGATTCATAGGTCTACAACCGATCGTCCTAGAATGCATATGGTTGAACACAATGATGATAATTCGGACGATGAGGTTGATGTTTGTACTACTGAGTTTGTTTGGTCCTCAAAGGCCAAACCCTATACATGCAATGCTCTTAAGCCGATTCGCAAGAATCGTGATGAGGAGATGAGGTTTACATTTGATATATCTAAGTGTGATAAAATATTTGATGCTCTCTTGCAGGATAAGATGATTAGAATATCACACACCATACCGCCGTTTGACGAGCTGAAACGGCGTGCTTATTACAAATACCATAATTCATTTTCTCATGCTACTAACGATTGCAATGTTTTTGACGATAGATACAATCGGCCATTAATGATGGATGATTGAATTTTGCTGAGATGCAAGTTGATAAACAACCTTTTCTGATAAACACCATGGACTTGGAAGGAAAGAAAATGTTAATTCTGCCTAGCATAGCCGAATCTGCTAATAAAGATAATGTTGTTATTGGTGAACCCAGGAAAGGCAAGGAGGGCAACAAAGTCTTGGGAAGATAGGTTGTGCTTGATAAGCAACCCGATGGCAAGGAAGTATTGAAGATCACCATAAAAAATCCTGCACTCGGGGGGCAACCACAAGTACAAGAAGATACTCATGTTAAATTTATCAAGCCCAAGAATTCAGAAGTTGGCAAGTGGGGAAAGAGTGAAGCTAAGCGCAAGCGAATCAAGCCAACTTTTGATATGCTGCTATCCAAATATGCAGGTCAAGCGGCCGGTTCTACCTCTAATCGACCATCACATTCGAAGCGTTCAAGATCGCTTCCGGAGCAAGAGTTTCGATGCTATGCAAGGCCATATGTGTCATGGGCGCCGACACCATGGATGTCTTAACCCTCCTATATGCCATATTACATGAGAGACTTCAATGGAGGATGGGGGCAGCCCCCAATGGCTCCTTATGCTTTCCATATGGGGTGGAAAACACCTAGAAGGCCTGCTCGATTATCCCACCCAAGGCCGTTTGAGTTATAGTGCTAATCGGCTAATAAAAAATTCTCCATGTAAGGCCAATAAAAAAGTGTGGCGTGTTAAGTCACCTAATGCAGAAATTTTAGAATGCGACAAGAAAAAGGAGATCAAAAAGCCGGTTGTTGGTAATCTGGCTACTTCTAATGGTGATATTGTTATTGTTCAGCAGGGTTCCATGGTTGATGATCATGAGGCAAGCACAAGCAAGGCCAAACCAAGGGATCCCAAATATACTCAACCTAAGTGGTGTCCTCCCGGTTTAACTAAGACCATGAAAAGGAGATTACAATGCATGAGGAACCACGAGAAGGTAGAACACAAAGAAGAGAGGCAAAGGGACGAATTGTTTAGTGAAATTCGGCCCATAGCACTCATAAAACAAGTGTGGAGGCCTAACAAAAACAAAACAGAGATGCTTCTACATTAGCTGCAGCAACACCTTCACCACCAAAAGAGGATGATACAACCCCTATTACATCGTCCACACTACCTGAAACATCCCCTTCAATTGAGGAATCTTTAAGCCCAATATACACATTGGGAGATGAAGACGAGATGGTGGATTATGAATCTATGCCGGTTCGGGAAGGTATGGATATTAAAATGGTATATTACTTACCTGCCGACTTTCATGCTATTGGTGAAGAATGGGAGGTAGCCCGGCTGAATTTTGGTCCTAAGAATGCTATTTTCGAGAAGCCAAGAGAACCGGTGAAACACTTGAAGCCATTGTACCCCAAAGGTCATATTAACAGATCGCCGGTTGCTAGGATCCTCGTTGATGGTGGTGCTGTGGTAAATCTTATGCCCTACTCGGTCTTTAGAAAGTTGGGGTTAGATGATGATGCATTGATGAAGACCAATATGGTACTTAATGGATTCGAGGGTAAAGAAAAGACAGAGGCCAAAGGTGTGATGTGCATGGAACTCACCGTGGGAAGCAAAACTTTGGCCACCATATTCTTCATCGCCGAGGTGCAAGGTAGCTATAGTGTTATATTAGGGTCGCGATTGGGTTCATGCTAACCAATGTGTGCCATCTACCATGCATCAATTTTTAATACAATGGATCGATAATGAGGTAGAAATCATTCACACGGATAATTCGGCTTGTGTTGCTTTGGCCGATGCATCGGTGGATTGGAATCATCTCGGAGTTTGATTTCCTTAGTGCTAAAAGGAATAGGTTCATTCCCATCTCTTTAAAACCGATTGGTGGTAATCGGTTACAAGGTATGATATGAACCAGAAGTTAAAATCAATGGCCGATATAAAATTATCGCCCTAAGCATAAACATAGCTGATACATCGTCCTTAGAAAAAACATCATGCAAGTTATTTTTTGGCACACAAGTTTGCCGAAAAACAGGGGGGCATGTGTTGACACCAGATTTTGGCACGGTCAATAACTTAATTAATATGGCCTCAAATGGAGAAGTGATCTACATAAAAGAGTTTCGTATTGTCCATATGAACATCTTTGAAGTTTGGGCCATCGCCATCCGATCTCATCTCGAAGGCCGAAGTTGTGTTCGAAATACTGAGATTTTGTATTCAGAACACTATTCAGCTGATTAAACCCCCAAGACGGTCTCATATGGAAAACCATTATACAGGAATTGTCTTCGTTTTGTCGAAACGATCGATTTTGATATAAAAATTGTCCAGATCTGAGTTTGTGTGAAAAAGTTAGAGCAATTGGAGTGCAACCCTATCATGAGGAGAGATGTGGCACGCCCCACCAGACGCATGTCTGATGGGTAGCGCGAGGCGATACCCTGTTAAAGGTCAAGATTGCTTTTGGGCTCGTTTCCATCCGAGATCGTTTACCACCTTAAAAATTAACCGCAAGGTACATCCAGTTTAAACGGAACAGTTTTAAAAAGTTTGGACAAAACCAATCCGAATTTGACCAGGGTTTTGGACGTGATTCCAAGCCTTTTCCTTGCACGGGAAGTCCAGCAGCCTGTTATATACCTAAGGGGTGACGGCCGATTTAATAACAACACACAATCGCAAAACCCATCTACTTTTTACCCTAGTTTTACATCTCTCCCTGGTTCTTTCTCTCTCGTTCTTCATTCGTTCTTCGTGTTGAAGGGCAGCGATCCTCGAGGCTCTAAGGGAGGGTGAACCGACCTAGGGCAGCCCATAGCCGCTGCGCGTCCAGACGGGGTCCCTCCCGGGCGCGTGGGGTTTGGTCCTGAAAAGCACCCGCCGGATTGCTTGCATACCGCGCTTCCGGACGGGTCTCCTTTGACGTGAGTTGCGGTACATCACCCTCGGCGTTGGAGGTACACGGTGACGTGTTCATGTGCGAACACCTTCCTCTCCCTCGTAGTTCCTCTCTCTCTCTCTCCCAGATCGCTTGGTGAAGCATTGCTGAGATTGCTCCACCACCACCGCCACCACGCCGTCGTGCTGCCGGGAACTCGAGCTGCTACTTCACCATCGCTCGCTGGATCGAGGAGGTGAAGGCGTCATCAAGTCGTACATGTGTTGAACGCAGACGTGCCATCCGTTCGGCACTTGATCGAGAGTTAGTGGACGGGTCTTGATTGGATCGTGAAGACATTCGACTACATCAACCACATTTCTTAATGCTTCCACTTTGCGATCTACAAGGGCATCTAGATGAAATCTCTCCTCTGGTAGATTTTCATCTCGTAGATCGATCTTGGTGAACGTAGGATTTTTTTTGTTTCCCATGCAACGTTCCCCAATAGCAGGGCTAGGCCCGCGCGGCGGACAACGGCGTCGGGGCCTTATCTTTGCCTGGCGTTGGGTCTCGCGATGGGGATGCTCGGCTCCTCTCTGCTGCACTGCATGGCTGCTCTGGCGCTGCCATGGTCTGCCTGGGCCTCGAGTCGTGTCGGCTTCACGCGCTCCTTGGCGCTGCACGGCTCATGCCGTCTCACCGCGTCCCGTGCATGGGAGGTGGTTGCATGTGGATCTGGATGGCTGCGGCTGGATCCGACTTGTCCGCGTCTGTGGCTCGATGTGGCTGGCTTCGAGGGTTGTCCGGTAGTTCGGCCTAGCGGACTAGCGGTGGGGTGGCAGCCCTCCCCTCCGTCTCAGGTGATTTGTGGTGGCTATGGGCGTCTCACGGCGGTGCAGCGGGTGCGGCTGCTAGATCTGACTGGGTTTGGTCTGTTCTGGCTTGCCTGTGTTTGCCGGCAACGATGAAGGAGGTCGCCCTGCGCAGTGTTAGCCTGCTCGCTGTGTTGGGGGTGCCTGGACCAGTGGAGGTACTGCGTGGGAGTGGTGGTTGTGCTACTTCGGGTGAAAGCCTGGCCGGTGCTTGCTGGCCAGCGGCGACGGCGTCCGTGGGCGTCGTTATCCTCCTTGGAGGCGTCGTCAGGGAGAACTGCGCATCCTCAACTCCCGGATCAAGATCTTCGGGCGAAAGTCAAGATCCCGCTTTAGGGTCGGGCGGCTGCGGCGTCTTTAGCGTTGTTTTCCCTCTTTAGGGCGCCGTCTTGACAATCTTGATTCCATTGGTGCTTCCGGCGGGCTGGACTTGCACAACATTGCGATCGGCTGGTATCTGTCCGACGACGTGGGCAGTTTGGCGTTGCGACTCGTGTGGCGACGACTCTAGTGGCGAGCGGAGCTCGGTCGTGGCTTGTCCTTCTGATGTCCACGGTCCGGTGAGCCAATGGGTACGCCTACACTGCTTTCGTGCTGTGACAGAGAAGTCGGAGCTGCGGTCGGTGGTGCCACTGCGGCAACGATGACTCCATGAGGGTGGTTTTCAGCGGGCGGTGCTCTCCGGATGTTGCGTTGGACTAGGTCGGTGCGAGGCGTGCAACTTTCTCATGTGAAGCTCTTCAGCAAAAATTCGGAGCTGCCATGTCCTCGACGCTTCGGTCGATTGTTTGGTGTTTGTGGCCAGGTTGTCCTTGTGTGTCCCGTGGGGTGTTATAATCTAGGCTTTTACGGTTTTTCTCTAATTAACCGGGCAACTCTATCAATGAGAATGACAAATCTTTTGACTCGTTTAAAAAAATACCTTTTGAGGTACAGTTAATATGATCGGAGGGTACCACGTTCAGCTTGGAAGGATCGTGCTACCTAAGCAGATCGCGGCATCTTTAGAGCCTTCGCTTGGATAAATTATCAGTATCACACTGGCCTCGGAACTTGAAAGCATCGTGCTGGCTAGCTAGGCAGCGGCGTCTTTACTCCCATGGATGCAAATCCCGATCGGTGCTGAATTTTGTTTACTGGTTTCTATGGAACAGCTTGCTCTATGTTAGTAGTACGATGCTTACACTTCCTTAATCTTCACGCAATCAGTATATATATAATTAATCTCTGCATCGTAGTACGAATGACCAGAAATGGTTGCTATTTCTTTTGTTTTTATTTTTTTTCTCTCCATGAATCAAACTCTGAATTGCCATTCATAAATAGCCAAAAGAAGAATGAAATAATGTTCTTGCCAAGACACATCTCCCACCCAGCTCCATCATCAGAATCACTTCTATCGATCCTAGTAGTAACAATAATTCCTAAGCCAGCCCACACTCCTTCGGGAAGCCATTGGGGAACCTCTTTTCGTCGGTGCAGTAGTTGTAGATCATGTACTTGCCCTGCACCTCCCTCAGCTGCTGCTGCTGCTTCACGTCGTCGTCCAGCCGCCCTCCTCCCCGTGCCCGGTCCATCCAGCCGGAGCTGGAGCCGGAACCGGAGGGGTTCTGGTCGCACGCCCACGAGCCGCCGGCGGTGGGCGCGCATCCGGAGGCGGTGTAGTTCCGGAAGTAGGCGATGAACGGCGCCTGCGACCAGTCCGTCTTGACGCGCCCACCCTGGGTCGCCCAGTCGTCGGCGTTCCACAAGCACCCGAACAGCCGCATCGGCTGGTACACCGGGAAAGGCACGCCGGCGTCCCAGTGGTTCTTGAACTGCCGGATCGGCACGCCGTCCACCAGGATCCTGCAGAAACAGACCAATTATATCTTAGCATTCAGAGTTTCAGACATGTCGAGCAGAATGCTGGTGTGTACACTAAGGTGAGGCTTACAGGATCTCGTCTGTGTTCCAGACGATGGAGTAGGTGTGGAAGTCCTGGGTGGGATCGAACCAGAGACGGTACTGCACCTCCCTGCCGCCCTCGCCGTTGGCGAAGATGTTGGTGTGCAGGGTGTAGGGCTGGCCGGTGGCGTTGCCCAGGAACTCGAGGTCGATCTCGTCGTGGGTCTTCCAGTCCTTCTCCGAGATCATCTGCACCACAGCACACAACGTATATACCATTAATTTGCGAGGAACTCGTGCATGCCGTGCATGGATGACGAGACGATGGACATGGCATGGTCACTTACATATATGGTGGTGACGGTGCCGGCGGAGTTCCTGGGGATGAGCTTGATGTCCACGTCGATCCTGGCAAAGAGGTAGGAGGTCTTGGACTTGAAGGCCGACCCCATGGCGTGGTCCAGCATCAACTCGATGGTCTGGTCGCCGTTGCCGTCGTTGAGCACTTGCGTCTGCCCCCACAGTATCTGTAGCTGGTCCGCCGGGCGACCACCGGCCACTGGAGAGGCCCAGGCGGCGATCATCAGCGCAAGAGCCGATAGGCTGGCTAGGAGGCCCTCCGTAGCTAACGCCATGGCTCCTGCGGAGTGAAGTGAGTGACTGTAGTGTGCGGGGGCAGCGAGGCCGGGCACGGTCAAGTGAAGGATATATGCAGACTCGACTGAGAAGGTGCGGCAGGATTACCGGGGTCAATGCACATGAGGATCGATGCCGCCGGATCGATCGCATCGAGCTCGGCGGCGCCTTTAAATTCTTGGAGGATGTAAACAAGTTCGGTCATGGGCTGGCTGCTCGTTCAGTGAAGACCTAGGCATTGAAAATGTTGGAGGGTTCACAGTCAGTAATGGCGACGCAAGATGGGCAAAGATGCGAGAAGTTGACAACCTGGTTTAAGTGTCGGTTACGTGTCCGGCGACGAGTGAACTGCGGCACACATTGTGGCTTCAATATACTGCATCTGTGACTGGGTTCGATGGAACTGGAGCAGAGCAGACATTGGAAATATGGACGGTTAGATCGCGGGCGGCGGAGGGTATCTGAACTTGGTTGTTCTGTTAAAAACTTAAAACATCTACTGATGTGCTATACTGATGCAAATATATTTCACCGCTCGCCGTGGTCGCATCCGCTCTGCGCCAAATGCAGGCAGCTGGCTTCTGGCTAGAAAGCATGCGGGCGCGGGAAAAAGGTTTTTGATGGGCCAGATTAGTCAAAAGCGGACATGGCAACGGTTCGGACGGGCGCAACCCCCTTCCCTAGTTTGTCTCCGGTTTATGAATTATTATTTTTGCGTTTGGGCCGTCAAACGGACCAATGCAGGATCGCGTTGAATAACAAAACACGTCCGGACCTTATGGTCCGGACGGTTGAGGGTGGTTGAGGGTCGGCGTTGAAGATCCCCGAAACGACCAACTACAGGTTCTAGAGGTTTGTTGCATAAATTACCATTTATTGGTGTGATTCACTGCAGTTAGCTCGAATCCATCATTTGATTCGGTTGAGATGAATTCTGATGGATTGGCCCCACCTGTAAGTACACGCATGACAGAAAAAAGATTGCATAAGTCAACCAACCGAGATGAGCTCAAAATTTTCAAGACCAGTGTTGGGTACATGTATGATTTTCTTATTACTTATCCATTTTCTGAACCTTAAAATTCAAACAAAAAATTTGAATTCCAGAATTCAATAGCCAATGGGTACATGTTGTTTCAAAATTTTACATTTTGAAAATCTTGTGAATTTGGTCAATTGGATCATACATGTACCAAGTATTGATCTGGGGCAATTGCAACTCATTTGCACCAGATTTTGGTATGTATTTGTGTTAGCATAAATCTTTAGAATTAATATGAACATGATCTTAATCTCGTGATTGGAACATATAAATAGTGTGGTAGTGGATATTGACCAGATTCAACTCAGGCCATTAGAAGGAGACCCATGTCTGTAGGTGTCAGGGTGGGCAGCGGAGATGTAGACGGCAGTAGGGTTACCGTTGGCACCATGTGGTGGCTGACGATGGTAAACGACCTTCATCTCCTTTAGAACCTTATTAGCATCTGGTGTTAGAGAAGGACTTGGCCTCCCGTGTAAGATTGTTAATTTTCAATAGGAGGGGTCATTTTCCTTTTATACTATGTGCTAGGGAGGTGGGACCAAGATCAAGTCGTTGGTTTGGTGCCCCTGATACATGGGACGTTTAGCTCTGCCATTCTCAACCAAAGATCAACTTCATCAATCGGTAGTTTTAGTTGGCCAACTAATATGGTTAGTTTTTATAATTGCCATATGTGCACTTATTAGACTAGCTATAGTGGAGAGTAACTTCAAGAGAACATACACATTATTCTAGGCTATGTTACTACCTTCGTTGTGTGTATATAAAGTGTGGTGTCATGCAAAACTTCCTTCACTTCTTCTTCGGTACAACCCCTTAAACACATTGACGGACCAGATTTACTCATACCCCTTCGTAAGAAAGGGTAGGATGGTCCTTTAACAAAATACGTCACCCAGACCGTACCCAATAGGGAGTAGTAAACTGGGCCAGCCCAGCAGCAAACGATGCTGTGTATTGGACTTGTAGTGAAACAGTGGGAAATCCTAAAAAAAATGCTTCCAGCTGGAATCAGTGTGGTGTCATGCAACAACTTCCTTTATTAGGTTATAGACTCATATTGTATTGGGATATGTGATGGTACGATAACAAGTTAAATTACTCAATGTGCCTCTCTTCTCATTAACTCGATGCAGCATAATTTTGTTGAGTTAGAGCTTATGTTACTCCTCAAGTTACTCCCACTATAGCCAGACTTACAAAGTGGGACCGAGCTGTGAAGAATCATGTCAACCGAGTCAAATGATAGATTAGAGCTTACTGTAACAAGCATGTATAGCAGGTGTTCTGCGCAAAACCAACCTTAATAGTTTTTTTGAATATTAAGGAAAATATTAATGAGCGAGCCCAGGACACGAGAATGTTAAAGAAAATAATAATGGGTCCAGCCCAGGACGCGTTGGGGGCGTCTGTTAGCACAGAGTTGGGCTCTCCAAATGAACTAGCATACGACGTATACATCACGGCAGACAACCCCTCATACATACAACAGTGGGATACGATATGTGAAATGTCTGTACTACCCTTTATATGTTTTAGAGGGGGGTTGTATCGAAGCGGGACTCAACTTCCTTTATTAGGTTATAGACTCATATTGTACTGGGATATGTGATGTTACAGTAACAAGTTAAATTACTCAATGTGCCTCTCGTCTCATTAACTCGATGCAACATAGGCAATTTTGTTGAGTTGGAGCTTATGTTACTCCTCAAGTTACTCCCACTATAGGCAGACTTACAAAGTGGGACCGAGCTGTGGAGAATCATGTCAACCGAGCCAAATGATAGATTAGAGCTTACTGTAACAAGCATGTATAGCAGGTGTTCTGCGCAAAACCAACCT
>NC_041383.1:663532144-663555713 GCF_002162155.2 Triticum dicoccoides | reverse complement strand
ATTTCAAAAATATTTTGTTACAACCTAGACAAGGCGAGAAGTAAAGTAGTCCCGGCACAGGCCGGCGTGAACTTTGTCCCCCACCTTCTTAAGGCGATGAGACCACAATGTGAGATCCGCAATGATGCCCCTAGTAACATCCATGGGGTGAGACATCTAAATCCCTAAAAGTTTTAACATTACGAGCGTTCCAAATTTTCCAAATGATAAGAAAAAGAATGAGAGGCCACACTGACTCGAGGAGACCCGGGTGCCCATGGGAGACCCAGAGATCTGCAAAGGAGGGCAGAGCAAGGATGTAGATCAATGGCATCCCAAATGGCACGAGCTGCCGGACAGTGGAAGAAGAGGTGTGCCCGGTTTTCGGACGCAGCAGCGCCTGCAGTAAGTACTATACCACCTCATGGGTTGAAGCGCGTTCAAAATTAAACACGAGAGCCATGAGCTGCGATGACCATGTGTTCATGAGCCGCTTTGGTCTCAAAGGCCGTGTTCTCCTCGGAGTATGATCTTGGCCGGCATTAATTAGGGTTTTTTTTTGCATGGTTGGCATTAATTAGGGTTAACAAAGCGCATTGTGTTGCGAGTAATTAACATGTACGTATTGGTTCAAGACTCCAAACTAGAGTACTCCCTTCGTCCGGGGGCATAATTCATTTTACGTTGTGCAGCGCGACCAAGGCAAAGGAAAAACGAGAGAACTTAATGTTTATTTAATAATTAATAAGGACATATACAATGGTTGATAAGATAATCTTATCTTAAGTCTTGCATGTACATTAGAGTTGACAAAGAAATATGTTTACAATGATCTCTCGTGCTAAGAGACCATCTCTTGTCTTCTTTTAAATAAGAGAAAAGACAAGCCTTTTGTTATGAGTTCTCTCTCCTTCACTCATCATTTATACTACATGACACTTCTAAGATAGCACCATGAGAGTGGATTTTTGGCACCCGGGTGTTGGGGAACGTTGCAGAAAATTAAAATTTTTCCTACGGTTTCACCAAGATCCATCTATGAGTTCATCTAAGCAACGAGTCAAGGGAGAGAGTTTGCATCTACATACCACTTGTAGATCGCGTGCGGAAGCTTGCAAGGTGATGATGTAGTCGTACTCGACGTGATTCGAATCACCGATGACCAAGTGCTGAACGGACAGCACCTCCGCGTTCAACACACGTACGGGACGGGAGACGTCTCCTCCTTCTTGATCCAGCAAGGGGGAAGGAGAGGTTGAGGAAGACAGCTCCACCGGCAGCACGACGGCGTGGTGATGGTGGAGAGGCAGTACTCCGACAGGGCTTCGCCAAGCACACGACGGAGGAGGAGAGGTGTTGGGGAGGGCAGGGCTGCGCCTTGGAGGGTGGTTCGGCTGCCCTCCCCTCACCCCTCTATTTATAGGGGGAAGGGAGAAGGGGGCCGGCCCCCTAGAACCCATCTAGGAGGGGTGCGGCGGCCTAGGGGAGAGGGGAGAGGGTGGCTTGCCCCCCAAGCCAAGGGGGGCGCCCCCTCTAGGGTTCTCCCTCAACCCTAGGCGCATGGGCCCAAGGGAGGGGGGTGCGGCCAGCCCACCAGGGGCTGGCTCCCTGCCCCACGCAGCCCATGTGGCCCCCCGGGAGGGGTGGCCCCTCCCGGTGGACCCCCGGAACCCTTCCGGTGGCCCCGGTACAATACCGGTATGACCCCGAAACTTCCCGGTGTCCGTTTGACAACTTCCCATATATAAATCTTTACCTCCGGACCCTTCCGGATCTCCTCGTGACGTCCAGGATCCCATCCGGGACTCCGAACAACATTCGGTAGTCACATACTAGTCTTCCTAATAACCCTAGCGTCACCGAACCTTAAGTGTGTAGACCCTACGGGTTCGGGAGACATGCAGACATGACCGAGACGCTCTCAGTCAATAACCAACAGCGGGATCTGGATACCCATGATGGCTCCCACATGCTCCTCGATGTTGTCATCGGATGAACCACGATGTCGAGGATTCGATCAAACCCTGTATGCAATTCCCTTTGTCAATCGGTACGTTACTTGCCCGAGACTCGATCGGCGGTATCCCAATACCTTGTTCAGTCTCGTTACCGGCAAGTCACTTTACTCGTACCGTAATGCATGATCCCGTGTCCAACACCTTGGTCACATTGAGCTCATTATGATGATGCATTACCGAGTGGGCCCAGAGATACCTCTCCGTCATACGGAGTGACAAATCCCAGTCTCGATCCGTGTCAACCCAGCAGATACTTTCGGAGATACCTGTAATGCACCTTTATAGTCACCCAGTTACGTTGTGACGTTTGATACACCCAAGGCACTCTTACGGTATCCGGGAGTTACACGATCTCATGGTCGAAGGAAGAGATACTTGACATTGGCAAAGCTCTAGCAAAACGAACTACACGATCTTTTATGCTATGCTTAGGATTGGGTCTTGTCCATCACATCATTCTCCTAATGATGTGATCCCGTTATCAACGACATCCAATGTCCATAGTCAGGAAACCATGACTATCTGTTGATCACAACGAGCTAGTCAACTAGAGGCTCACCAGGGACATATTATGGTCTAAGTATTCACACGTGTATTACGATTTCCGGATAATACAGTTATAGCATGAATAAAAGACATTTATCATGAACATTGAAATATAATAATACTTTTATTATTGCCTCTAGGGCATATTTCCAACAGTCTCCCACTTGCACTAGAGTCACCAATCTAGTTACATTGTGATGAATCGAACACCCATAGAGTTCTGGTGTTGATCATGTTTTGCACGCGAGAGAGGTTTAGTCAGCGGATCTGCGACATTCAGATCCGTGTGCACTTTGCAAATTTCTATGTCTCCATCTTGAACATTTTCACGGATGGAGTTGAAACGACGCTTGATGTGCCTGGTCTTCTTGTGAAACCTGGGCTCCTTGGCGAGGGCAATAGCTCCAGTGTTGTCACAGAAGAGTTTGATCGGCCCCGACGCATTGGGTATGACTCCTAGGTCGGTGATGAACTCCTTCACCCAAATCGCTTCATGCGCTGCCTCCGAGGCTGCCATGTACTCCGCTTCACACGTACATCCCGCCACGACGCTCTGCTTGCAGCTGCACCAGCTTACTGCTCCACCATTCAAGATATACACGTATCCGGTTTGTGACTTAGAGTCATCCAGATCTGAGTCGAAGCTAGCGTCGACGTAACCCTTTACGACGAGCTCTTCGTCTCTTCCATAAACGAGAAAGATGTCCTTCGTCCTTTTCAGGTACTTCAGGATATTCTTGACCGCTGTCCAGTGTTCCTTGCCGGGATTACTTTGGTATCTTGCTACCAAACTTACGGCAAGGTTTACATCGGGTCTGGTACACAGCATGGCATACATAATAGATCCTATGGCTGAAGCATAGGGGATGACACTCATCTCTTCTTTATCTTTTGCCGTGGTCGGTGACTGAGCCGAGCTCAATCTCACACCTTGTAACATAGGCAAGAACCCCTTCTTGGACTGATCCATTTTGAACCTCTTCAAAATCTTATCAAGGTATGTGCTTTGTGAAAGACCTATGAGGCGTCTCGATCTATCTCTATAGATCTTGATGCCTAATATATAAGCAGCTTCTCCAAGGTCCTTCATTGAAAAACACTTATTCAAGTAGGCCTTAATGCTGTCTAGAAATTCTATATTATTTCCCATCAAGAGTATGTCATCTACATATAATATGAGAAATGCTACAGAGCTCCCACTCACTTTCTTGTAAACGCAGGCTTCTCCATAAGTCTGCATAAACCCAAACGCTTTGATCATCTCATCAAAGCGAATGTACCAACTCCGAGATGCTTGCACCAGTCCATAAATGGATAGCTGGAGCTTGCATACTTTGTTAGCATTCCGAGGATCGACAAAACCTTCCGGCTGCATCATATACAGTTCTTCCTTAAGATGCCCGTTAAGGAATGCCGTTTTGACGTCCATTTGCCATATCTCATAATCATAGTATGCGGCAATTGCTAACATGATTCGGACGGACTTCAGCTTCGCTACGGGAGAGAAAGTCTCGTCGTAGTCAATCCCTTGAACTTGTCGATAACCCTTAGCGACAAGTCGAGCCTTATAGATTGTAACATTACCATCCGCGTCCGTCTTCTTCTTAAAGATCCATTTGTTTTCTATCGCTCGCCGATCATAGGGCAAGTCTGTCAAAGTCCATACTTTGTTTTCATACATGGATTCTATCTCGGATTTCATGGCTTCAAGCCATTTGTTGGAATCCGGGCCCGCCATCGCTTCTTCATAGTTCGAAGGTTCATTGTTGTCTAACAACATGATTTCCAGGACAGGGTTGCCGTACCACTCTGGTGCGGAACGTGTCCTTGTGGACCTACGAAGTTCAGCAGTAACTTGATCCGAAGTACCTTGATCATCATCATTGTTTTCCTCTTCAGTTGGTGTGGGCATCACAGGAACGGTTTCCTGCGCTGCGCCACTTTCCCGCTCAAGAGGTAGTACTTCATCGAGTTCTACTTTCCTCCCACTTACTTCTTTCGAGAGAAACTCTTTTTCCAGAAAGCATCCGTTCTTGGCAACAAAGATCTTGCCTTCGGATCTTAAGTAGAAGGTATACCCGACAGTTTCCTTAGGGTATCCTATGAATACGCATTTTTCTGACTTGGGTTCGAGCTTTTCAGGTTGAAGTTTCTTGACATAAGCATCGCATCCCCAAACTTTTAGAAACGACAGCTTAGGTTTCTTTCCAAACCATAATTCATACGGTGTCGTCTCAACGGATTTAGACGGTTCCCTATTTAAAGTGAATGTAGCTGTCTCTAGAGCGTATCCCCAAAATGATAGCGGTAAATCGGTAAGAGACATCATAGACCGCACCATATCCAATAGGGTGCGATTACGACGTTCGGACACACCGTTTCGCTGAGGTGTTCCAGGCGGCGTGAGCTGTGAAACGATTCCACATTTCCTTAAGTGTGTACCAAATTCGTGACTTAAGTATTCTCCTCCACGATCTGATCGTAAGAATTTTATCTTTCGGTCACGTTGATTCTCTACCTCATTCTGAAATTCCTTGAACTTTTCAAAGGTCTCAGACTTGTGTTTCATTAAGTAGACATATCCATATCCACTCAAGTCATCTGTGAGAGTGAGAACATAACGATATCCTCCGCGAGCCTCAACGCTCATTGGACCGCACACATCGGTATGTATGATTTCCAACAAGTTGGTTGCTTGCTCCATTGTTCCGGAGAACGGAGTCTTGGTCATTTTGCCCAAAAGGCATGGTTCGCACGTGTCAAACGATTCATAATCAAGAGACTCTAAAAGTCCATCGGCATGGAGCTTCTTCATGCGCTTGACACCAATGTGACCAAGGCGGCAGTGCCACAAGTATGTGGGACTATCGTTATCAACTTTACATCTTTTGGCATCTACACTATGAACATGTGTAATATTACGCTCGAGATTCATTAAGAATAAACCATTGACCATCGGAGCATGACCATAAAACATATCTCTCATATAAATCGAACAACCATTATTCTCAGACTTAAATGAGTAGCCATCTCGTATTAAACGAGATCCAGATACAATGTTCATGCTCAAACTTGGCACTAAATAACAATTATTAAGGTTCAAAACTAATCCCGTAGGTAAATGTAGAGGAAGCGTGCCGACGGCGATCACATCGACTCTGGAACCATTCCCGACGCGCATCGTCACCTCGTCCTTCGCCAGTCTCCGTTTATTCCGCAGCTCCTGCTGTGAGTTACAAATATGAGCAACGGCACCGGTATCAAATACCCAGGAGTTACTACGAGTACTGGTAAGGTATACATCAATCACATGTATATCAAATATACCTTTGGTGTTGCCGGCCTTCTTATCCGCTAAGTATTTGGGGCAGTTCCGCTTCCAGTGACCCTTCCCCTTGCAATAAAAGCACTCAGTCTCAGGCTTGGGTCCATTCTTTGACTTCTTCCCGGTAACTGGCTTACCAGGCGCGGCAACATCTTTGCCGTCCTTCTTGAAGTTCTTCTTACCCTTGCCCTTCTTGAACTTAGTGGTCTTATTGACCATCAACACTTGATGTTCTTTCTTGATTTCAGCCTCTGCTAACTTCAGCATCGAGAACACTTCAGGAATGGTCTTTTCCATCCCCTGCATGTTGTAGTTCATCACAAAGCTCTTGTAGCTTGGTGGGAGCGACTGGAGGATTCTGTCAATGACCGCCTCATCTGGGAGGTTAATGTTCAGCTGGGTCATACGGTTGTGCAACCCAGACATCTTCAGGATGTGCTCACTGACAGAACTGTTTTCCTCCATCTTACAACTGTAGAACTTATCGGAGACATCATATCTCTCGACCCGGGCATGAGCTTGGAAAACTAGTTTCAGCTCTTCGAACATCTCATATGCTCCGTGATGCTCAAAACGTTTTTGGAGCCCCGGTTCTAAGCTGTAAAGCATGCCGCACTGAACGAGGGAGTAATCATCAGCACGAGACTGCCAAGCATTCATAATGTCTTGGTTCTCTGGGACGGGAGCGTCACCTAGCGGTCCTTCTAGGACATATTGTTTCCTGGCAGCTATGAGGATGATCCTCAGGTTCCGGACCCAGTCCGTATAGTTGTTGCCATCATCTTTCAGCTTGGTTTTCTCTAGGAACGCGTTGAAGTTCATGTTGACATTAGCGTTGGCCATTGATCTACAAGACATATTTGCAAAGGTTTTAGACTAAGTTCATGATAATAAAGTTCTAATCAAATTATGAACTCCCACTTAGATTAGACATCCCTCTAGTCATCTAAGTGTTACACGATCCGAGTCGACTAGCCCGTGTCCAATCATCACGTGAGACGGACTAGTCATCGTCGGTGAACATTCTCATGTAAATCGTATCTTCCATACGACTCATGTTTGACCTTTCGGTCTCCGTGTTCCGAGGCCATGTCTGCACATGCTAGGCTCGTCAAGTTAACCCTAAGTGTTTTCGCTGTGTAAAACTATCTTACACCCGTTGTATGTGAACGTAAGAATCCATCACACCCGATCATCACGTGGTGCTTAGAAGCGACGAACTGTAGCAACGGTGCACAGTTAGGGGAGAACACTTCTTGAAATTTTTGTAAGGGATCATCTTATTTACTACCGTCGTCCTAAGTAAACAAGATGCATAAACATAATAAACATCACATGCAATTATATAGTTGTGACATGATATGGCCAATATCATATAGCTCCATTGATCTTCATCTTCGGGGCTCCATGATCATCTTGTCACCGGCTTGACACCATGATCTCCATCATCATGATCTCCATCATCGTGTCTCATGAAATTGTCACGCCAACGACTACTTCTACTTCTATGACTAACGTTTAGCAATAAAGTAAAGTAGTTTACATGGCGTTATTCAATGACACGCAGGTCATACAAAAAATAAAGACAACTCCTATGGCTCCTGCCGGTTGTCATACTCATCGACATGCAAGTCGTGAATCCTATTACAAAGAACATGATCTCATACATCACAATTCATCATTCATCACAACTTCTGGCCATATCACATCACATGATCAATCGCTGCAAAAACAAGTTAGACGTCCTCTAATTGTTATTGCATCTTTTACGTGGCTGCAATTGGGTTCTAGCAAGAACGTTTTCTTACCTACGAATCACCACAACGTGATTTTGTCA
Source organism: Triticum dicoccoides (assembly GCF_002162155.2). Taxonomy (NCBI): domain Eukaryota; kingdom Viridiplantae; phylum Streptophyta; class Magnoliopsida; order Poales; family Poaceae; genus Triticum; species Triticum dicoccoides. The sequence continues at coordinate 663,548,008 of NC_041383.1, read as the reverse complement.
ACTTCTATTTACCCTTCATAAGGGCCCTGTTCATCGATTCCGCTCCAACTAAAGTGGGAGAGACAGACACCCGCCAGCCACCTTATGCAACTAGTGCATGTCAGTCGGTGGAACCGGTCTCACGTAAGCGTACGTGTAAGGTTGGTCCGGGCCGCTTCATCCCACAATACCGTTTGAGCAAGAAAAGACTAGTAGAGGCAAGTAAGATGACAAAATCCACGCCCACAACAAAATTGTGTTCTACTCGTGCAAAGAGAACTACGCATAGACCTAGCTCATGATGCCACTGTTGGGGAACGTTGCAGAAAATTAAAATTTTTCCTACGGTTTCACCAAGATCCATCTATGAGTTCATCTAAGCAACGAGTCAAGGGAGAGAGTTTGCATCTACATACCACTTGTAGATCGCGTGCGGAAGCTTGCAAGGTGATGATGTAGTCGTACTCGACGTGATTCGAATCACCGATGACCAAGTGCTGAACGGACAGCACCTCCGCGTTCAACACACGTACGGGACGGGAGACGTCTCCTCCTTCTTGATCCAGCAAGGGGGAAGGAGAGGTTGAGGAAGACAGCTCCACCGGCAGCACGACGGCGTGGTGATGGTGGAGAGGCAGTACTCCGACAGGGCTTCGCCAAGCACACGACGGAGGAGGAGAGGTGTTGGGGAGGGGAGGGCTGCGCCTTGGAGGGTGGTTCGGCTGCCCTCCCCTCACCCCTCTATTTATAGGGGGAAGGGAGAAGGGGGCCGGCCCCCTAGAACCCATCTAGGAGGGGTGCGGCGGCCTAGGGGAGAGGGGAGAGGGTGGCTTGCCCCCCAAGCCAAGGGGGGCGCCCCCTCTAGGGTTCCCCCTCAACCCTAGGCGCATGGGCCCAAGGGAGGGGGGTGCGGCCAGCCCACCAGGGGCTGGCTCCCTGCCCCACGCAGCCCATGTGGCCCCCCGGGAGGGGTGGCCCCTCCCGGTGGACCCCCGGAACCCTTCCGGTGGCCCCGGTACAATACCGGTATGACCCCGAAACTTCCCGGTGTCCGTTTGACAACTTCCCATATATAAATCTTTACCTCCGGACCCTTCCGGATCTCCTCGTGACGTCCAGGATCCCATCCAGGACTCCGAACAACATTCGGTAGTCACATACTAGTCTTCCTAATAACCCTAGCGTCACCGAACCTTAAGTGTGTAGACCCTACGGGTTCGGGAGACATGCAGACATGACCGAGACGCTCTCAGTCAATAACCAACAGCGGGATCTGGATACCCATGATGGCTCCCACATGCTCCTCGATGTTGTCATCGGATGAACCACGATGTCGAGGATTCGATCAAACCCTGTATGCAATTCCCTTTGTCAATCGGTACGTTACTTGCCCGAGACTCGATCGTCGGTATCCCAATACCTTGTTCAGTCTCGTTACCGGCAAGTCACTTTACTCGTACCGTAATGCATGATCTCGTGTCCAACACCTTGGTCACATTGAGCTCATTATGATGATGCATTACCGAGTGGGCCCAGAGATACCTCTCCGTCATACGGAGTGACAAATCCCAGTCTCGATCCGTGTCAACCCAACAAATACTTTCGGAGATACCTGTAATGCACCTTTATAGTCACCCAGTTACGTTGTGACGTTTGATACACCCAAGGCACTCTTACGGTATCCGGGAGTTACACGATCTCATGGTCGAAGGAAGAGATACTTGACATTGGCAAAGCTCTAGCAAAACGAACTACACGATCTTTTATGCTATGCTTAGGATTGGGTCTTGTCCATCACATCATTCTCCTAATGATGTGATCCCGTTATCAACGACATCCAATGTCCATAGTCAGGAAACCATGACTATCTGTTGATCACAACGAGCTAGTCAACTAGAGGCTCACCAGGGACATATTGTGGTCTAAGTATTCACACGTGTATTACGATTTCCGGATAATACAGTTATAGCATGAATAAAAGACATTTATCATGAACATTGAAATATAATAATACTTTTATTATTGCCTCTAGGGCATATTTCCAACACCGGGTGTTTTGGAGGACCTTATTTTATATACTTTGAAAATCCCATTTAAGGTTTCGAAAAATTCTAAAAAAATCCTATGTGATCATATGGATGTATATTACACATGTGTAAAGTTTGTTGATGAAATAAGTAAATATGCAACCTATAAAGAAATGACAAAATGAGGATTTCCAAATAGTGAATAATGCATGCATTGTTCATCTTTCCAAAATCACGATTTTGTCATTTTTGTGTAACTCACATGGTTACTTCTTTCAGCATCAAAAATTTACACATGTGTAACATACATTCATATAAACATGTTTATTTGTTTTCAGAATTTTTTAAAACTTCAAAATAGCATTTTGGCACAGTTCAAAAAATAGGGCTCCAATGCACCCGAGTTCCAAAGTGACTTTTTGCATTGTACATGCCCTAACCTTGCATGCAGTGAACTAACCACCGCATGTTGTGTTTGGCGGTCTCAATTCATTAAAAGCATGCATGCCTCACATCTCTTATTGGTTGATATGTCAAGAAACAAGAAACGAGGTGAGAGTTAATGCACCGCGTCTAAGTGTTTTGGGATTATTTGATTTTTGTAAGGTAACTTATACACCTAGATGGAGGGAGTAGCATATATTCATAGTATATGTTTTTATGAATACCGCTTAATAAACTATCAAATCATGGAATAAATCCACACAAAAAAGTGATTACCCATGCCAAATTTATGAGTTAAACCCGGGTTGACTTTTTTCACCGCAAGTAACTTAACCGACTGAGCTATGCTCAATCCGCACCATATATTCGTACATTTTTTAGGGTCTCTTTCTTGAGTATGGCGTTTTGGATCTCGGCCTCCATGTAGGCCGAATTTGTGAAAATTCAAAAAATTTGGTTTAAAAAAACCCTGAAAATATTTGTACAAGTAAACAAGGATGTGAGGTGTGTGTAAAATCTCAGGATGAAATACATTGAAATGCGATTTGTACAAAAAAAGAAGATAGATTCATGGTCTAGGAGGATGAATAGTATCATGTGTTAATTTGTAAAGTTGCTTTTCTTTCTCCCCACGCAAGGTGACTAGGGGAAGCCTTCCTCTCCTCAATCTCTCCGCCGAGCTCGTGGATTCGCCTCCCCTTCACTTGCCGCTCCGGAGTCCGATGGCAGGGAGGGGATTTCTGGTGCCTCGTATCCGGCTAGTAGACACTACTAGGAAAAGGGCTATAGATAGGATTGACACTAATGGCGCACCAGGGAAGTAGTGCGCCACTACTATATACTAATGGCGCACCAGTTGGTGGTGCGCCATTAGTATGGAAGATACTAATGGCGCACCACAAAAAAGGTACGCCACTAGTGATATTTTTTTTTCATTTTTGCATACATACTAATGGCGCATCCTACCGAAGTGCGCCATTACTAGTTCTAACTAGTAATGGCGCACTACCACGCGGTGCGCCATTAGTAAGCTTCCCCCTCACTCCACCTGTTCCCCTCCCGACCCTCCCTTCCTCCCCACCCGACCTAATTCCACATGATTGTTATATGGATGCTTGTTGTATATATATATGTGTTGGATATCTCATAGGTGAAATAGTGACCTAAGATTAAGAAAAAAATTAAAAAAATTGTTACTAATGGTGCACTACCATGTGGTGCGCCATTAGTATAGAAGACACTAGTGGCGCACTGTGGGCAAAACTAATGGTGCACTGCAAGGTGCGCCATTAGTATACCAGATACTAATGGCGCACCAGTGGTGCGCCATTAGTAAAAAATACTAATGGCGTGCTACTAATGGCGCACTGGTAATGCGCCATTAGTAGGCAAAACAAGTGTGCCATTAGTAGGCCTTTTCCTAGTAGTGAGATAGGTAGGGTTTAATTCTCGCAGGGGCGGTGTTTAGACGGATAATGACGTTTCTTCTTTGGATTCTCTTCAGGTTCGTCCACTAGGACTGATTAGAAGGAGCTCATGCGTAGATTCCTGCCAGCTCTTCGGGGCGGCGAGGTTAGTGTTTATCGCCGTGTGTACGCAACTGAAGGAAATATGCCCTAGAGGCAATAATAAAGTTATTTCCGTATATCATGATAAATGTTTATTATTCATGCTAGAATTGTATTAACCGGAAACATAATACATGTGTGAATACATAGACAAACATAGTGTCACTAGTATGCCTCTACTTGACTAGCTCGTTTATCAAAGATGGTTATGTTTCCTAGCCATGGACAAAAGAGTTGTCATTTGATTAACGAGATCATATCATTAGGAGAATGATGTGATTGACTTGACCCATTCCGTTAGCTTAGCACTTGATCGTTTAGTATGTTGCTATTGCTTTCTTCATGACTTATACATGTTCCTATGACTATGAGATTATGCAACTCCCGTTTACCAAAGGAACACTTTGTGTGCTACCAAACGTCACAAGTAACTCGGTGATTATAAATGAGCTCTACAGGTGTCTCCGAAGGTACATGTTGAGTTGGTGTATTTTGAGATTAGGATTTGTCACTTCGATTGTCGGAGAGGTATCTTTGGGACCTCTCGGTAATGCACATCATTATAAGCCTTGCAAGCAATGTGACTAATGAGTTAGTTGCGGGATGATGCATTACGTAATGAGTAAAGAGACTTGTCGGTAACGAGATTGAAGTAGGTATTGATATACCGACGATCAAATCTCGAGCAAGTAACATACCGATGACAAAGGGAACAACGTATGTTGTTATGCGGTTTGACCGATAAAAGATCTTCTTAGAATATGTAGGAGCCAATATGAGCATCCAGGTTCCGCTATTGGTTATTGACCGAAAACGGTTCTCGGTCATGTCTACATAGTTCTTGAACCCGTAGGGTCCGCACGCTTAAGGTTTCGATGACAGTTATATTATGAGTTTATGAGTTTTGATGTACCGAAGGAGTTCGGAGTCCCGGATGAGATCAGGAATATGACGAGGAGTCTCGAAATGGTTGAGACGTAAAGATCGATATACTGGACGACTATATTCGGACTTCGAAAAGGTTCCGAGTGATTCGGGTATTTTTCAGAGTACCGAAGAGTTACAGGAATTCGCCGGGGAGTATATGGGCCTTATTGGGCCATACAGGAATAGAGGAGAGAGGCCAAAAGGAAGGAGGCCTGCGCCCCCCCTCTGGTCCAAATTGGACAAGGGGCGCAGCCCCCTTTTCCTTCTTCCTCTCCCCCTCTTTCCCCTTCTCCTACTCCAACAAGGAAGGAGGGAGTCCTACTCCCGGTGGGAGTAGGACTCCCCTTGGCGTGCCCCCTCCTAGGCCGGCCGCCCCCTTCCCCCTTGCTCCTTTATATACGGGGGCAGGGGGCACCTCTAGGCACAACAACAATTGATCCCTTGGATCTCTTAGCCGTGTGCGGTGCCCCCCTCCATCATAGTCCACCTCGATAATATCATAGCGGTGGTTAGGCGAAGCCCTGCGACGGTAGAACATCAAGATCGTCACCACGCCGTCGTGCTTACAGAACTCTCCCTCGACACTCGGCTGGATCGGAGTTCGAGGGACGTCATCGAACTGAACATGTGCTGAACTCGGAGGTGCCGTACGTTCGGTACTTGGATCGGTCGGATCGTGAAGACGTACGACTACATCAACCGCATTGTTATAACGCTTCCGCTTTCGGTCTATGAGGGTACGTGGACAACACTCTCCCCTCTCGTTGCTATGCATCACCATGATCTTGCGTGTGCATAGGATTTTTTTTAAAATTACTACATTCCTCAACATTGGTATCAGAGCCAGGTTTTATGCGTAGATGTCATATGCACGAGTAGAACACAAGTGAGTTGTGGGCGATATAAGTCATACTGCTTACCAGCATGTCATACTTTGGTTCAACAGTATTGTGAGATGAAGCGGCCCGGACCGACAATACACGTACGCTTACGCGAGACTGGTTTCATCGCCACGAACACTAGTTGCTTAAAGGTGACCGGCGGGTGTCTGTCTCTCTCTCACTTTAGTTGAACCGAGTGTGGCTATGCCCGGTCCTTGCGAAGGTTAAAACAACACCAACTTGACAAACTATCGTTGTGGTTTTGATGCGTAGGTAAGAACGGTTCTTGCTCAGCCCGTAGCAGCCACGTAAAATTTGCAACAACAAAGTAGAGGACGTCTAACTTGTTTTTGCAGGGCATGTTGTGATGTGATATGGTCAAGACGTGATGCTATATTTTATTGTATGAGATGATCATGTTTTGTAACCGAAGTTATCGGCAACTGGCAGGAGCCATATGGTTATCGCTTTATTGTATGAAATGCAAACGCCCTGTAATTGCTTTACTTTATCTCTAAGCAGTAGCGATAGTCGTAGAAGCAATAGATGGCGTAACGGCAACGATGCTACAATGGAGATCAAGGTGTCGCGCCGGTGACGATGGTGATCACGACGGTGCTTCGGAGATGGAGATCACAAGCACAAGATGATGATGGCCATATCATATCACTTATATTGATTGCATGTGATGTTTATCCTTTATGCATCTTATCTTGCTTTGATTGACGGTAGCATTTTAAGATGATCTCTCAATAATTATCAAGAAGTGTTCTCCCTGAGTATGCACCGTTGCGAAAGTTTTTCATGCTGAGACACCACGTGATGATCGGGTGTGATAGGCTCTACGTTCAAATACAACGGGTGCAAAATAGTTGCACACGCGGAATACTCAGGTTAAACTTGCCGAGTCTAGCATATACAGATATGGCCTCGGAACACAGAGACCGAAAGGTCGAACGTGAATCATATAGTAGATATGATCAACATAGTGATGTTCACCATTGAAAACTACTCCATCTCACGTGATGATCATACATGGTTTAGTTGATTTGGATCACGTGATCGCTTAGATGACTAGAGGGATGTCTATCTAAGTGGGAGTTCTTAAAGTAATATGATTAATTGAACTTGAATTTATCATGAACTTAGTCCTGGTAGTATTTTGCAAATTATGTTGTAGATCAATAGCTCGTGTTATAGCTTCCCTATGTTTTTTATATGTTCCTAGAGAAAAACTATTTTGAAAGATGTTAGTAGCAATGATGCGGACTTGGTCCGTGATTTGAGGATTATCCTCATTGCTGCACGGAAGAATTATGTCCTTGATGCACCACTAGGTGATGGACCTATTGCAGGAGCAGATGCAAACGTTATGAACGTTTGGCTAGCTCAATATGATGACTACTTGATAGTTTTGTGCACCATGCTTTATGGCTTAGAACCGAGACTACAAAAACGTTTTTGAAACGTCATGGAACATATAAGATGTTTCAAGAGATGAAATTGGTATTTCAGACTCATGCCCGTGTCAAGAGGTATAAGACCTTTGACAAATACTTCGCCTAAAAGATGGAGGAGAATTGCTCAACTAGTGAGCAAGTGCTTAGATTGTCTGAGTACTACAATCGCTTGAATCAAGTGGGAGTTAATCTTCCAGATAAGAAAGTGATTGGCAGAGTTCTCTAGTCACCATCACCAAGTTACTGGAACTTCGTGATGAACTATAATGCAAGGGATGACGAAAATGATTCCCGAGCTCTCCGTGAGGCTGAAATCGACGAAGGTAGAAATCAAGAAAGAGCATCAAGTGTTGATGATTGACAAGATCACTAGTTTCAAGAAAAGGGCAAAGGGAAAGAAAGGGAACTTCAAGTAGAATGACAAGCAAGTTGTCACTCCCGCGAAGAAGCCCAAAGCTGGACCAAAGCCTAAAACTGAGTGCTTACACTGCAAAGGAAATGGTCACTGGAAGCGGAAATGCCCCGAATATTTGGTGGATAAGAAGGATGGAAAAGTGAACAAGGGTATATTTGGTATACATGTTATTGATGTGTACCATACTAGTGTTTACAGTAGCCCTTGAGTATTTGATACTTGTTCGGTTGCTAATATTAGTAACTCGAAATAGGAGTTACAGAATAAACAGAGACTAGTTGAGGGTGAAGTGATGATGTGTGTTGGAAGTGGTTCCAAGATTGATATGATCATCATCGCACACACCCTATACTTTCGGGATTAGTGTTAAACCTAAATAAATGTTATTTGGCGGTTGCGTTGAGCATAAATATGATTTGATCATGTTTATTGCAATACGGTTATTCATTTAAAGTCAAGAGAATAATTGTTGTTCTGTTTACATGAATAAAACCTTTGATGGTCATACACCCAATGAAAATAGTTTGTTGGATCTCGATCGTAGTGATACACATATTTATAATATTGATGCCAAAAGATGCAAAGTTGATAATGATAGTGCAACTTATTTGTGGCACTGCCGTTTGGGTCATGTCGGTGTAAAGCGCATGAAGAAACTCCATTAAGATGGACTTTTGGAATCACTTGGTTATGAAACATTTGATGCTTGCGAACCGTGCCTTTTGGGCAAGATGACTAAAACTCCGTTCTCCGGAACAATGGAACGAGCTAGTGACTTATTGGAAAATAATACATACTGATGTATGCGGTCCAATGAGTATTGATGCTCGTGGCGGGTATCGTTATTTTCTGACCTTCACAAGATGATTTTAGCAGATATGAGTATATCTACTTAATGAAACACAAGTCTAAAACATTTGAAAAGTTCAAAGGATTTCAAAGTGAAGTGGAGAATCATCGTAACAAGAAAATAAAGTTTCTATGATCTGATCGTGGAGTAGAATATTTGAGTTACGAGTTTGGCCTTCATATAAAACAATGTGGAATAGTTTCACAGTTCACACCACCTAGAACACTATAGCGTTATGGTGTGTCCGAACGTCGTAACCGCACTTTATTGAATGTTGTGCGATCTATGATGTCTCTTATTAGTTTACCACTATTGTTTTGGGTTTATGCATTAGAGACAATTGCATTCACTTTAAATAGGGCACCATCAAAATCCGTTGAGACGACGCCTTATGAACTGTGGTTTGGCAAGAAACCAAAGTTGTCGTTTCTTAAAATTTGGGGCTGCGATGCTTATGTGAAAAAGTTTTAACCTGATAAGCTCGAACCCAAATCGGAGAAGTGCGTCTTCATAGAATACCCAAATGTAAGTATTGGGTACACCTTCTACAACAGATCCGAAGGCAAGTTATTCGTTGCTCAGAATGGATACTTTCTAGAGAAGAAGTTTCTCTCGAAAGAAGTGAGTGAGAGGAAAGTAGAACTTGATGAGGTAATTGTACCTTCTCCTGAATTGGAAAGTAGTTCATCATAGAAATCAGTTCCAGTGATTCCTACACCAATTAGTGAGGAAGCTAATGATGATGATCATGAAACTTCAGATCAAGTTACTACAAAACCTCGTAGGTCTTCCAAAGTAAGATCCGCACCAGAGTGGTACAGTAATCCTGTTCTGGAAGTCATGTTACTAGACCATGATGAACCTACGAACTATGAGGAAGCGATGATGAGCCCAGATTCTGCGAAATGGCTTGAGGCCATGAAATCTGAGATGGGATCCATGTATGAGAACAAAGTATGGACTTTGATTGACTTGCTCGATGATCAGCAAGCCATGTTAAATAATGGACCTTCAAGAGGAAGACGGACAATGATAGTAGTGTTACTATCTACTAAGCTCGACTGGTTGCGAAAGGTTTTCGACAAGTTCAAGGTGTTGAATACGATGAGATTTTCTCACTCGTATCGATGCTTAAGTCTATCCGAATCATGCTAGCAATTGCCACATTTTATGAAATCTGGCAAATGGATGTCAAAACTGCATTTCTTAATGGATTCTTTAAAGAAGAGTTGTATATGATGCAACCAAAAGGTTTTGTCAATCCTAAAGGTGCTAACAAAATGTGCAAGCTCCAGCAATCCATCAATGGACTGGTGCAAGCATCTCGGAGTTGGAATATACGCTTTGATGAGTTGATCAAAGCATATGATTTTATATAGACTTTTGGAAAGGCCTGTATTTGCAAGAAAGTGAGTGGGAGCTCTGTAGCATTTCTGATATTATATGTGCAAGACATATTGTTGATTGGAAATGATATAGAATTTCTGGATAGCATAAAAGGATACTTGAATAAAAGTTTTTCAATGAAAGACCCCGGTGAAGCTGCTTACACATTGAGCATCAAGATCTATAAGATAGATCAAGATGCTTGATAAGATTTTTCAATAAGTACATACCTTGATAAGATTTTGAAGTAGTTCAAAATAGAACAGTCAAAGAAGGAGTTCTTGTCTATGTTGCAAGGTGTGATGTTGAGTAAGACTCAAAACCCGACCATGGCAGAAAATAGAAAGAGAATGAAAAATCATTCCCTATGCCTCAGTCATAGGTTCTATAAAGTATGTTATGCTATGTACCAGACCTATTGTATACCTTGCTCTGAATTTGGCAAAGAAATACAATTTTGATCTAATAGTAGATCACTAGACAACGGTCAAGAATATCCTTAGTGAGGACTAAGGAGATGTTTCTCGATTATGGAGGTGATAAAAGAGTTCGTCATAAATTTACATCGGTGCAAACTTTTACACTGATCCAGATGACTCTAAGTCGCAATCTGGATACATATTGAAAGTGGGAGAAATTAGCTAGAGTAGCTCCATGCAGAGCATTGTAGACATAGAATATTTGCAAAATACATACGACTCTGAATGTGACAGACCCGTTGACTAAACTTCTCTCATGAGCAAAACATGATCATACCTTAGTACTCTTTGGTTGTTAATCACATAGCGATGTGAACTAGATTATTGACTCTAGTAAACCCTTTGAGTGTTGGTCACATGACGATGTGAACTATGGGTGTTAATCACATATAGATGTGAATATTGGTGTTGAATCACATGATGATGTGAACTAGATTATTGACTCTAGTGCAAGTGGGAGACTGAAGGAAATATGCCCTAGAGGCAATAATAAAGTTATTATTTATTTCCTTATATCATGATAAATGTTTATTATTCATGCTAGAATTGTATTAACCGGAAACATAATACATGTGTGAATACATAGACAAACATAGTGTCACTAGTATGCCTCTACTTGACTAGCTCGTTTATCAAAGATGGTTATGTTTCCTAGCCATGGACAAAAGAGTTGTCATTTGATTAACGGGATCACATCATTAGGAGAATGATGTGATTGACTTGACCCATTCCGTTAGCTTAGCACTTGATCATTTAGTATGTTGCTAGTGCTTTCTTCATGACTTATACATGTTCCTATGAATATGAGATTATGCAACTCCCATTTACCGGAGGAACACTTTGTGTGCTACCAAACGTCACAACGTAACTGGGTGATTAAAAGGAGCTCTACAGGTGTCTCCGAAGGTACATGTTGAGTTGGCGTATTTCGAGATTAGGATTTTTCACTCCGATTGTCGGAGAGGTATCTCTGGGCCCTCTCGGTAATGCACATCATTATAAGCCTTGCAAGCAATGTGACTAATGAGTTAGTTGCGGGATGATGCATTACGTAACGAGTAAAGAGACTTGCCGGTAACGAGATTGAACTAGGTATTGAGATACCGACGATCAAATCTCGAGCAAGTAACATACCGATGACAAAGGAAACAACGTATGTTGTTATGCGGTTTGACCGATAAAAGATCTTCGTAGAATATGTAGGAGCCAATATGAGCATCCAGGTTCACCATTGGTTATTGACCGAAAACGATTCTCGGTCATGTCTACATAGTTCTCAAACCCGTAGGGTCCGCACGCTTAAGGTTTCGATGACAGTTATATTATGAGTTTATAAGTTTTGATGTACCGAAGGAGTTCGGAGTCCCGGATGATATCGGGGATATGACGAGGAGTCTCGAAATGGTCGAGACGTAAAGATCGATATATTGGACGACTACATTCGGACTTCGGAAAGGTTATTATTTATTTCCTTATATCATGAAGAAAGCAGTAGCAACATACTAAACGATCAAGTCAATCACATCATTCTCCTAATGATGTGATCCCGTTAATCAAATAACAACTCTTTTGTCCATGGTTAGGAAACTTAACCATCTTTGATTAATGAGCTAGTCAAGTAGAGGCATACTAGTGACATATGTTTGTCTATGTATTCACACATGTATTATGTTTCCGGTTAATACAATTCTAGCATGAATAATAAACATTTATCATGAAATAAGGAAATAAATAATAACTTTATTATTGCATGTAGGGCATATTTCCTTCACTACTCCAGATCTGGTAGAAGCAAGACACGAGAACACCATAGAGGGAGGCACCATAAGGCTCAACGCCTCTGGCGTAAATCCATCCAGGCGCCGGATCAATGAAGATCCGACCTTGTCAGCGACAAAAACCACCATCCTGCGCTGGCCGACGGCGTCCGGGTACCGGATCCAGAAGGATCTGACCCGAAACCGACGACGCACGCGACCACCAGATCCAGCGGGTGCACCACGCCGCGAGCACGAACCCCAGCAGCCGACGTGTTGCGCACGCCGCGGTCAGGATCCATATGCAGCACCGCCGCACCCCGCGCTCCGGCGCCTCCTCTCGGATGGCCGTCCCGCGCCAGCCTACTCGCGTGAAGGGGAAGGGAGCCTGCCGCCCCTGCCGGCCAGGCTTCGCCCAGCGGAGCTGTTGGCGACGGCGAGGGTGGGGGAAGAGGTGGGGGAGTCCGGGCGGCGGCTGCTAGGGTTTCCCCCTGGTCGCCCACGGGAACGACGCGAGGGGGTCCTTGGGGATCTTTGACATGTGCACACACTTGTGCCTTATGCCTTCATGTATGTCTATATCTTTTTAGGATTTCTTAAAATGTAAAATGTGAATTTTTATGGATTTTGAATTTTGCATTTGAAGGCCTCCATGCGTGGAGCTCGGCCTCCAAAAGCAATTTATGCTCTTTCTTCTTCTTTTGTCTGGATAAATAGGAACGAAAATGATTACCACGAGATGGACATGCATGCACTTGCCATCCCTTTGCTTCCCCCTTTCCTAAAGATAATAAAAACAAACTGTCTTCGTCTGTGGTTGAAGATGCAGACAGCTCAATGTATACTTGATTTTTATGAACTGAAATGCGAAGTATATCCTTGATATTTTTAGCTCGGTGATTCACGATCCAATAAGTGGATTCGTTGGCGAGCAACGATGTCGCGGTTAATGGCTAGCTAGCTTAGCTAGCCAGACGCCATTCCAACCGATCACAGATATAGGTGCTTGCTAATTTCACTTTTTCCTTTGTCAGCTGCATGGTGCAATTCCATTTCCGAAGTGAACGGTAGCCCACTGCCCGGAGCCTGAAATGACACGGTTCCATCTTGACATGGAGATCGGCTACGTCATGGCAGGTTAGCTGAAGAACACTTACTCCCTCTCGCACTGTAAAGAAATAATGATCTAAACACTCTTATATTTCTTTATACAGAGCTCAGATATGTCGATTGCAATTTCTTCCACACTCACAAATACTACTCCAGGAATGATCAGTTGCAACGCGTCGAATCTAACTAAGGTTTGTAGCTTTTCTTTTGTCAGTGATGTGAACCTAGACGTTTGTCGGCATGCAAGTTCGGCAGCATTTGTCAGCATGCTATGCATGGCGTTCAGTTTGGTAGTACTCCCTCCGTTTCAAAATAGACTAGACCATATAGGCGCGCGTTGCCGCGCCCGTCCATTTTAAGAGTAACAATAGAGTTGTTTGAGAAATGTTGAGTTGTCATAACATATCATAAAATTCGTATGGTTCAAAATATCATATACCAAAACGCCCAAAAGGAAGATATAATTTATCCTGCACAATGTAATATACAGACTATAAATCAATCCTAATGTTTATGTTCCCTAAAGAGAATCTCATTTCTAAAAAGAAGTTATTTTTGTACAACGCAACACATGCAAAAATAGTATGAGGGATGGGCAAGAGAGGCTCAAATTACCAACAATCTAGCGAGTCAGCATATAAAGGGATCGCCTCCTTCTAAATCAGTAAAATGATGAATGGAGACCTCGCTGGAGCTTGCCTACATCGTCGTATGACCACATGACACTAATCCTTTTTCACTGTGGAAAAATGAACAATAGTGAAATGCAAATGCCAGCACATGGTGAATACTAAGATGAACTAACTCTTTGATGTCTTAAGGATATAAACCACCTATGCTCTATGTTGCTACAATGCTACCTCTGATCATCCCCGTGGCAGCTATAAAAGGCCCCAATCAAATTGTAAAGAAGGAAAGATAAGATAAACATCATAGAAGTAGAAAGAAACTGAGGCACATACATTCAATACAAAGGTTGCCAAGCCTATCAATGAATATAGGCACGATAGCTTCTTATCTTGCCAAGGAAATAGAAACAAACACTTGAAACAGAGGAAATACAAATTATTCATTATCAGAAAAAACCAGGATGTTTCATACTTCATACCTTATGGTAGGGTAATAGCTGACATTGGTTTTCTCAAAATTGTGCTTGGAGATTTGTGTTACTTCTTCCATGTTAAGTATTCTATGGTAAGTAAATCCAGTTCGTGGTGCCAAGAATATGGAGACCAAATGAACTGAGGTAGCATATGCACTGCAGAAGAGTATACATTTTTCTTGTCAGATCGAATAACATTCAGGAAAAGCAAACATACCAAGAAAAGGAGTCAGTACAAACTGATGAGCTTTTGGGAGCCAGCATACACCATCCGGATCAGGAGCCAACGAACGAGCGAGACGATGAGCAGAGTCAGGCTGACGAACTGGCCGTCATGCCAAAAACTGGAGCAGACGTGTGTCGAGGAGGTTCTCATAGCCACGCGGCGGACCTGGTTCGCAGCTGGTGTCGTGGCGGCACATGGAACAGTCCTGACGAAGTGGAGAGCGGCGGGAGGCAGGATCTCCTTGGTACAAAACAATGGGGTTGAGGACGGAAGCTAGCGATGGTGGGGATACCAATGATACAAATGAATCATGGTATAACTGAATCATAACTTTCTCTCCATCCACTTGAATCATAAATTACACTCCATCCACTTGTGTTCTGGTCACCCATTTTCAACCAATAGTGTATATGTTGTAGCTCCAAATCCTGAATACGACATGACGTCTAAGCAGAAGATCAGCAGTGTTGGATGGTCATTTATCCACATGTTGTGATTACTATAGGTACCACAGACCTAATTAATCAAACACAGTGGACAGCCTATAAACAAAAGAGATGGAAGATCATCTCATTATTTCTTGCAAAGTAAAATGAATAAACGATCAAGCAGATGCAATACATGTAGTCATGTGGATATAGGGCAATTGCAATATGATATTTGTGCTCACTTGGATATCAACGGAGAAGAGCCGCACTGTCACCCCCATCCCCTCATTGCCCGTATCATCTTGCCATCGCAACAACACTGCCACGGAGAGGAAGATGAAAAAACATACCTCCGTTGCCCATCTGTGTCGGCGTCTTTGGGGAGAGGGTGCCGACGGCCGCCGCAACCGCGATGGACAAACGCTGCAAGACACGAAATAAAAAAAATAGTAAAAAAGGGTTGCGGAGGAAGAGTAGGGCGGGTAGAAGGAACCGGCGCAGAGGCGTTCTCGTAGAAGAACCTCGTCGACAGCAGAACGACGATGTATTGAGGAGGATAGAACGGCGGCGCATTGAGGAGCATGAACCGGCGACACATCAAGGAGAGAAACTGCTCTGTTGGGCAGGATATCAATGGATGTGAACGACATGGGCTGTTAGCAGCATTCGAAAGACCTAGGCCTTGGAAAGCCCAGTTACGGAGAGGAAAACCAACTCGCTCCGCGGAGCAGCAGCCTGCTAGATGGTGTGTGCGGTGCGTGAGCGATCTGGGACGACCAGACTTGTCGTGGATCATAGACAGTGGCGGAGACAGGGGGACCAGCA
>NC_041383.1:663524274-663531956 GCF_002162155.2 Triticum dicoccoides | reverse complement strand
TATTTGCTGCTAATCATCTAATGAACAGTGCATAATTAGTGAGTATTTTGCTGCTAAAACCCTACTTTCCAGTTATTTGGCCCTCCCAACCAGTTCTAACAGTCCTCGGCCTTCCTGATAATTTTTTCCTAGCTCCGCCACTGATCATAGATTCAAAGATCGGACGCTTCAGATAGTCAAATCACTGTGGAGGTTTGCGGCTAGTGACTCGACTTTGTACTAACTTTAGTATAAAGTTGAGTCATTTATTTTGGAACGGAGAGAGTACTAGTCAGCATCATCACGTACGTACTGTAGAACAAGTAGTGAGTGGTGACACATATTTGCAAACAGGAATAGCTATACCCTACCTCCCCGTAACATTAACAATAAAAGTAAGAGCTATGGTATTGAGCATGAAATTGGCAAACACACGTTTCAAGTGTTTGAAGAATTGGACCGGATGATCTAATAATAGCTTCTGTTGTGCGTTGGTGCGAGTGACCTAATTCTCCTAGCTTGTCGTTGTAGACTCATTTGGTCTGATGTACACTCAGCAAGCACGATGGACCGATTAATGTAGGTGTGTGCTCCTGGTGGCCACGGGCGCGCAATACCGGATGAAAAAGATGTGGCTGCATGTACGCACTAGCCATGGCGGCATGAAAGCTGGAAACCCAAACACCGGGGGAGAAAAAGAAGCCCGCATGCCCACAGACAACCCTCGTGCCTCCTGAAGCTCACTATAAAAACACGGCAAGGCAGCGTGTGTCCTCCACACTACTGCTGCCTGCCACTGCAAAATACCATCACTGCCATCCCCATCCATCTCACTTGCTGCCAGTCGCCATGGCCGTGAACAACACCAAGCTGGCCGCCGTGGCGGACGCAGAGAACCCGGCCGTCATGTGTGGCGACGTGGACGACTCCGTCTCCCAGTCATCCATCGACTTCGCCGGCCGCGCCAACTGGCTACGCGCGGCGGTGCTGGGCGCCAACGACGGGCTGGTCTCCACAGCCTCCCTCATGCTCGGCGTCAGCGCCGTCAAGCCCGAGGCGCGGGCCATGGTCGTGTCCGGGTTCGCGGGACTACTGGCCGGGGCGTGCAGCATGGCCATCGGAGAGTACGTGTCCGTCTGCTCCCAGCGGGACATGGAGATCGCGGAGCTGGACCAGGCCGGAAAGCGTGGCGGCGAGGAGGAGAAGGCACTGCCAAGCCCGGCACAGGCCGCCGCGGCCTCCGCGCTGGCTTTCTCCGTCGGGGCGCTCCTACCGCTGCTGGCTGCTGGGTTCATCGTGGGTTACAACCTGCGGGTGGCCGTGGTGGTCGTCGTGGCGACGTTGGCGCTGGCCGCGTTCGGATGCGTGGGCGCCGTGCTGGGGCGGGCCCCCGTGGCGAGGTCGTGCGCGCGGGTGGTGGTGGGCGGACTGGCTGCCATGGCCGTCACCTTTGGGTTCATGAGGCTCTTCCGAGCCAGCGGCGTATGAGAAACTGACATGGTCTTCGTCGCCGTCCTCGCGTGCGTAGGTCATGTGCGGGCATCGTCCATACTCTTCTCGGAATAAAGTGCCCAGTACTAGCCGACTTATTTTCTTGTACCTGGGCTGACTTATTTTCTTCCTTGTAACTGTAATCAAATGGCAAATGAAAACGTTTAAACTCGTGCACCGTACTTTTTTTTGAACCAATAAACTCGTACACCGTACTACTACTATATAGTGCCCATGAAAATGCTACACCCACGTATTGCTTTACCAAAAGCCACGTAAAACCTTCCAGCCATAACTAATCAGCCCCCTGATTTTCGGGGGTGGGGCCCCCTCCCTTTTCTTTTTCAATCAAACGTTTACACATAGGTCCGTCTATATCACATTTAAATATGAGATAATATCTCACATCTAACATGACATCACCCCCTTGTTTGTGGACCTCACGGTGCTAACTACGTTTGTTTCTTTCCGATAGTGTCGTTGCCTTTGCCGTTGGTTGTCTCGTTGTTTGTCCAGCCCAGAACGATGCTGCCACACCCGAAAAATCCTATTCGCCGCTCGATGCGGCAAATTGTCGCTGTTTCACATAAGCGAGCGAGCGAACGTTCGGGATTGGGCCGGCCCGTTTTAACGTTGCACATATACCGGGTTTGGAACCTTCTCTGATGTTCACAGCCGACTTTTTCCGGTTTTGGGAACCTTCTGGAAGGTTCTTGAACTGTATTTTATTTTCACTTATTTTCGTTTTTCTTTTTCTCTTTCGTTTTTCTTTTCTTTTTTTGTTTTCTGTTTCTTTTTTGTTTTCCTTTTTCAAAAATGTTCATATTTTCAAAAAATGTTCACTTTTTCAAAAAATGTTCACTTTTTCAAAAAATGTTCATATTTTCAAAAAATGTTTGATTTTCAAAATTTTATTCGTGTTTTCAAATATTGTTCTGGAGTTTCAGAAAATTGTTATTTTATCAATTTTTGGTCGGTTGTTTCAAAAAATATTTCTGATTTCAAGAAAAATTCACATATTCAAAAAATGTTCACTTTTTAAAAAATTGTTCGTGTTTTGAAATTTTGTTCGGAAGTTTATCAAATGTTTGGTTTCTCAAATTTTCTTTGGAATTTAAAAAAATGTTCCCCTATTCAAATTTGTTCATAGATCCAAATAATGTTCGTGCTTTTGAATTTTGTTCGGAGTTTCAAAAAATATGTTCCCATTTCGTGATTACAAATTTTGGTCATAACTTGAAAAATGTTCAAGAATATTAAAATATGTTCACGATTTCTATTGTTTGGAATTTCATGAAATGTTCCATTTTAATGTTTTTGTTCATAAATTCAAAAAATGTTCGCGGTTTCAAATTTTTGTTCCAATTATCATGAAATGTTTCCACTTTTCAAATATTTTTGTTGAAAAAATCAAAAAAATGTTCGCGGCTTCAACATTTGTCCAGAATTTCATAATTTGTTCACAAATTCAAAAAAGATGTTTATTTTTTTCAGAAAACAATATTTTCGTTCCATTTTTCTGCTTTTTCAATTTTTTATATATTAAAAAAATTCTTGTCGCCGGTTTCATCAGGAATTCAATAAATGTTGGCACTTTCTTGAAAATATAGATTAAAAAAACTTTCGACCTAGTAACTAATTCAGTTTCGCTACAATCATTCCGGTTCCACATCTATGGTTAGTTCTTTCAATGATGTACTACTTTATTGGCTGCAGTAGTCGTTAGCCCGAGCTGCTAGTAGTACGCAGTTGGTCTCAGGTTCGATTCCTGGTCGCGCGTATTTCCTTTTTCGTGCTATATTTTACGTCCCGCGGTAGACTCAATGGGCTGGCCCAGTCAGCTCCCTCTCTGTGCGTCAGGCTGTCAATTTGACGCAAAGCGCGTCAAATAGGGGCTCCCGCGACACCCAGCCCTGTTCCAGGGAAAACCCTATTCGACGCGCGTTGTGTCAAAATGCTGGAGCTTCGCACAGAGAGCTAGCGATTGGCGAACAAGGTGGGCTGGCCCATTAACAAGATAAAACGCGCTACAGTTTCCGGTTTTGGAACCTGCTAGAAGTTTCCTGATCGGTTTTGGGAAGGTTCCTGAACCGGTTTTTCTAGTGGTTTTCACTTTTTTATTTGCAGTTTTTTATTAATCTGTTTTTCTCTTTTTCTTTTTTCCGTTACATATTTTTCTTTTCCTTTTTATTTTTGCGTATTTCTCTTTATTTTTCTTTTTTCTATTTATTTTGTAAGTCCTATTTCTACTTGTTTTTTCGTTCCTTTTTTCCTTTTCAGAAGTTTAAATTTGTTAGAAATTTCAAAAAATGTTCGGAAGTTCAAAAAATGTTCCAGTTTTTAATTTTTGTTCAGATGTTCAAATCATATTCGTGATTTCTAAAAAAATGTTTGCGTATTTGAAAACATGTTCACTTTTCAAAAAATGTTCATTTTTCGAATTTGGTCACAAATTGAAAAAGTATTCTTCATATTTTATATTTGAAAAAATGTTCGCATTTCAAAATTTGTTCATAAGTTGAAAAAATGTTCCCGTTTTGAACTTTTGTTCATGGTCACATTTTGAAAATTTGTTCAGAGTTTCAGATTTTCTTCACAGATGCAAAAAATGTTCCCTTTTCTCCAAAATGTTCATGTTTTGAAAAAATGTTCCATGTTATCAACATTTGTTCATAAATTAAAAAAAGTTCCCGGCTTTAAATTTGTTCGTGTTTGTCAAGAAAATGGAATTGAAAAAATGTTCCATGGTTTCAAAATTTGTTCACAAATTCATACGACCCTTTTTGAAACTTGCCATACTTGTTCGTTTTTAAAAAAAATGTTCAGATTTTTGTTTTAAAAGTATTCAGAATTTTCGCATTGGTTAGTTCTAAAGGATTTCGCGTTGCAGATAGAATACTAGCGCTGATCGGCTCTACCGGTTGTCCACGTGTGTCTATAATCGTTGTCACGCGAGTTTGAATCCTGGACGGAGCAGTTCTTTTTTGTGCATTGTATTTTACGTCATTGGCTGCTCCCGCGTGGGCTAGCCCAGGCGAAGCACCCCTATGCGAAGCCCCTCCAGTCTGCCGCAGAATGCGGCAGATAGGAGGTCCCATGTTTCAGATGGGTTGACACAGTCCTTGTCATTGTTGCTGGCCATGTAACTGTTGTTGGGCCTTTAGGGTTATATTTGTTTTTTTTCAAAAGAGCTGCATCGACAGATCTAGGCATCACAAAGAAAAAGTTTGCTTGTATCCTTTTCTAGTTGTTGGTCACGTTATTCCCCTCGGGCGATTACAAACTACATCCCGCGAGTTGCAAGTGGTGGGTGGACTTGCAACTGGGGTGAAAACCAAAACAACACCCCCGAGTTGCAAGTCGACGGTGGACTTGCAACTGGGGCGATTACAAACTACATCCCTCGAGTTGTGAGTCGGTGGTGGACTTACAACTGGGTGATTACAAACTATATCCCTCGAGTTGCGAGTCGGCGGTGGACTTGCAACTGGGCCAATTAGTAAACTAGATCCCCGAGTTGCGAGTACATGGTTGACTTGCAACTTGAAAACAAACAACACACTCCTCCGAGTTGCGAGTCGAGGATGGACTTGCAACTAGGCCAACAAAAACCCCTAGTTGCAGGTCAAGGGTCTACAACTACCATAAAACAAGGAGAAAAAGACAACACCCCTCGAGTTGCGAGTCGATGGTGTACTTGCAACTAGGGCAGCTACAAAACTACATCCCCGACTTGCGAGTACATCATTGACTTGCAACTAGGGCAATACAAAAATACATCCCTCGACTTGCAAGTCTAAGTGGACTTGCAACTGGGGTAATAACCAAAACGACACCCCCCGAGTTGCGAGTCGATGGTGGACTTGCAACTAGGCCGACAAAAACACCTAGTTCCAGGTTGATGGTCTAACTGCAACTACCATGAAACAAAAAGAAAAGACAACACTCCTTGAGTTGCGAGTCAAAGGTGGACTCGCAACTAGGGCAACTATAAAAACTACACCCCCGATTTGCGAGTCGAGGGTGGACTTGCAACTGGGCCGACAGGAACACATAGTTGCAGATCGAGGGTCTAATTGCAACTACCATGAAACAAAAACAAAAGGCAACACCCCTCGAGTTGCAAGTCGAGGGTAGACTTGGAACTAGGGGAACTATAAAAACTACACCCACGGGTTGCAAGTCGAGGGTGGACTTGCAATTGGGCCGACAGAAATCCCTAGTTGTAGGTCGAGGGTGTAATTGCAACTATACCATGAAACAAGAATAAAAAAACAATACACCCCTCGAGTTACGAGTCGAGGGTTGGATTTGCAACTAGGGCAACTACAAAACTACACCCCCGAGTTATGAGTCGAGGGTGGACTTGCGACTAGGGCAAATTCAAAACTATATCCCCGAGTTGTGAGTATATGGTTGACTTGCAACTGGGGCGATTACAAACTACATACCTCGAGTTGCAAGTCGGGGGTGGACTGGCAACTGGGGTGAAAATCAAAACAACACCCCCTAAGTTGTAACTAGGACAACAATAACTGTGAGTTCAGTTGTGAGTCGAGGGTGGACTTGCAACGGAGACAAAAAACAAAAAACATGTCCAGCTGCGAGTGGAGAGTGAACTTACAACTGGGACAACCACAAAACTAGGGTCCCAGTTGTGAGTCAAGGGTGGACTTGCAACTGGGACATCAGCTGGGAGAACTATGAGCCCAATTGTGAGTCGATTGTGGACTTTTAACTGGGAAAATTACGAAACTACAAGCCCAGTTGCGAGTCAAGGGTCGACTTGCAACTGGGATGAAACAAACTACAATCCCAGTTGCGAGTCTAAGGTGGAATTGCAACTGGGATGAAAGACAACACACATGCCTAGTTGTGAGTTAAGGGTGAGCTTGCAACTAGGATAAAACAAACTATGGCCTAGTTGCGAGTCGTGGGTGGACTTGTAACTAGGACAACTACAAAACACTATGATATGAGTTGCAAGTCGAGGGTGGACATGCAACTGGTACGACAACAAAGTATGAGCCTAGTTGTGAATTAAGGGTGGACTTACAAGTGGAATGAAAAACAAACCATAGACCTAGTTGCGAGTCAATGTTGAGCTTGCAACTAGATGAAACAAACTACGTGCCTAGTTGCGAGTCAATGGTGGACTTGCAACTGAAAAATTACAAAAACCTAAGATACCAGTTGCGGGTAGATGGTGGACTTGTAGCTGAGAAAAAAAAAGATGCCCCTTCAATTGCATGTTAGGTGTGGAGTTGCAAGTGGGGACAAAAATGAGTCGCTCCCGCTAGTTGTGTGCCGATGGACTTGCAACTACGACGGATGGACTTGCAACTGGCACAAAAGGGTCGGGATCTCCCTCGTCCCTAGTTACATATTGACGATGGACTTGCAACTACGAAAATACATGCACACTAGCATGCCGGGAGTGGAGTTGCAACTGGGATAGAAAAGTTTTCCCCTCCCAAAGTTGCATGTCGAGGGTGGACTTGCAACTAGGACAAAAAATTGGACTCATAATTGCATGTCTGGGGTGCAGTCGCAATTGGTGACAAAAGTGGGTCACCCTCCACTTGCATATCTAATGTGTACTTGCAATTAGGAAAAAAAGTGAGCCATATTGCATGTCAAGGGTGGAGTTGCAACTTGGACAACAACAAAAAAGCGGGCACACAGTTACATGTTGGGTGGAGTTACAACTGGGACAAAAAGGGTCGGTGTCGGTGTCAAAACCGGAGGATCTCGGGTAGGGGGTCCCGAACTGTGCGTCTAAGGCTAATTGTAACAGGAGGCGGGGGACACGATGTTTACCCAGGTTTGGGCCCTCTCTATGGAGGTAATACCCTACTTCCTGCTTGATTGATCTTGATGATATGAGTATTACAAGAGTTGATCTTCCACGAGATCGATGAGGCTAACCCTAGGAGCTAGCCTATGATTATGATTGTTGTTCTTGTCCTACGGACTAAACCCTCCGGTTTATATAGACACTAGAGGGGGCTAGGGTTACACAGAGTTGGTTACGGATAAGGAAATCTACATACCCGAGTCGCCAAGCTTGCCTTCCACGCAAAGGAGAGTTCCATCCGGACACGGGATGAAGTCTTCTATCTTGTATCTTCATAGTCCAACAGTCCGGCCAAAGTATATTGTCCAGCTGTCCGAGGACCCCTTAATCCAGGACTCCCTCGGTAGCCCCTGAA
>NC_041383.1:663483230-663524152 GCF_002162155.2 Triticum dicoccoides | reverse complement strand
AAGTACCAAAAGTTGCAGTTTTTAATTTCTCTAAGTTTAAGTGGAGTTTTGGCACAAGTTTAACAATCACAATACATATCAAGCAAGCATGCAAAGAGTATATGAGCAGCGGAAAGTAAAGCATGCAACTTGCAAGAATGTAAAGGGATGTGATTGGAGAAATCAAACGCAATTGGAGACATGGATGTTTTTGTCGTTGAGGGAGTCCCGGATTAGGGGGTGTCCGGATAGCCGGACTATGACCTTTGGCTGGACTCCCAGATTATGAAGATACAAGATTGAAGACTTCGTCCCGTGTCCGGATAGGACTTTCCTTGGCGTGGAAGGCAAGCTTGGCGATATGATATGTAGATCTCCTCCAATTGTAACCGACTTTGTGTAACCCTAGCCCTCTCCGGTGTCTATATAAACCGGAGAGTCTTAGTCCGTAGGACGAACAACAATCATACCATAAGCTAGCTTCTAGGGTTTAGCCTCTTTGATCTCGTGGTAGATCAACTCTTGTACTACCCATATCATCAATATTAATCAAGCAGGAGTAGGGTTTTACCTCCATCGAGAGGGCCCGAACCTGGGTAAAAACATCGTGTCCCTTGTCTCCTGTTACCATCCGCCTAGACGCACAGTTCGGGACCCCCTACCCGAGATCCACCGGTTTTGACACCGACATTGGTGCTTTCATTGAGAGTTCCTCTGTGTTGTCACCGTCAGGAAGGATGCCACACCCCATCTTTAAAGACGGCGCTGTTGCTAAAGGAGCTTTGGCTGTCGGCCAAACTCTCCGGCTAGGCAGGTTTTTGATGACCGCCTGTTCGGCCGCCGTGCCGACGATGACCTCTCGGGTCATCAAAAGCAATCTCCACATCATCTCGGAATTTGCCGAGCAGTTAGATCCGATGGGCTCTCTTCCCTAAACAAGCTCTTGGATAGCATCGCCTCCCTGGGAGTTGCTACAGATTACGGCCAGATTGGGCTTAAACCTGATCAGAGAGAGATTGACTCTCCCTAGGTCACCCACCACGTTGAAGTGGTGGAGGAACAATGCGGCGAATCTTCGCCCATCCTAAGGACCAGATGTGTCCGGATTCCCGATCCCTCCAAGCCGGACATCCGCGGAGGGGAGGACGTTGCCCAAGCCCTGAACCTAAAGTCAGGCAGCAGGCCTGATTCATTGAATAACGTCCAAGAAAACAAGCTTCCGAGTTCAGAAACTTTTTGGCCCCAGAGTCTTATGACGAGCGAAGTTCCAGATTTAATACCACCCGCCCACCCAAATATAAGGGATCTATCCCTAATTCGGCAAGAGCCCAGGGAATCAGTGCATCACTACTGGGCCAGATTCCTCCTGGTTATGAACAAGATACAGGACTGCCACGAGGGGGATGCAATCTCATTCTTCTGCAATAATTGCACGAACATCGGAATCCTTAACGCCATAAGTCGTCGCGAAATTACACGCTTCACCGACTTGACATCCATAGTACGAAAGTATTGTGCGACAGAAAGCGTCCAAAAAACCGAAACAAAATTCTGGGACAAACCGACCCTGAATACAATACCAGTCCGAAACAAAAGGGCGCATTATCGCCAGGCACCCAGGCCGAATAGCAAAAAACAAAAACCCTCTACAGGGTATGGAACCGTACTGGAGGGATGGCTCAATGGACCCTGTAAAATTCATAATACAGAGGGCGTCGCACCAACTCATAGCCTTAGAGCATGTTGGATACTCCGGCAGGTGGCCAGAAGTGGCGAGGAGCTTCTAACTCCAGAATCCGCAGAGCACCACCCCACAAATGCCAGTACGGTGTAGACAATCTTCGAGACTTTTGCATCAAACAATGCGAGGAAGCGAATGCTCCGCAGCCTTACCGAAGTCTACCAAGTAGCAACAATAAATCCATGGAGTGACACGGCTATCACATTTAATGCCAGTGACGAACCTATATTCCGGACAGCCCGAGCGCCAGCCGCACTGGTCCTTAGTCCGATAGTGGACGGCTTCAGGCTTACAAAGGTAGTCATGGACGGTGGCAGCGGACTAAACCTCATCTATGAGGAAACCCTGCACAAAATGGAAATAGATTGGAGCCGCATTGAGCGAAGCAACACAACCTTCAGAGGAATAATCCCTAGTCGTGAAGCGTGCTGTTCAGGAAAAATCACACTGGATGTGGTGTTCGGCACGCCGAATAATTATAGATCCGAAGAGGTCACATTTCAAGTGGCCCGTTCAGCAACGGATACCACGCTCTGTTACGGCGAGAAGCATTCACAATTTTTCAAGCTATACCCCATTATGGGTACATGAAGCTCAAAATGCCCGGACCCAACAGACTAATCACTCTTGCCAGCGATCCGGACACAGCGCTCCACGCCGAAAACAAGACAGCCGCACTAGCCCTCGAGGCATTATACGAAGCCCTAGCGACCGAGGAACTAACTGTGTTGCGCTCCACGGTGGACAGGGACGACGTCATACTTGACAAAAGATCCAAATCCACCTCCTTCAAGCCGGCAGACGAAATAGTCAAGTTCCAAGTCCATCCAACAGACACTACAAAAATGGCCTCCATCGGGGCACAACTAAGCCCTGACGTCGACACCGCACTAAGAGAATTCCTACGTGAAAATTGGGACATTTTTGCCTGGCACCCTTCAGACATGCCAGGAATCCCACGCAGGCTGGCCGAGCACAGCCTGAACATCTTAAAAGGGTTCAAACCCGTTAAGCAGACTCTTCGGCGTTTCTCCGAACGTAAGAGACAAGCCATGGGAGAGGAGCTAGCCAAACTACTTGAAGCCGGATTCATCAGAGATATAAAACATCCGGACTGGATGGCAAACCTGGTAATGGTACCAAAGAAGGACAAATCCTGGCGCCTATGCCTCGATTTCAAAGACCTAAATAAGGCCTGCCCAAAGGATCCCTTCCCCCTCCCCCGCATTGATCAAATCATTGACGCCATTGCAGGACACGATTCATTGTGTTTCCTCGATGCATACTCTGGCTACCACCAAATCAAGATGGCAGAGTCAGACCAAGCCGCAACGGCATTCATCACCCCATACGGCCCATTCTGCTTCAACACAATGCCCTTCAGGCTCAAAAATGCCGGCGCAACATATCAGCGCATGATTCAGACATGTCTGGCCAACCAGATGGGCAAAACCGTTCAAGCATACGTGGATGATGTGGTCGTAAAAACCAAACACGTCGAAACTCTAATAGACGACTTGAGGCTCACGTTCGATAACCTCCGAACATATGACATTAGGCTTAACCCAGAAAAATGCGTTTTCGGTGTACCAGCCAGAAAGCTCCTGGGCTTCATTGTATCCGGTAGAGGAGTTGAAGAAAACCCAACCAAGATCCGAGCTATGTCACAATTGGATATTCCAAAAGATCTCAAGCAAATACAAAAATTGACTGGATGCGTGGCGGCTCTAAGCCGCTTCATCTCTCGCTTGGGGGAAAAGGCATTACCCCTTTACCGCCTCCTCCGGCGCACCGAACACTTCGAGTGGACGGATGCCGCCACGGCCAGACTTGAAGAAATAAAAGCCATACTGGCAACAAACCCTGTCCTGGCCGCGCCGAACATCGGCGAACCTATGTTGTTATACATCGCGAGAACTCACCAAGTTGTAAGCGCAGTCCTCGTCGTCGAACGAGAAACGGACGGACACAAATTACCCGTCCAGAAACCAGTATACTACGTGTCCACTGTCCTCACTCCATGCAAGTCCCGGTACCCGCACTACCAAAAAATAGCATACGCAGTGTTCATGGCGTCCCGGAAGCTATGACACTACTTTCAAGAGTGTTCGATAATAGTAGCCTCCGAAGTACCTCTTAACAATATCATAAACAACCACGATGCAACGGGCCGGATTGCCAAATGGGCCATCGAGCTCCTTCCATTCGACATAACATATAATCCACGGCGTGCCATGAAGTCGCAAGCCTTGGCCAACTTCGTCGCTAAATGGGCTGAAGCCGAACTCCCTAGAGAGTACGGCACATATTCCAACTGGACCATGCACTTTGACGGCTCCAAAATGCTGGCGGGTCTGGGGGCTGGCATTGCCCTGACGTCCCCAACAGGAGATACAGTCCAATATGTACTCCAGATAATGTATACGGACTCCAACAATGCAGCTGAATACGAGGCCCTCCTACATG
Source organism: Triticum dicoccoides (assembly GCF_002162155.2). Lineage (NCBI taxonomy): Eukaryota > Viridiplantae > Streptophyta > Magnoliopsida > Poales > Poaceae > Triticum > Triticum dicoccoides. The sequence continues at coordinate 663,519,966 of NC_041383.1, read as the reverse complement.
GCCTCCGGATGGCAGTCTCCATGGGCATTCAATGCCTAGAGGTGCGTGGGGATTCGAACCTCGCGACATCCCAAATAAATGGAGACTTTGACGCCAAAGATCCAAAAATGGCAGCCTATCGCAACGCCGTCCTAAATAGGTCAGCCCGGTTCGAAGGGCTGGAATTCCACCATATAGCCCGGGAAAATAATCAGGCAGCGGACGTCCTGGCATGCATCGGCGCAAAGCGCGATGCAGTCCCCCCCAACATTTTCCTGGAAAGGCTATTTAAGCCATCCGTATAGTGGGAAGGGGAATCCGGAATTAACAATCCGGACCAGGCCACATCACCTGACCCCGAACACCCTGACACAACGAAAGACTCCTTCAATGAAGTCACACCCTTAGCCCACTTAATAGTGGCAATAATTGCCCCGTAGACAGAACCATTCTTAGCCTACTTAACTAGGCAGGAACTCCCCGAGGACCAAAATGAGGCACGCTGCATAGTGCGGGGATCTAAAGCCTATAAAGTCCACGAAGGAGAGCTTTATAGGAAAAGCACCACCGGAGTCCTTCAAAGGTGTATCTCCGAAGAGGAAGGGCGGAACCTTCTGGCGGAAATTCACGCCGGACTCGGCGGGCACCACGCTGCAGCCCGAGCCCTTGTGAGCAAGGCCTTCCGTACCAGATTTTATGGGCCGACGGCCCAGGCAGACGCTCAGGACTTAGTCCAGCGATGCGTCGGTTGCCAACTATTCGCTAATCAAAGCCACATGCCGCCTACCGCCCTATAAACCATACCCATCACTTGGCCTTTTGCGGTTTGGTGGCTTGACATGGTGGGACCCCTTAAAGGAGGAACCCACAAGCAAAAATATCTACTGGTCATGGTGGATAAATTCACCAAATGGATAGAGGCCAAGCCCGTTAAGACGGCCAAATCCGGACCGGTGATAGACTTCATATCCGGGGTTGTACACCATTACGGCGTCCCCCACAGCATCATTATTGACAAAGGCACAAACTTTACGGCCGATGAAGTTAAACTTTGGTGCAAAAACATGGGCATTAAGCTCGATTACGCTTCAGTCTATCACCCCCAAACTAACGGTCAAGTCGAGCGAGCCAACGGTCTAATCATGAGCGGCATCAAACCCAGATTAGTGCGATCCCTTAAAGAATCCAACACGCACTGGGTAGAGGAGCTTGACTCCGTACTCTGGGGGCTGCGGACCACGCCGAATCGCACTACCGGATTCACACCATTCTTTATGGTATACGTCGTAGAGGCAGTCCTGCCCTGCGACATAATTCATGACTCACCTCGCGTGCGCATGTACGAAGAAAGAGAAGCCGAGCTCGATCGGCAGGACAACTTGGACGCATTGGAAGAGGAGCGCGACGTTGCAAAGGCCCGTTCCGCATTCTATCAACAGCAGGCTCGAAGATATCAAAGCAGAGAAGTACGGGCCAAAACTTACAATGTTGGTGAACTAGTTCTACGCCTGCCGGACAAGAAAAAGGACAAACTCAAGCCCAAATGGGAGGGTCCCTTCATAATCAACCAAGTCCTGACTGGTGGAGCATACCGTCTGCGAAATGCATCGGACAACCGACTCGAGCCGAACCCATGGAACGCAACACACCTACGAAGATTCTACGCCTAGCACCGAACTCTATGTTCGTCTCCTTCCTCTGTCACCTTCCTCCTTTTTTTAATTTAGCTGCCTGGTATTTTTCTCCTCCTTCCTCCCTTCTTTCTTCCAAGCCTTTAGGGGCTTGCTTGCGCGATTTGTTCATGCATAATTGACGCGCCACCCGCGCTCATTATACCTGAGGGCTTCTTTATCAAGAAGCTTATATACACGGGCTTCAGGCCCAAAACATGTGTGACACTTCCACATGAACCTTTTATGCACCATTATATGCATCGATATGACTTAAGTTTTGGCCAAGATGGGTTGCCTGGCTCCTGTGCTTACCCCTACGTCCCCGTTTGTACGGCTAGGTGGTAAAGGGAGCACCTCTGCGATTGTTACTGCCGGGTCAGCCGGATGTGTACCTCAGACTGGGTGAAGCCGAAAGCTAGCGTTCTTAAGGGAATATTCGATCGGTGAAATAAAAGATGACTTTTCACTTATTTATTTATCTGCCCCCAGATGCTTTTCTGCTTTTTTCGCAGTCCGGACATGCACTTTAGGGCATGCCTCCCAGGGAAAGGAACCCTTAACGAAACTATTCTCCCTGGAAGATGTTTCTTACTAACCATGTAATATAACATAACTAGTTGGGCACTTGTCTGCTAAAGCACTTATGACCCCTACGCCTGGTCTCCATGCCTGCCCCGGTTCTTACATAACCGAGAGGGTATTCGGACACACTCCGGACTATCGGGTCCAGAGGTTGAAGCGAAAAGGTCCGCACTGACAAACGATCTACAATACGGCTAGAAGGCATTATACATGTCATTTTAAAATTACATAGTCAATTTGACTGGGTATATTCTTCTGCAATACCATCCAACAAGCTGTCTAATTTACAGTCCTGTTGGGAATACTTGACGGCCAGCTCTACCTGGCCGTACACTAAACTGACAGGGATCTCTTTCCCATCAGGCCCCATAGGGCCGACCTTGGCCATGTGGTTTGGGTCAGCCTTCGTGTACCGCGTCTTCACCATGGCCCAGGCCTCCCTGGCGCCTTGATGGCAGGCCGATATCTTTGATAATCGGAAGCGCTGCCGCACTCCCTTCAGCTTCTCAGCAAGCTCTCCAAGGCCTTTGGGCATGGAGAGGGATGGCCACAAAGCCTGGACGACGCCCTGCATCGCCTGCCGAACTTGTTCGTGCAGCTGCAACAGCTTGGGAAGAAGGTTCCCGCAGAACCAGGAATTTCCTCACCCGGCCGACCTATCAGCATACCTGCGGACATAGCCCTGTCAGTCGACTTCCTCGCCGAACTCTTTTTTAAGATTCGTTTAAGCACTTACTAAAAATGCCGCGCCAAAGTCGCCGAACTCTTAACTGCTTCAAGTCTCGTGGGCTACTGATATATATATAACCATCGGATTTACTCACCCGTATGTCTTTCACATAATGCTCCATGGCTCTGGCTACACCATTTTGAGCGGCACGGAGGTACGCATCTCCCGTATTAAAGGCGTCCAACGCCTCTTGGAAAAAACATGCGTCACGAAGAACAGTCCGGCGACGCCTGTGGTTCATGGCACTCTCCACCTCTAAATTGGTGGCAGATAGCCCGTCTGCGTCCTCTGTCGGAGGAACGTCTGGTGCGCGCCCCATGTTCGCCTCCGCTTCCGGATCCGGCCTTGAAGCCTGGCCGGTAGATATAGTCCAGCGGGCGCTCTTTTTCCTGAGGAGAGCATGAGCGTTAGCGCGACTCGAGGGCATAAACCCTAGACGTTAAAATTGCGTGCCGTATCGTTGCGCCGGAGTCTCGATCCGGTTCGCACTTCTTTTTATCCTGCCTGGCTGAGATGGCCCTTGTTGGCTACCCACCGCGGGCTCGGCCCTCCGCCGCAAGGATTTCCCCTGCAAAACGAAACACTATTGGTTTATGACAATCAAAATGAGCATGGATGGATCCTCTGAAGAGTACTGGGACTTCGATGTCGGTCACCTTTGAGGCTAGAAGTAGTCTGGGATAATCAGCCGTAATGGCCACCAAGGTGTTGTCCTTACTTAACTAATGAAACACCCCATCAATTAGCTCCACACATAGGTCCGGGTCCTCCTGGGAATCCGGGTCGAGGGCCCGTTCCGGGTCCTCGGATTGTGGAGGGGGCTGTTTATTTCCTTCATAGTCTGGCGCAGCTCCTGCGTTGCAATTACTAGATTAAGTACTCAACCATGGGAATTCGAAAACAGGTAGGCAAGTGAAAGCGTTCGCTCACCCAGCTTGGACGATTGTACATGGAGAATACACCCTCTGGGTTGACATGGAGGAATTCCTCTTCTTCTCCCTTGTACAAAGCGGATAAGATTCTCGTTAAAGTGGCAGCCGAATCCGGCCCCTTACGACCGCACCGGGTGGCGTCGTCCTCCCCGTTGAAATCCCACATGGGGTGGCCTCTGTACTGAAGCGGCTGCACCCCTCGCGTAATGCATATGGCCATGACCTTGATCATGGTCAGTCCGGAATGAGCCAACAACCTTGTCCGGTTCATCAGGTAAAGGACGTCCTTGTCAGTTTCCCTCTGAGGGTTCCGCGGGCGCCAGCTCAGGCGCTTCTTCAACGGAGCATTATTGAACTCCGGGATGCCAATCCGTACAGGGTCCAGCAGGGGGACGTCATCTATATAGAACCACTCTGAAGGCCAGTCCTTAGACACCCTCTTTGGGGTGCAGGATAGATATCCGGTCCCAGCGATGCGCCATAGTTCGGCTCCGCCCACTTGATAAATAGACCCCTCCTGAGAGCGGGGCATGAGGCAGAACAACTTCTTCCACAGCGCGAAATGGGCCTCGACGCCCAAGAACAGCTCGCAGAGGGCCACGAAGCCTGCGATGTGTAGTATGGAGGCAGGTGTGAGGTTGTGTAGCTGGAGGCCGTAGAACTCCAGTAGCCCTCGGAGAAACGGATGAATTGGAAATCTGAGTCCTCTTATTAAGTAAGGGACTAGGCACACCCGCTCTCCTCGGGAGGGATCGGGAATGCTCTCCGCCTGCTCTCCGTCAGTATAGGTGGCAATCCCGACTCGAACCGGGACCATATATGCTGGGGGAAGGAGCCCCTTGGACTGAAGCACTACTAGCTCGCTATGCGGGATGGAACACCGCCCCCAATCTCTGGGCCGAGGGCTGGAGAGGCGGGAGGAGGAGCTGCACCGACCGGCCATGGTGGAATGGATCCCTGTCGAAGGCGCTTTGATGAGGGCTCGCGGAGGGAAGATGGTGTGGGCTGGATCTAAATCCCCGTCTCTTTTATGGGCAGCTCGTTCACGCGGCTAGGGGGGAGAATGGAAAAAACTCCCTGGCTTTTTGCATTCTTTTGACACGTGGAAGATGGTCATTATTGGGCATGGAAGTTGAGGAGTACAGCATGCACCGGAAGCCGGGCACTATTCGACGGGTATATGGGATTTGGAGAAGAACCTGCCTTGCAATGCCGAAGACAAATTTGCGCATCGGACTCATCGTCATTGAAGCCTGGTTCGAGGGCTACTGAGGGAGTCCCAGATTAGGGGGTGTCCGGATAGCCGCACTATGACCTTTGGCTGGACTCCCGGATTATGAAGATACAAGATTGAAGACTTCGTCCCGTGTCCGGATAGGACTTTCCTTGGCGTGGAAGGCAAGCTGGGCGATACGATATGTAGATCTCCTCCAATTGTAACCGTCTCTGTGTAACCCTAGCCCTCTCCGGTGTCTATATAAACCGGAGAGTCTTAGTCCGTAGGACGAACAACAATCATACCATAGTCTAGCTTCTAGGGTTTAGCCTCTCTGATCTCGTGGTAGATCAACTCTTGTACTACCCATATCATCAATATTAATCAAGCAGGAGTAGGGTTTTACCTCTGTCGAGAGGGCCCGAACCCGGGTAAAAACATCGTGTCCCTTGTCTCCTGTTACCATCCGCCTAGACGCATAGTTTGAGACCCCCTATCCGAGATCCGCCGGTTTTGACACCGACAGTCGTGGTTCCGATAGGTGGTGCTATCGTACATCCACGTTGATGGATACTTCAACCCACGAAGGGTAACGGCTGCGCGAGTCCATGGAGGGCTCCACCCAAGAAGGGTCCACGAAGAAGCAACCTTGTCTATCCCACCATGGCCGTCACCCACGAAGGACCTGCCTCACTAGCGGTAGATCTTCACGAAGTAGGCGATCTCCTTGCCCTTACAAACTCCTTGGTTCAACTCCACAATCTTAACGGAGGCTCCCAAGTGACACCTAGCCAATCTAGGAGACACCACTCTCCAAGAAGTAACAAATGGTGTGTTGATGATGAACTCCTTGCTCTTGTGCTTCAAATGATAGTCTCCCCAACACTCAACTCTCTCTCACAGGATTGGGATTTGGTGGAAAGAATACTTGAGTGGAAAGCAACTTGGGGAAGGCTAGAGATCAAGATTCATATGGTAGGAATGGAATATCTTGGTCTCAACACATGAGTAGGTGGTTCTCTCTTAGAAAATGTAAGTTGGAAGTGTAGGTTCGTTCTGATGGCTCTCTCCACGAATGAAGAGGAGGTGGAGGGGGTATATATAGCCTCCACACAAAATCTAACCATTACACACAACTTGCCAATCTCGGTGGGACCTAATTGAGAAACTCGGTCGGATCGATTCAGCAAATCTAGTGACCGTTAGGATTTTTGGTGGGACCGACATGCAACTCGGCAGGACTGATATGGTTAGGGTTAGGGCATAACGTAATCTCGGTGAGACCGATTACACAAACTCGGTGGGACCGATTTTGGAAATAAGCTAACCAGAGAGTTGGTGAGGCAAACTCGGTGTGACCGATTCGCTCATCTCGGTGGGACCGAGACGTTACGAAAAGTAAACAGAGAGTTTACATTGTAATCTCGGTAGGACTGATTACACAAACTCGATGGAACCGATTTTGGTAATGGACATAGACAGAGAGATTGCAATCCCATCTTGGTGAGACCGAGATCCCGATCAATGAGACCGATTTGCCTAGGGTTTGTGGCAGTGGCTATGACATCTGAACTCGGTGGCGCCGGATAGAAAGAATCGGTGGGGCCGAGTTTGACTTTTGGTTTAGGTCATATGTGGATGTGAGAAAGTAGTTGAGGGTTTTGGAGCATATCACTAAGCACTTTGAAGCAAGAACCTCATTAAGCAACACCTCATCCCTCCTTGATAGTATTGGCTTTTCCTATAGACTCAATGTGATCTTGGATCACTAAAATATAAAATGTAGAGTCTTGAGCTTTGAGCTTGAGCCAATCCTTTGTCCTTAGCATCTAGAAGGGGTTCCACATCCTTTAGTCCATGCCACTTCATTGTTGAACTTATCTAAAATATACTAGGTAAAAGTGTTAGTCCAACAAGAGATATGTTGACATTAATTACCAAAATCACCCACGGAGCACTTGTGCTTTCAATCTCCCCCCTTTTGGTAATTGATGACAACATACATCAGAGCTTTAGATAGAGGATATATAGAATAACAAGTAAAGCTTTGGAAAGACATGTAACATGCATGGGCTCCCCCTACATGTATGCAATCATGTGAATATGGAATAGAGAAGCATGTGAATGCATAAACATGACAGAGTAGGCAATGTGTTACATGTATCTTGGATATTGATGTCTACTACACAACCTTCTTCTTGTAGACGTTGTTGGGCCTGCAAGTGCACAATTTTGTAGGACAGTAGCAAATTGCCCTCAAGTGGATGACCTAAGGTTTATCAATCCGTAGGAGGCGTAAGGTGAAGATGGTCTCTCTCAAACAACCCTGCAACCAAATAACAAAGAGTGTCTTGTGTCCCCAACACACCCAATACAATGGTAAATTGTATAGGTGCACTAGTTCGGCGAAGAGATGAAGATACAAGTGCAAAATAGATAGTAGATATAGGTTTTTGTAATCTGAAATAATAAGAACAGCAAGGTAACAAGTGGTAAAAGTGAGCGTAAACGGTATTGCAATGATAGGAAACAGGGCCTAGGGTTCGTACTTTCACTAGTGCAAGTTCTCTCAACAATAATAAGATAGATAGATCATATAACAAGCCCTCAACACGCAACAAAGAGTCACTCCAAAGCCACTAATAGCGGAGAACAAACGTAGAGATTATGGTCGGGTACGAAACCACCACAAAGCTATTCTTTCGGATCGATCTATAAAAGAGTTCGTACTAGAATAACACCTTAAGATACAAATCAACCAAAACCCTAATGTCACCTAGATACTCCATTGTCACCTCAAGTATCCGTGGGCATGATTATACGATATGCATCACACAATCTCAGATTCATCCAACCAACATAAAAGTACTTCAAAGAGTGCCCCAAAGCTACTACCGGAGAGTTAAGAACGTGTGCCAACCCCTATGCATAGGTTCCCAATGTCACGAAACCCGCAAGTTGATCACCAAAACATACATCAAGTGGCACATGATATCCCATTGTCACCACAGATAATCACGACAAGACATACATCAAGTGTTCTCATAAAAGACTCAATCCGATAAAATAACTTCAAAGGGGAAACTCAATTCATCACAAGAGAGTAGAGGGGGAGAAACATCATAAGATCCAACTACAATAGCAAAGCTCGGGATACATCAAGATCGTGCCATAGAGGAACACGAGAGAGAACACGAGAGAGAGAGAGAGATCAAACAGATAGCTACTGGTACATACCCTCAGCCCCGAGGGTGAACTACTCCCTCCTCGTCATGGATAGCGCCGGGATGATGAAGATGGCCTCCGGTGATGGGATCCTCCTCCGGCAGGGTGCCGGAATAGGGTCCCGATTGGTTTTTCGTGGCTCTGGAGGCTTGGCGGCGGCGGAACTCCCGATCTAGGTTCTGTTCTGGAAGTTTTACGATACATAGGTATATATGGGTGAAAGGAGTACGTCAGTGGAGCTACAGGGGTCCCACGAGGCAGGGGGGCGCCCAGGGGGGAGGCGCCCTCCACCCTCGTTGACAGCCCGGGGCTCCCCTGGCGTGCATTCCAAGCCCATCAGGTTGGTTTCCTTCCAAAATTAACTTCTCCAGTTGATTTCGTTCCGTTTTGACTCCGTCTGATATTCCTTTTCCTCAAAACACTAAAATAGGCATAAAACAGCAAATCTGGGCTGGGCCTCCGGTTAATAGGTTAGTCCCAAAAATAATATAAAAGTGGATAATAAAGCCCAATATTGCCTAAAATAGTAGATAAAGTAGCATGTAGCAATCAAAAATTATAGATGCGTTGGAGACGTATCAAGCATCCCCAAGCTTAATTCCTGCTCGTCCTCGAGTAGGTAAATGATAAAAAAAAGAATTTTTGATGCGGAGGGATACTTTGGCATAATTTCAATGTAAATCTTCTCAATTGTGATATGAATATTCAGATCCGAAAGATTCAAGACAAAAGTTCATATTGACACAAAAATAATAATACTTCAAGCATACTAATCAAAGCAATCATGTCTTCTCAAAATAACATGGCAAGAGAAAGTTCATCCCTACAAAATCATATAGTTAGGCTATGCTTCATTTTCGTCACACAAAGATGTTCCCAACTTATATACCCCCGATGACAAGCCAAGCAATTGTTTCATACTTAAATAATATCAAACTTTTTCAACTTTCATGCAATACATGAGCGTGAGACATGGATATAGCACTATGGGTGGAATAGAATATGATGATGGGGATTGTGTGGAGAAGACAAAAAAGGAGAAAGTCTCATGTTGACGAGGCTAATCAACGGGCTATGGAGATGCCCATCAATTGATGTCAACATGAGGAGTAGGGATTGCCATGCAACGGATGCACTAGAGCTATGAATGCTCAACAAAATAAAACTAGTGGGTGTGCATCCAACTTCCTTGCTCACGAAAACCTAGGGCATTTGCGGAAGCCCATCGTAGGAATATACAAGACAAGTTCTATAATGAAAAATTCCCACTAGTATAAAATGACAACTTATGAGACTCACTACATGAAGAACAAGGTGCTACTTTGAAGCACAATATATGAGTCTCGCTACATGAAGAACAAGGTGCTACTTTGAAGCACAATATATGAGACTCACTACATGAAGAACGAGGTGCTAATTTGAAGCACAAGTGTGGAAAAAGAGATAGTAGCATTGCCCTTTTCTTTTCTCCTTTTTTTGGGCCTTCCTTTTTTTTATTTTGGCCTTTTTTTTATTTGGGCAATGCTCTAATAATGATGATCATTACACTTCTATTGATTACAACATGAGGATTACAACTCGAAACATAGAACAAGATATGACTCTATATGAATGCCTCCGGCGGTGTACCGGGATGGTGCAATGAATCAAGAGTGACATGTATGAAAAATAATGCATGGTGGCTTTGCCACAAATACGATGTCAACTACATGATCATGCAATGGCAATATGACAAAAGTAATGTATGTCATGATGATGATGATGGAAGTTGCATGGCAATATATCTCGGAATGGCTATGGAAATCCATAATAGGTAGGTATGGTGGCTGTTTTGAGGAAGATATAAGGAGGTTTATGCGTGATAGAGCGTATCGTATCACGGGGTTTGGATGCACCGTCGAAGTTTGCACCAACTCTCAAGGTGAGAAAGGGCAATGCACGGTACCGAAGAGGCTAGCAAAGGCGAAAAGGTGAGAGTGCGTATAATCCATGGACTCAACATTAGTCAAAAGAACTCATATACTTATTGCAAAAAATTTAGAAGTCATCAAAAATCAAGTACTACGCGCATGCTCCTAGGGGGATAGATTGGTAGGAAAAGACCATCACTCGTCCCCGACCGCCACTCATAAGGATGCACAAGTCAGGTACACTTCATGTTTCAAATTTGTTACATAACTTTAACAATACGTGCATGCTACGGGACTTGCAAACTTCAACACAAGCATTCTTTGAATTCATAATCACCCAACTAGCACGACTTTGATATTATCACCTCCATATCTCAAAACAATCATCAAGCATCAAACTTATCTTAGTATTCAACACACTCATAAGAAAGTTTCACATATCTTGAACACCAAGTATATTAACATTAAGAAAATTACCATGCTATTAACGACTCTCAAAATAATCTAAGTGAAGCATGAGAGATCAAATAGTTTCTTTAAAACAAATCCACCACCGTGCTCTAAAAGATCTAAGTGAAGCACTAGAGCAAAAATTATCAAGCTCAAAAAATATAAGTGAAGCACATAGAGTATTCTAGCAAATTCCATTTTGCGTATGGCTCTCTCTCATTAAAGAATTTCAGATCTTGATACTTCATTCAAATATAAAGCAAAGCTAAAGAAAACTACAATGCAAGGATAGCACAACTCATGTGAAGAAGCAAAAACTTAGGCTCAACCGATACTAACCGATAGTTGTTGAAGAAGAAAGGTGGGATGCCTACCGGGGCATCCCCAAGCTTAGATGCTCGAGACTTCTTGAAATATTATCTTGGGGTGCCTTGGGCATACCCAAGCTTGAGCTTTTATGTCTCCTTAATTCCTCTCATATCATGGTTTCTCTTCTTTTTATCAAAAGCTTCATTCACAACAAACTCAACAAGAACTCGTGAGATAGGTTAGTATAAACCAATGCAAAAACTTATCATATTCTACTGTAACAAATCACTAACATTATTATTCAACATTGAATACTAAATGCCTCTGTATATTTAATACTCCTATCCTCAAATAGAATCATTAAACAAGCAAACATATGCAAACAATGCAACCATAACAGCAATCTGCCAAAACAATGCAGTCTGTAAAGAATGCAAGAGTATCAATACTTCCCTGACTCCAAAAATTATGAACTAAAATTCCCACTGTAATAAATTTATCAGAGCTTAATATGCAAAAAGATTCAACGTTATACCATGCTCTGACTTTTCTGAGGAATGTTTGCAACAGCGGTAAACTTTCTGTTTTCAAACAGCAACATGCAAACTAGCAAAATAAGCATGGCAAAGACTATCCTTGACTTTTTTATTGAAACTAAAGATGCAAAACATTATTCTAACTAACAGCAAGAAAAAACTAACAAAATAAAATGACGCTCCAAGCAAAACACATATCATGTGGCGAATAAAAATATAGCTCCAAGTAAAGTTACCGATGAACGAAGACGAAAGAGCGGATGCCTTCCGGGGTATCCCCAAGCTTAGTTGCTTGGTTGTCCTTGAATATTACCTTGGGGTTCCTTGGTAATCCCCAAGCTTAGGCTCTTGCCACTCCTTATTCTATAGTCCATTGAATCTTTAACCAAAACTTGAAAACTTCAACCACACAAAACTCAAACAAAACTCGCAAGCTCCGTTAGTATAAGAAAATAAAACCACCACTTAGGTACTGTAATGAACTCATTCTAAATTCATATTGGTGTAAGATCTACTGTATTCTAACATCTCTATGGTTCATACCACTTAATAGTAGCCATAGATGCATCAAAATAAGCAAACAACACAACGAAAACAGAATCTGTCAAAAACAGAACAGTCTGTAGTAATGTGTATCAAACGTATACTTATGGAACCCCAAAAATTCTGATATAAATTGTTGGACCTGAGGAATTTGTCTATTAATCATCTGCAAAAAGAATCAACCTAAAAGCACTCTCCAGTAAAATATGGCAGCTAATCTCGTGAGCGCTAAAGTTTCTGTTTTCTACAGCAAGATCATATAAACTTCACCCAAGTCTTCCCAAAGGATCTACTTGGCACTTTATTGAAACAAAAGCTATAAAACATGATTACTAAAGTAGAATAATCATGTGGACACACAAAAACAGTAAGGATAAATATTGGGTTGTCTCCCAACAAGCACTTTTCTTTAATGCCTTTCTAGCTAGGCATGATGATGACAATGATGCTCACATAAAAGATAAGAATTGAAACATAAAGAGAGCATCATGAAGCATATGACTAGCACATTTAAGTCTAACCCACTTCCTACGCATAGGGATTTTTTGAGCAAACAACTTAGGGGAACAATAATCAACAAGCATAGGAAGGTAAAACAAGCATAGCTTCAAGACTTTAAGCACATAGAGAGGAAACTTGATATTATTGGAATTCCTACAAGCATATGCTCCTCCCTCATAATAATTTTCAGTAGCATCATGAATGAATTCAACAATATAACCAGCACCTAAAGCATTATTTTCATGATCTACAAGTATGGAAAATTTACTATTCTCCACATGAGCAAAATTCTTCTCATGAATAATAGTGGTTGCTCACCAAAATAACTATCATGTGATTGAAAATTAAGATCAAGATGATTATCCTTATTATTTAAACATACGTGTCATCACAAATTTCATCATAGATAGGAGGCATGCTTTCATCATAGTAAATTTTCTCATCAAAGCTTGGGGGACGAAAAATATCATCTCCATCAAACATAGCTTCCCCAAGCTTGTGGCTTTGCATATCATTAGCATCATGGATATTCAAGGAATTCCTACTAACAACATTGCAATCATGCTCATCATTCAAATATTTCATGCCAAGAATTCTATGTAATTCTTCTTCTAGTACTTGAGCACAATTTTCCTTTCCATCATACTCACGAAAGATATTAAAAAGATGAAACATATGAGACAAACTCAATTCCATTTTTTGTAGTTTTCTTTTATAAACTAAACTAATGCTAAAATAAGAAGCAAAAAGGTTCGATTGCAAGATCTAAAGATATACCTTCAAGCACTGACCTCGCCAGAAAAGAGCTTAGTGACGGAGTGTGAGTACCCTTTACCTAGCCTCCCCGGCAACGGTGCCAGAAAAGAGCTTGATGTCTACTACACAACCTTCTTCTTGTAGACATTGTTGGGCCTGCAAGTGCACATGTTTGTAGGACAGTAGCAAATTTCCCTCAAGTGGATGACCTAAGGTTTATCAATCCGTAGGAGGCGTAAGGTGAAGATGGTCTCTCTCAAACAACCCTGCAACCAAATAACAAAGAGTCTCTTGTGTCCCCAACACACCCAATACAATGGTAAATTGTATATGTGCACTAGTTCGGCGAAGAGATGAAGATACAAGTGCAAAATAGATAGTAGATATAGGTTTTTGTAATCTGAAATAATAAAAACAGAAAGGTAACAAGTGGTAAAAGTGAGCGTAAACGGTATTGCAATGATAGGAAACAAGGCCTAGGGTTCATACTTTCACTAGTGCAAGTTCTCTCAACAATAATAAGATAGATAGATCATATAACAAGCCCTCAACATGCAACAAAGAGTCACTCCCAAGCCACTAATAGCGGAGAACAAACGTAGAGATTACGGTCGGGTACGAAACCACCACAAAGCTATTCTTTCGGATTGATCTATAAAAGAGTTCGTACTAGAATAACACCTTAAGATACAAATCAACCAAAACCCTAATGTCACCTAGATACTCCATTGTCACCTCAAGTATCCGTGGGCATGATTATACGATATGCATCACACAATCTCAGATTCATCCAACCAACATAAAAGTACTTCAAAGAGTGCCCCAAAGCTACTACCGGAGAGTTAAGAATGTGTGCCAACCCCTATGCATAGGTTCCCAATGTCACGAAACCCGCAAGTTGATCAACAAAACATACATCAAGTGGCACATGATATCCCATTGTCACCACAGATAATCACGGCAAGACATACATCAAGTGTTCTCATAAAAGACTCAATCCGATAAAATAACTTCAAAGGGGAAACTCAATTCATCACAAGAGAGTAGAGGGGGAGAAACATCATAAGATCCAACTACAATAGCAAAGCTCGGGATACATCAAGATCGTGCCATAGAGGAACACGAGAGAGAACACGAGAGAGAGAGAGATCAAACACATAGCTACTGGTACATACCCTCAGCCCCGAGGGTGAACTACTCCCTCCTCGTCATGGATAGCGCCGGGATGATGAAGATGGCCTCCGGTGATGGGATCCTCCTCTGGCAGGGTGCCGAAATAGGGTCCCGATTGGTTTTTCGTGGCTCTGGAGGCTTGGCGGCGGCGGAACTCCCGATCTAGGTTCTGTTCTGGAAGTTTTACGATACATAGGTATATATGGGTGAAAGGAGTACGTCAGTGGAGCTACATGGGTCCCACGAGGCAGGGGGGCACCCAGGGGGGAGGCGCCCTCCACCCTCGTTGACAACCCGGGGCTCCCCTGGCGTGCATTCCAAGCCCATCAGGTTGGTTTCCTTCCAAAATTAACTTCTCCAGTTGATTTCGTTCCGTTTTGACTCCGTCTGATATTCCTTTTCCTCGAAACACTAAAATAGGCATAAAACAGCAAATCTGGGCTGGGCCTCCGGTTAATAGGTTAGTCCCAAAAATAATATAAAAGTGGATAATAAAGCCCAATATTGCCTAAAACAGTAGATAAAGTAGCATGGAGCAATCAAAAATTATAGATATGTTGGAGACGTATCAGCTATATGCATGAGAGCAAAGAATTGTGGGAAATGTACCTTCATGCTCATGAGTCCTTCTTGCAAACAGTATGTACATCAGCAATAATTCCTCATACACATGACTGTGATGCATATACTTACCTTGTGGTCTTGAGTTGGCTTAGGATGGAGTGAACCTGTGAAAATAAGGTTAGATAACACAGATGCATCTACTAGCCAGAGCAAACAAGAAGAAACCACAAGAGTACCAGGACTGGGATGACATGTAGAGAGTGAGTACCCAGTACCACATTGGATATAGACATGTCCCCAAGGGTAAATATGTGCAATGAATTTAAAGAATTTCTTTCCCTTGAATGTCTTGCTCCCCCTGATTCTAGCATGGGATACTGGGAGAAGATAGGGAACAGAAAAACAGAGCTCAAAGAGACAAATGAACAGAGCTAGTGCAAATAAGCACATATGAACATGTCTTTCCCCTCTAAAAGACATGTAACATCTCTCCTCTTGAACACCAAGCATTTGGGATCCTTGAAGATTACTCTCTCGTTGAGTATTCTCTCCCCCTAGAGATATGATTGAGCTTTGATGTGATCTCTCTCTCCCCCTTTGACATCAATTTCCAAGAAGGGTCTTCTGGAATTTTGTGACGGGAAGGTTTGGTCCTTGAGACACAAAACAAAGCAATAAGTAAAATGTGATGCTGGTAGAGGACAAGATTCAATGAGTGGAGCTGGATCAAGAGAACACAGGTACAAATGGCAAGCTATTTTTCCTGTTGTGAAATTGGTGGCACCGAGATGTATGCTTCGGTAGCACCGAAAGGATTCGGTTGGACCAAGAATAATAGGCCGGTGCGACCGAGTTCATTACAGAGAAAACACTTGTCACCTCAGCTCACTAGACAAGTAAGATCTCACAAGGATTTGCAAGGAATTGGATGCAGGGAATGCAGAAAAGAAAGTAAAAGAGAAGAAACTTAAAAGAAATCTAGATGAAGTTTTTTTGAAATGGGAAACAAATATGCATGAGACAAATGCAAGAGCACAAAAAAGAACACAAGAGAACTTCATCTAGAATTGGTCGGTGACAAAGTCACCTATGTTAGAGTATATTGACTTAGGAGTCAAGTGAGATCACTTGATCATAGGTCATACTCATCGTTTAAGCTCAAAATGGGGTTACCAATTTTCGTTTAAGCATCTTGATGTATTCACATCTTGTCGAGTTGCTTTGACTCATGACTTTGAGTAAAGCTTCTCTAAGATGGAATAACATACCTTGGGTGGTTGTGTTGATCGTGATCATGTAGTTGAACTTGTGTGGGTTGCTCAAGGTTGATGTAGCTCATCAAGAGTTGGGAGCACTCTTGGAATTTGAGTCCATCTACCTACATGGGTTAGTTTTTGCAAGGAAGAGCACTTGTGTATCCAAGATGACAATCATGAAACACAACATAGAATTTGTCAAAGGATACGTGTGAATGGTTTCATGCTTCCTTGTCTTCAACCACCATCATGTAGAGACTTGGTGATGTAGAGATTGCTCAAAATGTGAGTGAGTTGCAATCTCATAGATTTAGATTCATCCAAGTTCCTACAAGGGTTAGATAACATGCAAGGTGAAAATATATCCAGGACGTAAGATTATCATCATAAGAGAAATATCAAGGATTAGTCATAGGCTCATGTCTTGCATGTATCAAATGGAGTTCCTACTCCAAGTTTGAAGCATCAATGATGTTCAATTCACCTCTTAACCTCAAAAACACTTTCTCATCAAGAGGTTTAGTGAAAATATCCACTAATTTTTTTTCGGTGCGAACATGCTTAAGATTAATGTCCCCTTTGGCAACATGATCTCGAATAAAATGATGACGAACTTCAATATGCTTAGTTCAAGAATGTTGCACGGTATTGTGAGTAATCTTGATTGCACTCTAATTGTTACAAATTAATGGAACATGTTTCACATATATCCCATAATCTTTAAGAGTTTGGGTCATCCAAACTAATTGAGCACAACATGAACCAGCAGCAATGTATTCCGCTTCGGCGGTGGATAAGGATACCGAGTTTTGTTTCTTGGAAGACCAAGACACAAGAGATCTACCAAGGAATTGACAAGTACCCGAAGTGGACTTTCTATCAACCTTGTCACCGGCATAGTCCGAGTCGGAGTAGCCAACAAGATTGAAGGAGGCCCTCTTAGGATACCAAATGCCAAAATTTGGTGTATGAATTAAGTATCTCACTATCCTTTTCACGGCCTTAAGATGACATTCTTTAGGTGCAGCTTGATATCGTGCACACATGCACACACTTAGCATAATATTGGGACGTGAAGCACATACGTATTACAATGAACCAATCATAGAGCGATAAACCTTTTGATCAACCGGTTCACCATCTTTGGTCAAATCAAGATGTCCACTAGTAGGCATGGGTGTAGACATACCTTTGCATTCTTGCATATTAAACTTCTTGATTAAGTCCTTGGTGTACTACTTTGAGAGACAAAAGTACCTTCCTTAGTTTGCTTGATTTGCAACCGAAGAAAGAATTTGAGTTCACTCATCATCGACATCTCAAACTTCTCCGACATTAGCTTTCCAAACTTCTAACTAAAATGAGGGTTAGTTGATCCAAAATAATATCATCGACATAAATTTGGCATACAAATAATTCTCCATTGACCCTTTTAGTAATAAGTGTAGAATCAAATTTTCCAATTTCAAAGCCTTTTTCAATAAGGAACTTGGTTAAGCATTTATGCCAAGCTCTAGGAGCTTGTTTAAGACCATAAAGAGCTTTGCGAAGTTTGTAGACATGATTAGGTTTCTTAGGGTTGATAAAGTCGTGAGGTTGTTTAACATAAACTTCCTCCTCTATTTCACCATTTAGAAAAGCACTTTTAATGTCCATTTGGTACAAGGTGATATCATGGTGATTAGCATAGGCAAGTAAGATGCGAATGGACTCAAGTGTAGCAATGGGAGCATAAGTCTCACCATAGTCCATACCTTCGACTTTTGTGTAGCCTTGGGCGACAAGACGTGCTTTGTTGCGAACTACTTGTCCATCTTCATCTTGCTTGTTGCGAAACACCCATTTGGTACCGATGATGTTGTGGTTGTTGTCGAGCTTCTCAACCAATGTCCAAACTTGATTCCTCTCAAAGTTGTGTATCTCTTCATGCATAGCGTTTATCCAGTCCGGATCTTCCAATGCTTCTTCAACCTTCATAGGTTCAATGCTAGAGATGAATGAATAGTGTTCACAAAAGTTAGCTAAACAAGTTTTAGAGCGAGTGATTCTCCCGGTTTGGATATCATTGTAGATTTGCTCGACGGGATGGTCTTTAGCAATTCTTCCCCGAACTCGTGAAAGCTTTTGCTTGGGTCTTGGTTGAACATCTTCTTCATCTTGTTCTTCTTCTTGGCCTTCTTCATTGTTGGCGTTGTCGTTCTCTTGTCATGGTGGAGAAGGAGGTTGTTGATGTTCTTGGTGTACTTCCTCGTTTTCTTCATCTTGGTGTGTCCCACTTGTGGATGCTTCCGTATCAACTCTTGGTTCACCTTGTCGTGAGGTAGAAGCTTCTACTTGGACGGACGAGTTACTCTCCATCACCTCCGTTGGACGAATCTTGCCAATAGACAAGTCTTGGATTGCTTCCGAGGGGTCTTTGTCTCCTACATCAATTTGCAATTTCTCTACTTGCGAGCCGTTAGATTCATCAAACTTCACATCTACTGTTTCTTCAACCTTTCGAGTGAAATTGTTGTAGACACGGTAAGTGTGAGAGTTTGAGCCATAACCAAGTAGGAAACCTTCATGAGACTTAGGAGAAAATTTAGAATGACAATGCTTATCAAGAATGTAGCACTTTGAGCCAAATACTCGAAAGTATCCAACTTGGGGTTTGTTACCGGTAAGGAGCTCGTATGCCGTCTTGCCGAGTAGCTTGTGAAGATACAAGTGATTTGTTGCATGACAAGCTGTCTCAACCGCTTCTGCCCAAAAGTGCTTCGGCGTCTTGTACTCATCAAGCATCATTCTTGCCATTTCGATGAGCGTCCGGTTCTTCCTCTCAAAAACTCCATTTTGTTGAGGTGTGTACCTAGCCGAGAACTCATGTGAAATCCCTTCTTAGTCAAGAAAGGTGTCCACATTTGCGTTCTTGAACTCTGTTCCGTTGTCGCCGCGAACCTTCTTGATCTTCACTTCAAATTGATTTTGGGCCTTCCTAGCAAAGTTTTTGAAGATCTTTTGGACCTGCGATTTGTCATCAAGAAAGAACACCCACGTAAATCTTGAAAAATCATCAACTATAACTAGACCAAAAGAATTTCCACCGAGACTCTTGTAAGCGTTGGGACCAAAGAGATCCATGTGAAGTAGCTCAAGTGGCCTCCTTGTGGTCATGATGTTCTTTACGGGATGCCTTCCTCCAACTTGTTTGCCTGCTTGACAAGCACTGCAAAGTCTATCCTTATCAAATATGACATCGTTAATACCAAGGATATGATTTCCTTTAATAAGCTTGTCAAGATTTTGCATGCCAACATGACCTAATCGTCTATGCCATAACCAACCTTTAGAGGATTTAGCAATAAAGCAAGTTCTGGGTTGAGCCTTTTTAGTGAAATCAACAATGTAAAGATCACCTCTACGTATACCGGTAAAGACCATTTTATGATTATCTCTATGAAACACTTGGCAATCTACTTCAGTAAATAGGACATTGAAACCGAAATCAGCAAGGCTAGATACTGAAAGTAAGTTGTAGCCAAGAGATTCAACAAGCATAACATTTTGAATGGAGCTATCATGTGAGATGGCCACCTTACCGAGGCCAACCACCTTACCCTTTGAGTTTTCACCAAAAGTGACATACTTTCGAGGACCATCGCTTTCAGCAAGCTCACGAAACATGTCTTTATCTCCGGTCATGTGATCGGTACATCCACTGTCAAGAACCCATTCCTTTCCTCCTACCATGTATCCCCGAAGATTTTCCATAAGACCAAATTGTCTCATTGCATCATCAAGATCAAAGTCACTATCATCATCCTCGTCATAGTATCCATGTTCAACATCTTCATGTGGTGGATCAAATCCTAGAGAGGATGATTCATTAGAGTGAGTTTGACAATGATCTTCTTTATGGATTTTAATAGCTTCGGAAATAATGTCACTAATAATTCCAACATTTCCTTTGGCATGCATGAGGTTTGTAAGCTCAAATAGACAATTACCAAACATAGGATCACTGGAATTCATCTTACTCAAGGCAATAGACTTATGGAGAATTTCATCTAGATTTTTCAAGGAATAATCTGGATATCGTTCCTCAAGAGATTTCCATATAGTGTAGGCACACTAAAGAGTAGGCAAGTTTCAATCAAGTTTCTAGGCAAGCCTCTAGTGATAAGATTATCAGTTCTAAGATTCCTGATCATGTCAATTGACTCATCAAGGGTAGGATGCATAGGATCAACATGAGGTGCACAAGGGCTAGAAATGTACTTGTTCAAATGATATTGATTGAAAATCACAAGCATCTCATTTTTCCACTCGTGAAAATACTCTCCATCAAGTATAGGCACTCTATGTCTAATACTCCCCAAAGTAGACTCATCCGTCTTCCTCCAATGGTGATTAAACCAAAGCAATGGAAACCTGGCTTTGATACCAATTGAAAGGATCGAGAAGAGGTGTCTAGAAGGGGGGTGATTAGACACTAAGTACCAAAAGTTGCAGTTTTTAATTTCTCTAAGTTTAAGTGGAGTTTTGGCACAAGTTTAATAATCACAGTACATATCAAGCAAGCATGCAAAGAGTATATGAGCAGCGGAAAGTAAAGCATGCAACTTGCAAGAATGTAAAGGGATGGGATTGGAGAAATCAAAAGCAATTGGAGACACAGATGTTTTTGCTGTGGTTCCGATAGGTGGTGCTATCGTACATCCACGTTGATGGAGACTTCAACCCACGAAGGGTAATGGTTGCACGAGTCCATGGAGGGCTCCACCCAAGAAGGGTCCACAAAGAAGCAACCTTGTCTATCCCACCATGGCTGTCGCGCACGAAGGACTTGCCACACTAGCGGTAGATCTTCACGTAGTAGGCGATCTCCTTGCCCTTACAAACTCCTTGGTTCAACTCCACAATCTTGTCGAAGGCTCCCAAGTGACACCTAGCCAATCTAGGAGACACCACTCTCCAAGAAGTAACAAATGGTGTGTTGATGATGAACTCCTTGCTCTTGTGCTTCAAATGATAGTCTCCCCAACACTCAACTCTCTCTCACAGGATTTGGATTTGGTGGAAAGAAGATTTGAGTGGAAAGCAACTTGGGGAAGGCTGGAGATCAAGATCATATGGTAGGAATGGAATATCTTGGTCTCAACACATGAGTAGGTGTTTCTCTCTCAGAAAATGTAAGTTGGAAGTGTAGGTTCGTTCTGATAGCTCTCTCCATGAAAGAAGAGGAGGTGGAGGGGTATATATAGCCTCCACACAAAATCTAACCGTTACACACAACTTGCCAATCTCGGTGGGACCGAATTGAGAAACTTGGTCGGACTGATTCAACAAATCTAGTGACCGTTAGGATTTTCGGTGGGACCGACATGCAACTTGGCAGGACCGATATGGTTAGGGTTAGGGCATAACGTAATCTCGGTGAGACCGATTACATAAACTCGATGGGACCGATTTTGGTAATAAGCTAACCAGAGAGTTGGTCAGGCAAACTCGGTGTGACCGATTCGCTCATCTCGCTGGGACCGAAACCTTACGAAAAGGAAATAGAGAGTTTACATTGTAATCTCGGTAGGACTGATTACACAAACTCGGTGGAACCGATTTTGGTAATGGACATACACACAGAGATTGCAATCCCATCTCGGTGAGACCGAGATCCCTATCGGTGAGACCGATTTGCCTAGGGTTTGTGGTAGTGGCTATGACATCTGAACTCGGTGGCGCCGGATAGAAAGAATCGGTGGGGCCGAGTTTGACTTTTGGTTTAGGTCATATGTGGATGTGAGAAAGTAGTTGAGGGTTTTGGAGCATATCACTAAGCACTTTGAAGCAAGAACCTCATTAAGCAACACCTCATCCCTCCTTGATAGTATTGGCTTTTCCTATAGACTCAATGTGATCTTGGATCACTGAAATATAAAATGTAGAGTCTTGAGCTTTGAGCTTGAGCCAATCCTTTGTTCTTAGCATCTAGAAGGGGTTCCACATCCTTTAGTCCATGCCACTTCATTGTTGAACTTATCTGAAATATACCAGGTAAAAGTGTTAGTCCAATATGAGATATGTTAACATTAATTACCAAAATCACCCAGGGAGCACTTATGCTTTCAAATGACGATTGAGTCCGGCACGCAGATTGTCTTCGGCATTGCAAGGCGGGTTCCTTCTCCGAATACTCCAAAGTAGACCTTGAACACAAGTATCGTGTCCGGCTCTACAAAAGCAAATTCCACATACCACCTTAGAGAGCATAGTATTTCACGGATCTAATCTGCTGACAGTTTATTTGTAGCATGACACCACACTATGGCCCGGTCATTATTCAAACCGTTTTATTAGCCTGCCACAACATGATTTACGAGGCGATTTCATTGGCACGTCTTGTCGAAGCAGAGATCGTGTCCCCTTATCATGGGATACTCATTAATACGGGTGTGGGTAACCCAACTGAGCTATTAGCACAGCGCTTGGGGAATAAGCAAGCTTTAGGACATGTGGGGAGGCGCATGATCTGCCTTTATAAAGGGATAAGGATTCCCCTCTCAAACCCACGCACTACAAAAAAAAGACACATCCGTGACATTTTGGGCTGAATGAAATTTTTTTCTGTCATACATATGACACTTCTATGACGATAATTGTGACAAAACCCGGTATCATCATAGATGTGGTGGGCTCCTACTTCTATGACAAAAAATCATGACAGAAAATGGGCTTTTCGTCCTAGGCGGGCCGGAGACGCAGCTGCACGACATTCTTTGGGTCATCCATGACGGAAAAAACCGTGGTAGAAGCGAGGGCGAGGAAAATTTCGGGGAGTTCCCGGTTACGGTGGGTGGTCGGGGGCCGCGCGATGCGTGTTTCTCTCGTACACCTATGCGTGTGTGTGTGAGGCGTTGGCTCTAACTGAACCCGAGCGAGGCGTTGGGCTCTAAGTGAACCCGAGCAATTGCACTGCAGGCTACGTGTTACTGAACCCGAGCGATCGATCGATGGCTGTTAACTGAACCCGATCGAGCGATTCCTTCACTACTGCTGCTAACTGAAGCCGATCGATGCTGCCTCTGTGGATGAACAGTGAGCATTTGGGGGGGGATTGGATGAACAGTGAGCGGTGGGGGTGGATGAACAGGACCTCGTGGCGTTACCTCTGGATGAACAGGACCCTGATCGATCGAGCCGGTTGGAGCTGGATGAATAGGACCCCGTGGAGGGCTGGATGAACAGGATGACCCCGTGGAGGGCTGGATGAACAGTAGGCGATGGAGGGGTGGATGAATAGTAGCCCGTGGAGGGGTGGTTGAACAGGAGCCCATGGAGAGGGGTGGTTGAACAGTAGCCGATGGAGTAGCGCACGGTGGACGCTGGATGAACAGGAGCCCGTGGATGAACAGTTGCAGGTGGAGGCTGGAGGAGGTCGACGGTGGATGAACAGTAGCCCGTGGAGGCTGGAGGAGGTCAATGGTGGAGATGAACAGTATCCCGTGGAGTCCCGTTTTGCGGTACGCCACACCCCTCCCGATGAACAGGACCCCCATTTCGACCGTAGCGCTCCAACACAAGTCTGTTTCGTCCGTTTTGCGGTACGCCACACCCCTCCCGATCAACAGGACCCCCGTTTCGACCGTAGGAGGTCCGTTTCCTCCATTTTGCGGTATGCCAGACCTCTCCCGATGAACAAGATCCCATTTCGAACATGGCCGGTCGAACACAAGGTCGTTTCCTCCGTTCTGCGGTACGCCAGGCCTCGTTTCCATCGCTTGTTCCATCCAAGCCCTCCCGATGAACACGATGACGCATTCCGTTCCGACCCATCCGGTTGGCTCCCCATGAACACGAAGACGATGCTATTTCTACGTTCCGACCTAGCCATGTACACGAGCCCTGGCCAGACGTATGCGCGAGTAGACGTTCGAGACCCTGCCCGTATGTACACATACGTGGCCGTATTTTCTTTCTTGCACACTAGCCGCTGTACATACGTGTACATGCTACGTGCGGGCCTCTACTACGACACGTGCGCGCCTCTACTATGACACTGCGTGCCTCTACATCCACCAGTATGTACGTACACATTTGCGACCAGAATGACAACGCTATGTACGCTTCGACAAGGTGGGTCCCGACTGTCAGGCACTTCCTTGCATGCGAAGATGTAGCTGGTGGGTCCCAGTAGTCAGGGGGGAATCTTTTTTTCGGATGCACTTCCTTGCGTGCAAAGATGTAGCTGGTGGGTCCCAGCAGTCAGGGGGGCAAATCGTTTTTTTGCCCGGACGCACTTCCTTGCGTGTGAAGATGTAGCTGATGAGTCCCAACAGTCAGGGGGGAAACATTTTTTTGCGAAATACAGTGGCTTGTCCGGTGGGTCCCTGCTGTCAGGTGGAGGAATAATTATTTTGCGCATAATAAGGAGACACTTCCTTGCGGCTGCCGTGCACCCAGCTGTCAGCCTCTCCATGTACAGTACTCTTTCGATGGAAGTCGGTCGTTGACCACATTGACCACGCCGCATCGAGAGCACCACGACGGTGGACGACGGCGAGGCCTAGGAAGGGGACGACGCGGAGCCGGGGAAGACGCGGCAGTGGATGCCCATGTGTAGAGGAGTATGAGGGTTCACTCGTTCGGCTGCTGTGTGAGGCTGTCGTCGCCGCAGAATAACAGGGGGTGTGGGTGAGTGGAGGGATGGCTTGGCCAGTGACGGGAGTAGTAGGGGGCGGTGAGGCCTCCGCGGCATCACAGCCGGCCACGGGAGGCAGGAGCAGGCGGCATGACCGGCGCTGCTTTGGGCGGCTGGAGCAAGAAGACCAGAGGTTGAAGAAGCACGATGGCCGTTGGATGGACATCGTACGGTCACTGCAGCTAGAATCGTTCATATTGACTAAGTTGACAAAGCCCTCCGTCCCCGTCAACTTAGTGGGCCCACAAGTCAGCCTCGCACCAAGGTGGGTCCTAGCTAGCAGGTGGAGTATTCATTTTTTTCTACTTAATAAGGAGGCACTTCCTTGCTGCGGCCGTGGACCCAGCTGTCAGCCTCTCCACATACAGTATACTTCCGATGGAAGTCGTTCCTTGACCACGTTGACCACGCCGAGTTCCGTTGCACGCATGCGTCCATGGGCGTGGTGCGTCCCCACTGTCAGCCTCTCACGTACAGTCATCTTTCGATGACTCTCGGTTGTTGACCACACCGTGCCAAGCGCACCAAGGCCGGTGGACACGGCGAGGCCCCAGACTGGAACGACCCGGAGATGGGGAAGACAGGGCAGTGGAGTCGTAGATGGAGAGGAGTGGGAAACTTGACTGGTTTGCGTGCGCGAAAGCACAGCTGCGGTGCCGCCCACGGGAGAGAGGAGCAAGAACAGAGGTTGAAGAAGGAGCACGGCTGTTGGATTAACATCCAACAGTCCAACTACTAGAATCATTTGTTAATTAAGTTGAGAAAGCCGTGCGTACACGTCCGCTTAGTAGGCCCACAAGTCAGCCACCAAATTTGATGGGTCCCAGCTGTCAACGGGATGAATAATTTTTTCACAAAACAAGGAGGCACTTCCTTCCATGCGAAGATACAGCCGGTGGGTCGTAGCTGTCAGGTGGAGGAAACATTTTTTCAGCTTAATAATGAGGAACTTTCCTTGTGTGCGACCATGGACCTCGTGGGTCCCAGCCGTCAGGCTCTCCACGTAGAGTCCTCTTCTGATGACTCTCGTTTGGTGACCACGCCGCACCGAGCGCAGCGAGGCGGTGGACGATGGCAAGGCCCCGGACGGGAACGACTCGGATATGGGAAGACGCAACAGTGGAGTCACAGATTGAGAGGAAGAGAAGGGTTATAATTGGTTCTGTTGTGGCGTGGGGTTGCAGTATGTGGAGAATAACAGGAGGTGTCAAGGGGTGGAGGGATAGCCTGGCTGGCGGTGGGGTAGCGCTTCGCAGCAATGCGTGCTAAGCAGAGCCGCTAGCCGCCGGAGGCCAGACCAAGCGGTCCCGGCGATGCTGGAGGAAGAAGACGAGAGATTGAAGGTGAATGCCAGCCATTGGATATAAATGTGTGGCTTGATGCACCACACGATCATTTATGTATCCCTGTAAACATTGAACTTAGGCAATAAAGTGCGCTGTGATTCTCAAAAAAAAACAGGGCTCGTTATATATATAATGTTATGTTAGAAGGAGCAATTAATATCAAAGAATAAACCGGAGAGGCACATTTTATATATATATAATTAACAAATTAGTGAGTTATTGCTCAAAATAAAAATGAGCGTGTTATTATTAAATTGGTCCTTAAAATCTTCGCAAGCTTTTGTACGCAATCACCGGGATTTTCCTTGCCTGTGTGTAAAAAATAACTAGGATTTTCCTTGCCAACTTCCGTTAAACATTTACTTTTATAAGTTAATAACACGTGGGATGTTTTTATAATGTATATATAAGTCTCTATAAAATATACGATAATAGTAATAATATAAATATATATAATGTGGTTAGAAGGGAAAACATAAATTGGACACATCATTATTATTCTTATATATAGATAAATAGAACAGAGACTTGCATTTTATTAAAAAATACATTGGGCTGCCGATCTTTAAGAAAAAGTCCATAGACCGGTATGGACCTCAAAAAATAAGTTGAAACCACTGTCTTCGTATGTCGTGGGCTACGCATGTTAAAATACAAAACCTATGCCTAGCTGATACTTGTTCGCCCTCTAGAAAAAAATGATACCATATCCCCGAGCGAACTGGATTAAAGAGGGGGCCGGCGGCATGACTGAAGAAGCACATCAGGAGCGATTTTTTTCTTCAGTGGATGGCTCTCGATAGCGTTTTTTTACTTGCCTCTGCACCATAAAACTTGTATTTTTAGCCTCCCAGTCTGTCGTGGTGGACCAGCAGCCCATTTGCTGGGCGGGCCAACCTATAGAAACCAGCACTCGATTTTTCATCAAGCCCCAAAAACAACGCAATACTATGTTTGTTTTGAGGCCGAAAACATTACGGCAGGGGTTGGGGGATGGAGAGAGGAAGACAGAGTAATAAAAAGATTAAAAAGTGCTGATGCGCCGTTGCTACCCTAACAAAGCAGGTGCAATTCTTCTCGGGTAGAAGGTGTGCCGTTGACACCCGCACATCACATACCCCACAGTAGGCATACTAACAAGTTCACACACAAATACAACAGAAAAGGTAAACATTCGTATCAAACTCAGGTTCACAGGACACGTTCATATTCATAGCCAACATTCACTATTAACCACTTAAAAGATTCATATATACACAAGCTCAGCATATCTATGCATCCAAATGATTGATAGATCGCACGACAATATTCATGCATAATTCACAAAAAGATTCAGATATACACATGTTCAGTATGTTTACGCATCCAAATGATTGAGATCACATCCAATATGATCCATGGACGAACTTTAATTACCTAGGGCATAGACTGGTAAATGGTGTTCAGTCGGAGGTACTTCTTGCTAAAATTAGTTCTTGTACGAGTAAACTTTCAAGTACATAAGAGGCAGCACAGACAATCTGAACTTTGCTTGTAGGTTTATCCTCAAATAGTGGCCTCGTGCCGAGTGAGGTTTGAGCAACTTGGCCACTACTTTAATCCAACTAGTTTACTAGCTCATCTTGGTCCTGTAGCTCGGCAAAATTCTACATTGCAGACGAGAAAGGAGGCGGTTGAGAAAATGAACCACCCAATTTTTTTGTGTAGTTCAACTGAAATGGAGCATCTCTGGTGTGCAGACTGATTAAGTGCCAGATGAATATACGCGTCAACCAACTTGTCTGGAATCTTTAGACTCCATGCCATACAGTTCGCTATCATATCTGCCGATAACCAAAAGGCACAAGTTGGGACCAAAGACTGGACTGTGTTCTTCTGGGCTATGCGCCAAGCAATATTTTTGACGTTCACTCTCCTAATACTTGGGAGTTTGACAACTGGTTGACGCCGGTTGATACTCGAATGAATATAGGCACTTCTTGTCAACATTGATGCTTGTCTAAGTGAACTTTGGAGTACATGGCAGCATCATAAGTATCTTTCCATCTGATCATTTTGTGCAGTTCTACTGAAATCACCTAATGCAATGATTTGCCTGCGAGTTCAGGCTCCAAGTTACTCCTTTATAAAATCGGCAAACAATAGCACAATACCAAATTACCAATACATGACAAGCACAATAATCAGGATAAAGACCAGTACCAACCTGTGTGAGGTAGCATATCAATTACTATTTCCTTTGACTAGAAGCCGAGATAAGCGAAGTGACTGACAGCGAAGGAAGAAAGCAAGCTGATATTAGCAACTGATAGGAAAGGATGAAAGCTGTCGAAACAATGAAGCACCCAAAGTTTTTGTGCAGTTCCACCAAAATTGAGCATCCCTGTTGGAACATATATTGAGAGAGTGAGATTACTATAATAGTGGGACTAGTTGATGAAGCATACACTAACAAATAGAAGCACCCTCATTATCTTAATGGGTAAAGTTAGCAACATAGTAGTCTTGCTTAAAGAGAGGTATTAGTTTATTTAATCAGTGCCAATTAGCTCAACACTCAAAGCATTGCCATTTATCATAGGTTGCAAAACTTTAACATGCAAAGATAAAGGAGTTTCTCAGGACAGTAGCATGATACAAATAGAGATGACAGCAAACTAATATGGATGAAGGCCTTAGGCCCATACCAGCCTGAGAAAAAATGCTTATTCATGTAGTCCCATAAGAGATGATAAAGCACTCACTGGAATCACACAATAGTATATATTTTTGTGCACTTCAAATGTATGGTTGAAATCACTCTTGTTTACCAGTGCTGAGATTATATCGAAAGATTATCAAGAACTTCCAGCAGAGTTAAAGCACTGGCTGGGATACAGTTCATTGTATTGTCTTGTGTAGTTCCACTAAAATGTATGATTGGCACAACATGATCCCTGTTTGCACAAGTAGGAACAAGGTGAAACCTTCATTAGCTTAGTGAGAAAGGATAGGAAGACATTAGCATATTACTCAAACAGTAGCATCAAATTCATGATGGACAATACGCAAAACATTGCCTCATTGAACCAATGGTAATAGATTGACATGCAAAACAATAGCACTATTATGTCATGACACTAATAATATTCCATCCCTGCTCCACCACATGATTCACCTCCATAGACAAACATACACACGTACTCCCTCCGTCCGAAAATACTTGTCATCAAAATGGACAAAAAAGGATGTATCTAAAACTAAAATACATCTAAATACATCCCCTTTTATTCATTTTGAAGACAAGTATTTCCAAACGGAGGGAGTACATGATTCAGCATAGGGTCCTACTAAAGATTTGTTTAACTCCGACAGGAAAATTAGACAGCAATAAATTAGTGGTACTTAAGTAGTCCTAATTAATTAAGTGAGACAACAGAAGTGGAAGGGCTCCCTGGAGGATCGTCTCACATGTAAGGTAGTCGTTGCCGGAGCCCTAGAATGGCCTCGATTGAGGCCTCTGGCTTCAGCAAGATCGCCTTGGCACTGTTTCTTCTTCTTCTTCTTCCTCTTCATGCTCTGTTTCTCTTTCTCCTCACCAGTTGGTGAAACCAAGTAAATTATTTGCCTTCTAGTTCAGAATTAGTTTTGTCAGTGAGGGAGTACAAGTGTACTAGTAAAAAATAGCATTATTTTCTCATGGCAGTCAAAAAATAGAGATGAATACATGCATTAAATATCATTATTATCTAAAGGAAGGTTATGGTGCCAATATGGATGATGAGGATTGGAACAAAGATCTCCCTTTGTGCAGTTCCACCGAAATGAACCAACTGTTCCATTCTGACATTCCAGTTAAACAACACAAAAGTCACTTCTTTTAAGAAGAGTTTTGTGCAGTGCACCAAATGGTCGCAACAGCAACCAGGTGGATTGGATATCCCTGTTTGCACAAAAAGGTACAGAGGAAACAGTCATAGTCTCAAACAATTTCAGGCAAAAACATTTGGCTAAACTTGTCATGGCTTTTAACAGTGGCATGGCTTCATTTTTACCAGGGACATTAGATTAAGAACAGCTAAATATTTGGTATAAGGGCATGGGACAGTGGGTGCACCAGCACTCCAGCACCATGTACGTAAACAGGGGCATAAAGTGGTGATTCATAGCTTGTTCCCCCGAGAAACAAACATCCAAGAAACATATCTGGGTTGGTCCTATTTTTGTTCACTCTAGACACCTACTCCTATGTGTGGATAGCAAATCTAGTCCTGGTCATACCACTGTGTACAACGTTACCCCTATATTTCCCTTTTCGACCAAGATACCAGTTGGATGACTAGTCTGTACTACTT
This sequence comes from Triticum dicoccoides, assembly GCF_002162155.2. Taxonomy (NCBI): domain Eukaryota; kingdom Viridiplantae; phylum Streptophyta; class Magnoliopsida; order Poales; family Poaceae; genus Triticum; species Triticum dicoccoides. The sequence goes on along the minus strand of NC_041383.1, from coordinate 663,489,271 downwards.
TCACCCCCTTTCCTTCCTGTTTGTACCAAGTCCGATGTACATATTAAATTCCCCCAACCCCACTTTATTTCTTGTTTGAACCAAGTACTCCCTCCGTCCGGAATTACTTGTCATCAAAATGGATGTGTCTAGAACTAAAATACATCTAGATACATCCATTTCAATGACAAGTATTTTCGGACAGAGGGAGTACAAAGATTCGACTCCATGAAGTAGCTTTACCTCTAACAATAGAAGAAGAAAAATGTAGGTGACATTGGACCATCCGATCGAGAGGGCTGAGAGGTAGAAAATGACGCACATGCAGCGACGTAACGAGCTGGGGAAGTAGAGCTAAGGCAGTTTCGAACGAAGATATACCTGAAGGTTGTCGGGGTGTGGATAGGTGGGTAGCGGGAGGCCGGATCCGCCCACAGGAAACGACGAAGGGATCGGAGGACCTCCCGCGCCAGCGCTCGACCAGAGATAACGGTGCGGCTGGCAGTGGGTCTCCTCCCTCGCTGTTGACGACGGCCTAAATGCTGCCCCTCCTCCCCTTCATCGGCGGAGGGGGATACGTCCGGATCTGTAACCAGCGGTGAGGATAGAAAGAATATGTTTTTTGAAGGGAGAAAGACAGGGTTACTACCCCTATCTTGTTTAGATCTGGAGAGGATGAGAGTGTGTGAATAGAGAAACCCTAGCAAGCAAGCGCGGAGGCTCCGACCTATATATACGTAGTGGGGTAGTTTTCCTTTTTCACTCCATCAAAACAATCGTTTAAAATTGTGTACTACTACATGCCAGGTCGCGGTTTTTTTAGTTGTTGATTGTTTTTTGAGATAGCTACCCGCTTGTTCCAAGTGGTGTTACGGTGTGCCAGGTCGTACTTTGTATCGCTCAAGTCTGGTACTACAAGTCCCTCCATTAAATGAACAACCACCCCCTCGTAAAAATTGTGAACAAGCCCATGGCTAAAATTAGCGGAAACGTGGGTTGCCCCAACATGCATTATTATTTATATTTTCTACTCCCTCCATTCCTAAATATAAGTCTTTTTTATTAGCCACACCTAAGACAAGATTTTTTTATTAGCAGTGAACCCCACATGTCATAGACACAAAAATTGTGGCAAGATTCCCTTAGGCAAGCCAAAGTGTGTCTAACAATTTGAGCAACTCAAGTTAGGAAAGTGTGACAAGTATGGGAAAAATAATGTGGCAACATAAGACAAACATAGTCACAATCCAAACAGCCCAGTGATTTTTTGTGACATGCATGAAAATTTGGTTAGTTAAATTTATAGTCAAAATTTGGCAAGGTGCATCAAATCAGCACATGCAAGTATCAAAAGGAAAGTCACGGCATGCATGCATGTGTTGTACTCCCTCCGTTTACAAATATAAGTCTTTTTAGAGATTGCAACAAGTGACTACATACGAAGCAGAATATGTCTACATACATCCGTATGTTGTAGTCCATTTGAAATGTGTAAAAAGATTTATATCGAGTGCGGTGCTTTGATGTGTCGCGTCAACTCGTACAAGACTGAGAAATTTGATTACTACAACGCCCTCTCCCTCGTGGATTGAGCTCCGGTGCCTTAACTGCACCTGCCTTTAGCTGCATGACAGGAGGGCCAACCACCTGTTGGGCCCACCTGTCATAGACGCAAAGGAAGGAGCAGTAAGTAGAAGCTTTCGCTACACGCTATCCCTCCCGCACGAGGTGGACGGACATGCAGCAGTGGATTTGATACTGTAGAAGTAGGAGTAACATCATTGTTTGTCTTCTCGAAGAGGCAAAGAGCCAAGCACAACCCGAACGCGGCAGTTGCGAACGCTCGCGTGGTGCGGTGCCTGGGAGCATGCATATAGTAGCCAGGCTCTTGCATGAGACAAAATTGCTATTTGAGCCCACTATTGTAGTACTAGTACTTGCTACTCCCTCCGTCTAGGTGACTAAGTCGTTGAATTTGTAGCTAAGCTTCCATCATTGAATTGTTTAACAATTAAACTCCATCATCCATTAGTTGATACTCATTTTGCAAAGGTCCACGCGCTTAGCACCGTTTCCTCCTAGGGTCACCAATGTTTATTTGCTAATTAATAGCATTGCATGCAATGAACTAGCCACTTCAAGTCATTAAAAGCATGCACACCTCTCATCTCTTATTGGTTGATATGTCAAGAAACAAGAAAAAAAGGTAGAAGTTAATGCACCACGCCTAAGTGTTTTGGGACTATTTGGTTTTCATAAGATGACTTAGACTAGCCACAGTGGGAGTAACTTCAGCAGTGACATCGAGTCCAACTCAGCAAATTTGCTTATGTGGCAATGAGTTAATGAGGAGAGAGGTAGTTATAGTAACTTAGCTAGTTACTATAACATCACATGCCCCAATGCAATATGAGTCTATAACCTAATAAATGAAGCTTTGCATGTTACCACCCTTATGTTACTACCCACTATGAAGGCAGTAACAAAGTCTAGGGATATGTGTATGTTACTAGTGTATGTTACTCACCATTGTGGCTAGTCTTACACACCTAGATGGAGGGAGTAGTATAGCCCTATAAACCGGAAAGGAGTATTTGCCTTTCTAGAGATTTCAACAAGTGACTAGACTACACCGCGTGCAGTACTCCCTCCCTTCCGGTTTATAGGGCTCAAATCTAAATCTCATGAACCAAGGCATTTTGCGATTGGAGGAATGTATCTCGTACTTTACAAAACTACCCTAATTAAACTCATGCATTAATTACGTAGTTCTCTCGTTTTCCTCTCCACCTTGGTCATCGTGCACAAGTAGAGCACTCCTATATGACTAGCCGCTCTATCTACATGCGGGACATTTCAAAGCATCCGAGCCCGCGTGCCATCCACCAAATCACATCGAGGTGCTACAGTCGAGACTCACCTGTCACCCTGGTGTGGCCGTCATGACCCGTCATATCACAAAACCCACACCTTTACCAGCAGCGGTAAGGTGGCCTCCAAGTTGGACTGGACGAAGCAACCATCATTTCACTGGAACACTCGTTCATGCCCTTTCTTCCCTTTCTTGAAGAAAACCTCACTCCAGGCTACTCACTTCTGCCATTTTTATTCTGTACCGATGAAGGAAAGGTGGGCGAATCAGTTGTGCTGCTATATTTTCATTCCAAGAATCTTCTTTTTGTGAAGCACCGACCGATTCTCACATCCTATTCTTTTCCCGTTTTCATTGCGATTGTGGTTTCCTTTCGATTGCTTTTTGTTTGTCAGTTCATTGATGGATCCTGGAGCACTAGGCAAAGAGTTGCTGGTGGACAATCCACTGGATACATCGATCTCCAGGATGCAAGCACCGACCAACGAGTTGACCATGTTGGCGGGCCAACCCATGGAGACGAAGAACTCCAAGAAACAAGAACTGGCCAAAGAGTTGACGATGTTGGCGGACGAACTCCTCAAAGAAAGTTGGAAGAACAATAAGGGCCCCACCATACCTACCCCAGGAACTCTGATGGCCACTTATGCGAGGCTCAAGGCCGAGTTTGAGGAGATAGTCGCTGTTGAGAAGCAGTATTCCCCTGGCAAGGTGATGGCCCCCATCGAGGACGAGGAGATGACCCCCAGAGGGATGAGATCCCCCGGTGAGCTGCACAAGGTAAAAAATAATGGCTTATTACCATAGTTGTGGTTTTTAATTATTTGCAATGTGCTTGCTAATATGTTAGGGTTGTGCAGGTGCCGGTGGACGTCCTCGATGATTCCGATGTCGTGGCCCGTCCTGTTGGCATCACCCTGGAGATCGATTCCGATGCCGTTGTCCATCCTCTAGACATCGCCCCAGAGATCGATTCTGATGTCGCGGTCAGTCCTCTGGACATCACCCCAGAGATCGATTCCCATGCCGCTGTCCGTGCTGTGGTCATTGCCCGAGAGATCAATGACAAGAAATAGTTGGTCGCGCTAATCCTTCAGGGTAGTTTGCATTGCCCTGTGTTCAATTACCAGAACGATGTGTGTTATCAAACCATCTTAGGGCTAGTGCTCTGTCTTGTGTGGGCGGTACTTGCTACTTTTGTTTGATAGTGAATCATGCGAACCCTCTCCGAGTTATGGAAACAAATGTATCCTCACCAGCTTTTGATGTAATATATGGCATGCTTAGATGTAAGTTTGAACTGTTTATCATATCAGCAGGGCTTGTTTGATGATTCTTGGTGTTAGTAGGCTAGCTACTGTGCGAGCTATGGTACTTGCAAAACACTCACCGAAGAGAAACGTTGGGGCTGATGAGATCGTGGTACGCTTATACTTATCCGTCATCGATCGACCAATAGCCCCAGCTCCTAAAATTGTAGGCTTAGCAATCGATCAGACAATAGTCGACAGAGATACATCAGGCCTCATTTGGTTCATAGGGTAGGAAAATCATAGCAAAAGTACAGTGACATACGACACAAAATCATAGCAGTGCAGAGACGTACTCCCTCCATTCCAAAATAGATGACCTAGGCGGGCTAGTTTGGCCTAGTGGGTTTCAGTGATATGACGTGGTACAGTGCCGTCCAGTCCTCACGTGTGGTAGCAGTATTGTGGGTACAGTAAGTTTTCTTGAAGAAGCGGAATTCAACGAAGTCATGATGGTTCCTTCATCCGAACAACTTACAGTGGGAAAGGTTGGGCCTGCGATACGACTGGGGTAGACCAGGATAATTTTGTGCATGGCAGGTGGACCAGGATGGTCGGCATCCCACATGTCGGCGAATGAAAGTATTCTTTCCGATATAGAGGACGAGCAACAAGTATTCATTGTTTATTTTTGATGAAAGCTATTGTCTCCATTGTTACTCCTTGACTTTTTCAATGCCTCTCTCTCCTCCACATAAGCGGGGAGTACTTGCTATGCTTGCGGCAGGCAGCTGGTGTCTTGAGGTGCCAGGGCGGCCAGAGCGGGCTCCGGAAGGGGTCCGGACTCCAGCATGGCCCACCTCACATTATCACCATATATTTCTTGGAGTCCGTGCGTGGTGGGCGGACGATCTCTTCTCCCTCCCCCATTTCTCACATCTCAGTCGACGCCCGCCAAGCGATTAGATTTCGGCTATCGATGGTTTATTCAATTATAGTCCCACATGTCTGTGAAATTGCAAGACAATGCGTGTCCCCTCTGGTGAGCGGCGTGTGAGCCGGACTGTCGGGGGTGCGACGCGTACGAGTCGTAAGTGTGCCGCCTTTTCCTTTAGAACTTGCAAAGCGTAACATTTTCGCGCGATCGATCGATAGAAATCTAGAACAAAATGACGAGGGCGGTGCTTTCCCGCTCGTTAGGCGGGCTAGTTCCAGTGATATGACGTGTTATAGTGCCGTCCACTTGCTCCATTTTTATGTAAGCAAGAGTTTACACTCTCACGCGGGAGGAGTGCGAAACACCGCGGATCTGACTTTGGCGACGGATAACTATTCCCTGCCAAATAATGGACTGTTAGCGATTATAGCATGATAGTTAGGGAATCTCCAGCGCTGGCCCACAAATTTACACCGGCATCTGTCCGAGGACACTGATGGATGCCATCCGATGCTGCCCGCATACCTTTCGACAACTATATGGACTAACAGGACGAAATTCGTGCAAACAAAGCAAATTTCAAATTAACCGGATGAAATTCATTACATTTCGAAAACTTTTCCTACAAACTGGACAAAATTCATTACATATTTCGCACAAACCGTACTAAAACCTACTGTAAACCTAATCTAAACAATCGCCGGCGCACGACCACCATGTCCGGCCATGAACCCGAGAAAGCCGGCCATTGCCTTTGCCTCCTCCTCATCCGCCTCGATAACCTCCTCCTCCGGAGCACAAGGTTCTGAAGATTTCCGCCTCCATGTTGCTGTCAAGCGGCTAATCGGCAGCCGATGTTTACCCCACCAAGCTTGGCGTCGACTGAGTGGAGTAGCGGTGGCCTTCCTGAGACCAGAGCGGCGGCGACCTACCGTGTACTACTCTTCCTCGCTGCCGGCTGCGCCCGCGCATGCGCGCCGGCTTCATGGTTGTGGCGGCGGAG
>NC_041383.1:663477501-663482823 GCF_002162155.2 Triticum dicoccoides | reverse complement strand
TTTGCTCCTACGACAGTACGTCGAAGAGAGCTTTGGAGTGCGCCCGGAGTGGAGCCGCCGATGTCTCTCGTCTGCTCCTGCGATAGTACGTCCAAGAGAGCTTCGGAGCGCCAGGAGGCCATGATTGGAGTGGTGCCGACAGAAGGAAGGGACCGGAGGAGAATAAGTGTGGGTCTTTGGCTATGGCTGGGAGCTGGGGCTCAAGTTAATATAGTGGGCGAATGGCAATGAGCCGCGGCAGACGGATGGACAACTGGCGCCGGAGTAGGTTCATCGGGCGTGATTGCGGATGCTGCTTCAGTGACTCAACTGCAGGTGCGTTGGGTTACTGACATGTGGGCCCAACGGGCAACTGGCCCGCATGTCAGTGACACACCAATTGCACCTGCAGTTAAGTCCGATGAAATCGGCATTGACGTTATGGAGAGACGGTGACCGTTTCAGGCGGGAAGCGTGCGCTAGCGATGGAAGGGGTTTCAGTGTGCAGTGGCACTAAGATCGGTCGCTCACGATAGCACATACTCCGTACCATACTACCATAGTACCCTCTCTAGCTAGGCTGTTTTATAGATTGTCGTTGTGATAGACGATATACACGAGCAAGGCGCTCCGAGTATGACCATTGGTGTTGAGTTAGGTGAATACATGCTCGGCGTTCGCGTAGGCCTCCATCAAACGTCTAAACAGTAATGTCAGGCACCACCGGGGCGCGCAGGTGATGGGCTCGCCATTTGCGTAGCACCATGAGCAGGACTTTGATTTAGAGGGCGACGTGCATGCATTAGCATGCTTCGAAAATGTGAGCGTGAGTGTCTGACGCGAAGTATTTCATTTTCATTTGGCTGACGAGGGTGCATTGCAGCGACGAGTCCGTGGTTTGATTCCCCACATACGCATAATTTTGGCTTTTACAGTATTTCTTTCTCCATTGACAGGTAGGCCCACGTAGATAGATAAAGAACACGAGCTGATGAGGCGCATGCGGACTGTTTGACTGGTCAACCAGAGAAATACGGAGCTATACGCTGAGCCAGTGACCCTATAATCACCATATCTCGTATACAATGATCAAAGTGAGCTATCAAGACAAGTTCGACGACCGCCAATGCATTTTACTCTGTAATAAATGACCAGGATTGAAGGGGAATCCAAATTTCCTTCGTCTTCTGTCCTTGAGCTCTTGACAAACCAATGCACTATACGGTTGCCCGGCCACTCCACCCTAGAGCTCTCACCAAGCGTCGTTCATGCCACCGCGCTGCACACTAACCGGTAAGGCAGCGATGGCATTCCGCTGCGTCGAGTTCCTCGCCACCCACGACCGCACACACAATGGTAGGGAAGTGATGCCATCCCGCCGTGCCGAGTACATCGCCGCTCGCGACCTCACAACTATGTGGGAGGAATTTGAAGATGCGAAGGACGAATGGGCGGTAGAGAAAGAGGCGGCCAAAGCCGCACAGAGGGAGCGGAAAAGTCAGAAAGCACTCAAGAAAAGAGAGGCCCGCCGCTGCAAGAAACAAAAGGGCGCACGCGCTGCTGCGGAGAGGTCAGCAGAGATCCAAGCATGGTGGGATGTCGCCGACAAAGCCGGGAAGGAGAACGACGACGTCTGGCCAACATGTGAGAAGTAGTAGTACTAGTAGTTAGTGTGTGTGTCTGTGTCTAAGTACGAGCATGTACCAGTACTACTAGTTACTACTGTAGTTTTTAGAGCAAATTACCAGTACATTAGCCTAGACTAAATGGAAAAATTCCTATCCTACGCATAAAATGGCATCTCTTTCTCTATAGGAATTGATATGCATGTCATCTCACTTCCTATGATTTTCATATTCCTATAAAATTCCTATCCTATGAACGAAAGGAGGCCTCTGTTGGAGTAACTACTGTAGCTAGCAGTACTGCTGGTACAGTAGTTTTCATCAAGAAGTGGAATTCAACGAAGTCATGATGGTTCCTTCGTCCGAGCAACTTCAAAGTGGGAAGTGTGCCTGTGATTTGACGGCTCATTAGTCATTCTTACTACGACGCAACGACCGGGGTGACTCTCCCTTGGAGTTCTGCATGCATGGCAAGTGGACCAGGATGGTCGACGTCCCACATGTTGGAGAACGGAAGTATTCTTTCCAATATCGAGGAGCACCGCATGGTATAGTATCACTGCTGACTGGTTCTAAAAAAAAATAGTATCATTGCTAATTTATAATTATTTTTTATTTCTCATGAATGCTAGCGTTTCAACTCTTACAACGAAGAGTGCCAAACACGGCACATGCTGGATGTCCCACACGTTAGCGAAAGGAGTGGGACATGAACAACGTGGTACAGCCCAACATAGAGCCCAGCGTAAAAGAAAAACAACGTGGTAGAGCGTCTCCACTTCTTCCACTTCTGGGTCGGAGACCACACATAGTAGTACTTAGTGGTATGAACGATACAAAGTGCAACCTGGAGAGAAAGACACGTCTAGTTGGAAGGTCTCGGGGCATACACATAAACAAATATAAAAGTTAATATGTGCCTCCAACTAATATAGTAGTAGTAGAGTACTTAGGCACATACTCCATAACATCACCGTGCATTGCACGTACAACATTTAGTGGTAGTACGTAGTAAGAGACAAATGCCGCCCAAGAGTTCCCTTCTCGACCTACTTTTGGGTGTTTGGTATAGTGTATGGAGGGTGCATGAGTCCACACTAGTTTAGCACAAATACACTAGAAGATGCATGAAGAGAGCATGCATGAAGAGGGGTGTTGAGTTGAGCATGCATGAAGAGGGAACAACTATGCTGAGACGAGAACACAACCAAACACACCCTATATGCCACGCATGTTCATACCATTTGTGCCTTTCTACTTCACTTACTGCGCTATGTTACTCAAGTTCGTACGTCCACTCCTGGGTACATGTCCGTCTCGTAGTTCCAGTCCCACGTGTTCTTCATATAGATGGAATGATCCTTGCATAACACGTGCACCTTGATGCTAGATATCTCGCGTGTTGGCAAAAGGATGAACAAAGCTCACGTAAAAAAATAGAGTGGAAGAACATAGATTACCGACGACCGAGAAGGAGCAAGGAACCTCATGGTGGAGTGTCTGCACTCATAATATTTAATATTATTCAGCGATATAAGATCAACCAATCATCTCCATAGTGGACTGGAAGAGTACGAAACACGGCAGCCCAGTGTAGTTACATCATACTAGTACATGGCTAACCCACGCTATCACCATATTTCTTGGCTTCCGTGTGACACCTATCTCTAGTAATCCAGCAGCCTGTATCGCTTCTCCCTTCTCGTCTCTATCAAAGTGCGGCGGGCTAGCGTTTTTGCCGTCTATTGAGGTCGGTTAACTCATCACATGTTAGCAACATGCCAAGAGCATTCTAAAAAAATTCCTTTCATGTTCCGTTTTCAAAAAGAAAAAAAATCCTTTCATGTACGAATTTGATTGTATGCTTTGAGCAACTTGCATGTCCTCTACTGCTCCTGTTTGATACTTTAACTTAGCTAGAGATTAGACTAACTCATGACTAACCCTGTACTAACTGTAGCCAAAGAGGTGTTTGGGTGACAGGGTTAGATTGACAATAAATGCACTTGATGAAGAGAAAAAAGTGATTTTTCTGTGGTCCCAATGAGAACTATCTCCAGTTAGCACCTCTTGGGTGGGATAGTTTTTTTTGGTGGGTTCGGTGCAACTTGCTCCAATTTAAACCCTCATGCTTGGATTCTTTAGGGCTATTTGAGCCCCAATTAGCTCAAACTAACTCTAACCCATGGATCCAAACAGGGCCTATGGCCAGTCTCGACGCGGAGCAGTCGCGTGCACCGGGAAGCGGCGCTCTCTCGGCCGTCGCGCCACTTCAAAGCTGGCGCCAGTGAGAGGTCGCCTCCGCTCTGCCCTGGCATTAATGCGGCACTGACGCTCCAGGGCGCGCTTACTGTTTCATGCGGGAAGCGCGCGCTGGCAAGGGAGTATAGGTTTTGAACCGTTTTAGGTGTAGTACTGGTAGTTTGCAAAACTACTCAATTATTGCACTCAGTTTTCCTAAGAAATTGTGGTAAAAAACGTTACTCCATAGCCCGCTTCCCTTCTCCTTCTTCCACTGCCCGCGCACGTCCGCGGGAAGCGATCGGCCAACCCTTATATAGGAGTGCTAGCACAAAAAGATGCATGCATGACCACTAAAATTTCCATAATAAAGCGCCGCTCCGGTGGGAGTATGTCGTATGTTGTTACCTTCGGCCGGGCCATGGCTACCGGGCGACGGCGACCAGAGAAGAGGTGGCGGGAGGGGAAAGAATGCAGCTACTGTTTGGGTTCGCCTTCCGGCTTAAATAAATGCGCAGCATCACGGTTACCCGCGGGTGCACAAATTGTAACATATGTGTCTGCTTAAGTGGGCGTCACGTAACTGGTGTGTGTGTGTGAGAGAGAGATTCTGAGAGACAGTGCATGTGTGCGACTCTACTCTTCGGACATGTACTCAACCTTTTGCATGGGGATATAAGTATAATGGTATTTACTTTAGCTAGTGATTTACGTGGCCATGTTAACGTGGTTGTGTCAAAAGAATGTCACTTCCTGCTCGTGATTTGCGTTATATAATTACAAGCAAGATTCTCGTGCATTGCACGGAACATCAATATGCATTTTTTTACAAAACACCTGTTGTGATTGACCCTTGCAGGAGTAATCCCATGTGTAAAAACTAGTGATATCTCGAGAATTTTATCGGAAAACTGGTATCTCGAGAATGTCATAAAAAAATGGAAGATGAGAGATAAGGCGAGGAGGAGTGGAGCATGGTGGTGACTGGTGGTTAGAGTGGGCGGAGGCATGGGGATGGACGGCGCCGGCGGGTGGCAGCGGCCACCATGCTAGATTGTTCCAGAGACTTCATTTTTTAATTGCTGAGCAATGGGGTTGTGGGAGATAAGGATGTGGAGAGAGGTGCGGGTATCTTTTGTAAAATTATCATAGTTTGCTTTCTATCCGTCAGATATAGATCATACGGTCTGTATTACAAGATGGCAGGCACACCATCATCGCCAACTCGTTTTTCATAAGGGTACAGATGATAAGTTTGCTGACTACTAAAGTAAAGTGGAATTTATCCATGTTATGCAAGTAAATTAAGGTGATTGTTTATCATACGGGTAAGGTTGGATGAAGGGTGGCAGGAACAAATGCTCCGCCTAGAGCATGTGTGTGTGAGATGGAGTCTTAGTGTGTGTGGGGTGTGTGTGTGAGAGAGAGAGAGAGATGGAGTCTTAGTGTGTGTGTGAGTGAGAGAGAGAGAGAGATG
>NC_041383.1:663467093-663477224 GCF_002162155.2 Triticum dicoccoides | reverse complement strand
TGTGAGAGAGAGAGAGAGAGATGGAGTATTAGTGTGTGTGTGTGGGGGTGCGTGCGTGTGTGTGTGTGTTTGTGTGTGTGTGTGTGTGTGTATGTGTCGCGGGGTCCTCTGTGGTGGATGTCATTTAACTGTGCATTGCTTCATGATAGAGAGGTGATGTGTATGGCAGAGGCCACCAACGATGGAGTGCGAGAGAGAAAATGCCCGTAGAGAGGGAAGAGAAGGTGTGTGCGCGTGAGAGGAGTCGACATCGAGAGAACGTGTTTGTTCGAGAGACACCGAGGAAGACTACTATATATCGATGGTGCATGTAGGCGGGAATTAAACAAAGGGATGGTCTTATTGGTTTCGGGGATATAGGGGAAGAGTGAGAAGAGGGGGGGGGTAGCTAGAAGGAGATTGTTAAGTGTGAGTGTGTGTTTTACCCATCCAGGCGGAAGTTATGTGCACACAAGAGGAGAACGATTCGATGTGGGTTTAGGATTGAGGGTAATTAACTACATATGGAGGCATAGAGACCTTGAATGTGCATGTGTGAGAGGTATACATGTATACATGGGATGTGTGTGTGTGCGCGCGCATGATCGAGATAAAAGAAACAAGACATAAGTCATAAGATCAACGACATGGGAGAGACGGATCGGTATGACAACATGCATGCATGTGAGAATGCAGGGAAGAAGGCCCGACAATTGAGCATGTGTTTTTGTCTTTAAGATATAGTGGCGTGGTCTAGAGCATGCATCTATGGCGAGCAGAGGGAGTGAGGCACAACGATTCTGCAAAAGAGATCAACCTATAAATGCATATGTATGGAGAGACATATATAGTGTGGGTGATAGGAAGCAAGACTCCGTGCAAGAAAGAAATGTTGACGGAGAAACTACAGATAGATACAGAGATGGAGATGCTAGCTAGAGGGACATCCGCTAGTTTGGGTGTTGGACATGACCGCCGGGTGGTTCAGAGGGTGAAGTTATATATGTGTGTGAGAGAGCACTTGACTACATGTAGAGAGAAACATATGTAGTGTGCGTGATAGGAATCAAGAGTGAGTGTGAGAAAGAAGGTTGAGGGAGAAACAGATAAATAGAAAGATAAAGATGCTAGCTAGTGTGCGTTAGAGATAGGAGTCGAGTGGATCAGAAGGCTGAGTTATGTGTGTGGGTGTGAGAGAGATAGAGAGAGGGTGCATGTGAGTCACATACAAACAGATAGCAGAAAGAAGTGAGATCCCGAGAGACAGAGTTTTGTGTCTGCGAGAGAGAAAGATATTTCACAACAAGAGTGATAGCTAGAGATACATATGAGGGAACGCAAGATATCTCTAGGGAGAGAGAGTGTGTGTGAGCGACATACAAGAGAACAATGGAGAAATATGAGACCCTGGGAGACAAAGTTTGTGTTTGTGTGTGAGAGAGAGATATTTAAGAGGAAGAGTCATAGGTTCTCATATATAAGTAGCGAAAGACATCTCTGTATGAGGGGTGTGCGAGTGGCACACATGGGAATAGTAGAGAGAAATGAGACCCCGGGAGACAAAGTTTTGTGTTTGTGTGAGAGAAAGAGATTCCACATGGAGAATCATAGTTAGAGACACATAGTAGGGAGAGAGATATACTTAGAGAGAGATAGAGTGATGAAGGTCGAGGGAGAGAGTACCATCAGTGTGTTACGAAGATAAAAGATCATTGTTGACATACAGGTAGCACGAGAGATACCTGAGAGACGATGAACGCATGTAGGTCCATAGAGATAGTCTTATATAAGCATGAGTGATAGCTATATGAGATGAATATTTGGATTAAAGGGGATTCAAATATTTAAACTGGAGATCACGACATCGATAATATCATAACGCAAATTGGTGTATCGAACATGCATATTCATTTGAATTTGGGCACACATGTAATGTTATATAGTTTATCAATATTGGTGATCCATAGATTCTTTAATTACAAACAATGCATGGTTTATATGCAACTAATGTCTAAACGGGATTACACTATATGTTGTGTGTGTGAAACACATTATATATGTTTCAGAAGTAAAAAAACCGCATGAAACATACATTAATTGGAGACAGTTAGCGAGGAATGCATACATTGGATTTCAACATAAAGTGGTTTCAAATATTTGAAAATCCAAATTGATGGATACAACCTTATGAATCTGAGATCATGCCATTTGTAAACCATATTTATGTATAAATGGTGTTGTGCTTTTGAAAGTATATATAAAAAATGATGTATATAGAATGTAATTCCAATTGAAAATGGATCCCGCCTGGAAAAAAAGAATACAAACGGGATTCGAGTTGAGTTGGCACGGTAAACAAGCACTCTGCAAAATTTGAACGAAGCGGGGAAAGTCGCAGTAACCGCCCGAAACCAAAATCTGCGAGATGGAAATTACTACTGCCTATCCCTGCCACGCAAAGCCTACCTGCTGGATTTCTATTGGTTTAGATAGGGGTAGGTTTGTAATTTCACCCAAACGTGACGTAACCGCCTCTCACCCAGATTCATACACGGTGGGCGCCAAAACACATTGTGTCCTCGGCCAAAATCGACTCCCTCCCCGATTCATATTCATACACGGTGGGCGCCAAAAACAAACTCTCGTCGGCAAATATTTAGTGTATGTGAGATTACCATCCTATCCCCAACCGACTAATATTGCTGTGATGTAGGAAATTTGAAACGGGGGCTAAGTTTGTAAATTTCCTTGCATTTGAGACAAGCGCGCCCTGAATACATTATTCCCCCTGATGAGGTTATGTACCTAGGGTAGGGTCATGGACCTATCTAGGATACCATACCCAAGGACATCATCATACGAAGCTACCTTCCAGTCGACCAAGAGAAGCTCCACTCGACCAAGGGAAACTCCACTCGACTGGCTAGAAGACACTCGACCATGAAGACACACTCGACCATCAGAAGTTCAAGATCTATGCTGCATCCAAACGGTCTGTAATTAAGTAGTCTTAATGGTCATGATGACACTTTATGTAGGGTGTTACCAGTAATGCCCGGCCTTAATGTACTTTAACCCCCCTCTACGTGGGCTGGCTAGGGTCCTGGCGTCCTCTATATAAGCCATCCCCCTCCACTGGTAGAAGGGTTCGCACCCCTGTAACTCATGTACACAGAGATCAGTCGACCGCCTCTGGGCTCCGAGACATAGGGCTGTTACTTCCTCCGAGAAGGGCCTGAACTCGCTAAACACCAGTGTGTACAACTACTCCATAGCTAGGACCTTGCCTTTCCATACTTACCCCCCATTCTACTGTCAGACTTAGAACCACGATAGTTGGCGCCCACCTTGGGGCCGGTGTCTTAGCGACTTTTTTGGAGAAGTTGCAATTTGTCCGATCGCCTTCATCATGGTTTCCAGCGGAGCACTAGTCGAGGGCCACGAGATCCATCTCGGTGCGCTCACTTTCATCGCCGACGACTCCGCTTGGCTCCAGGAGGCACCACTCGACATCGACGCGCTCCTCGTCCGCGGGACGACGCACTTTCGGGCGTGTGTCCGCGGCGTCTTGCTGCGGCAGCCGTCGACTCCATACCGATCGACTCCTGCGCCGTCCTCCCTCCCTGTCTCCCACCAGTGCAAGCGCTCTGGTCGGTCGAGGCTCCAGCGATGGGTGAGGCACGCAGTGGCTCGCCAATCGGCCACCACCCAAGTCGCGGTGATTGAGCCCGACGAATCTCTCTACGGCCTGTTCGACTGGCTCTGTAGGGACTGCATCCGAGTGCGATAGCAATGACCCAGCGGCGGAGGTCCTGATGGTCAACAGGCCCCGTAGTCCTCCCGGTTTCCCCCGCGGCGATGGGATGGACGACGAGGACGACCTCGCTCAAGCCCATGAAGAGTACCAACCCGAGCCGCTCACTTCCCAGCAGAGAGAAGAACTCCGTCGCCGGAACATGGATGCCCTGCATACTCCCATAGTAGGAGAAACACCTGAGGCTCGCGCCCTGGAAGAGGCGCGTTTAGCCAACCTGGCTGAACGCACTCGACTGGAGAACCTTTAGCAAGCACTCGATGAGCGTGCGCGTCAACGAGCGACTAACTCCAATCGACGTCAGCTCTTTCCGCAACCAACTCAGGTATATCGAACCATAATTC
Organism: Triticum dicoccoides; assembly: GCF_002162155.2. NCBI lineage: Eukaryota > Viridiplantae > Streptophyta > Magnoliopsida > Poales > Poaceae > Triticum > Triticum dicoccoides. The sequence goes on along the minus strand of NC_041383.1, from coordinate 663,473,087 downwards.
AGAATTTGGCAGCTGCAGCCCGCATAGCGGAGTCAATTCAGCCCTCTCAGTCAGAGGCTGGAAGAGGCTTGATGCAGATCAGAGATTTGCTCCGGGCAGCAGGAGATCAGAATTCAGCTGTGTCACAGTCACATAACAGGATTCACAGTCGATCTGTCGCTGCGAATACTGTTCAGTCGGCTCACAGTCCAAGGTCGCTTCCGAGGTGCATGGGACGTGAAGGCCGGCGGGACCACTATGATGACCGATTTGATCGTGATGACAGGCGTCGAGGGACCACTCCTCCTCCGAGAAGTGGGTCTAACGCCCATCGGCGGCAAGATGACAGACGCCAGCTCAGTGTTGGGCGGAGAGCTCCAGTCGACCCCAGAGAGCCAGGCTTTGACGCGAGGTCCATCATCGTGCAAGGTTTGGTTGACCGAAACAGAGCTCATAGAGGTGGTCATGATAGAGATGTGCCCACAAGCAGCTGAGTCCATGTTTCAGGTCCAGAATGTTTTAGCAGAGCGATCAGAGCCGCAGTGATACCCCCCAACTTCAGGTTGGCGACTGGGGTGAGTAAGTTCACCGGAGAGTCTAAGCCTGAAACTTGGCTCGAAGACTACCGAGTGGCTGTTCAGATTGGTGGCGGTAATGATGAGGTGGCCATGAAACATTTGCCACTTATGCTAGAGGGTTCAGCCAGGGCATGGTTGAATCAGTTAGCTCCCAGCAGCATTTACACCTGGGAAGATCTTTCTCGAGTGTTCGTCAGGACGTTTGCGGGAACTTGCAAGCGACCTGCTGGGTTGACTGAGCTACAAGTTTGTGTATAAAAGTTGAGTGAAACACTAAGGGATTACATCCAGAGGTGGATCACTTTGCATCACACTGTAGAGAATGTGTCGGACCATCAAGCGGTTTGCGCCTTCAAAGATGGCGTCAAGAACAGAGAGTTGAGCCTGAAGTTTGGTCGAACTGGAGACATGACCCTGAGTCGGATGATGGAAATAGCCACCAAGTACGGCAACGGCGAAGAAGAGGACCAACTCCGGAGCAGCAAGTACAAACCGAGTCAGTCGGATAAAGGAAACTCCAGTCGGAAGCAAAAGCGGAAGGCCGAGCCAGCAGCTCCTGGAGAGGCTCTAGCCGTGACTCAGGGCAAATTTAAAGGGAAGCCCAAAGGATCTTGGAACCCCAAGAAGGTAAAAGATAAGGAAGGTAATGATGTGATGGACCTGCCGTGTCATATCCACACGAAGAAAGACGAAGAGGGTAACTTCATCTACCCAAAGCATACCACTCGCCAGTGCCGGCTCTTAAACCAGCAGTTCGAAGGGAAACAGCCGAAGGACAAAGAGAAGGAGTCGGACAAGGCTGAGGACAAGCAGGACAGTGATGGAGAGTACCCTCATGTCAACTCCACTCTGATGATTTTTGCTGATCTAGAGAGCAAAAGTCGACTGAAAGTGATCAACCGTGAGGTCAATATGGTCGCCCCGGCGACACCAAACTATCTGAGATGGTCGCAAACTCCCATTACTTTTGACTAGTCGGACCATCCTACTCATATTGCCACCCCTGGGAGGCAAGCACTGGTGGTCGACCCGGTCATCGAAGGCACTCGACTGACGAAGGTATTGATGGATGGCGGCAGCGGGTTGAACGTACTATATGCAGAGACGCTCAAGGGAATGGGCATTCCGATGTCCAGGCTCAGTTCTAGCAACATGAGTTTTCACGGAGTTATCCCAGGAAAGAAGGCTGAGTCACTCGGCCAAATAGCTCTGGATGTGGTGTTCGGCGACTCGAAGCATTTCCGCAAAGAGAAGCTGACATTTGAAATCGTGGATTTCCAGAGCGCCTACCATGCTATCTTGGGAAGACCAGCCTACGCCCACTTCATGGCTCGACCATGTTACGTGTACCTCAAGTTAAAGATGCCTGGCCCCAAAGGCGTGATCACCGTCACTGGTAACTGGAAGAAAGCAGAAGATTGTTTCCAGAAAGGCTCAAAGATTGCGGATGATCAGATAACAGTGATAGAGCTAGAGGGATACAAGAAGAACGCAGATCTGAGTGATTTACTGCGGGCCAAGAAGCCCGCCATAGAGTCAGCATTTCAGTCGTCCGGTGAGACGAAGCCAGTTCACATCCACCCGACTAACCCTAATGCAGCTCCGACCCATATTTCCACTACACTCGACTCTAAATAGGAAGAAGCGCTCATCCAGTTCCTCCATGAGAACTGGGACATCTTCGCATGGAAGCCAGCTGACATGCCAGGTGTTCCCAGGGGACTGGCTGAGCATCGCCTTAGAGTCGATTCAAAGGCAAAACCTGTTAAAGAACATCTTCGACGGTCCGCCATTCATAAGAAAAAGGCCGTTGGCGAAGAGGTGGCTCGACTCCTTGCAGCAGAGTTCATCCGAGAGATATACCACTCCGAGTGGCTCGCCAATGTCGTTATGGTTCCCAAAAAGGACAATTCCCTTCGTATGTGCATTGATTTCAAACATATCAATCGGGCCTGCCCGAAAGATCATTTTCCTCTCCCTCGCATCGACCAAATTGTCGACTCGCCCGCAGGGTGCGAGAGATTGTCTTTTCTAGACGCTTATTCTGGGTATCATCAGATCCATCTGTATGGGCCCGACGAAATCAAAACAGCTTTCATCACCCCATTCGGGTGCTTCTGCTATATCACCATGCCATTCAGCCTCAAGAATGCCAGAGCCACGTTCATGAGAATGATTCAAAAGTGTTTACTCACTCAAATCAGTCGGAATGTGGAAGCATACATGGATGATATAGTGGTCAAGTTGCGAAAGGGTTCCGACCTGTTGACTGACTTAGCTGAAACATTTGCCAATCTCAGGAGGTATGATATCAAGCTCAATCCATCAAAGTGCACATTCGGAGTACCTAGCGGGAAGTTACTCGGTTTTCTCATTTCCGAACGAGGAATCGATGCTAACCCAGAAAAAGTTGGCACCATACTCCGAATGGAACGCCCTGTGCGTGTGCACGATGTCCAGAAGCTTACTGGATGCTTGGCCACATTAAGTCGATTCATCTCTCGCCTCGGTGAAAAGGCGTTGCCCCTTTACCGACTGATGAAGAAGGCAGACAAGTTCGAGTGGACTCCAGAAGCTGATGCAGCGTTTCCGAGTTAAAAACTCTGCTCTCCACCCAGCCGGTGCTTGCTGCTCCAATCAGCAAAGAGCCTCTGTTGCTTTATATTGCAGCCACAGGACAAGTCGTCAGTACAGTACTTACGGTCGAGCGGGAAGAAGAAGGGAAAACCTTCAAAGTTCAGCGCCCAGTGTATTATCTCTCTGAAGTTTTGACCCCATCGAAGCAAAGATATCCTCATTATCAGAAGCTCGTATATGGGATCTACATGACCATGAAGAAGGTTGCCCATTATTTCTCTGATCATGACATTACAGTTGTCAGCGACACCCCATTGTCAGAGATTCTGCACAACAGAGATGCAACTGGTCGAGTGGCTAAATGGGCGATTGAACTCCTTCCCCTTGATATCAAATTCGAGGCAAAGAAAGCCATTAAGTCCCAGGCTATAGCAGATTTCCTTGCCGAGTGGATTGAACAGCAGCAGCCGACTCAAGTTCACTCGGAGCATTGGACCATGTTCTTTGATGGCTCTAAGATGTTAAATGGTTCTGGTGATGGGGTAGTTTTGGTTTCTCCCCGAGGAGATAAGCTCAGATATGTGCTCCAGATCCACTTCGATTCCTCCAACAATGAAGCAAAATATGAAGCACTGTTGTATGGGTTGCGCATGGCCATTTCACTTGGCGTCCGTTGCCTTATGGTTTACGGCGACTCAAATTTGGTGGTCAATCAGGTGATGAAGGAGTGGGACGTTAGAATCCCAACCATGACTGGATACTGCAATGCAGTGAGGAAGCTTGAAAAGAAATTCGAAGGGTTAGAACTCCATCGCGTTCCCCGACTGAAAAATCAAGCAGCCGATAACTTGGCGAAGATAGGTTCCAAGAGGGAAGCCATTCTGAGTGGCGTGTTTTGGAACATGTCTACACACCATCGGTTCAAGAGGATCCTTTCACTGAAGAAGCCCTACAGCCTAAAAGCGCCACAGATCCGACTGAAGTCGAGGTCCCAGCGGTGGTCGACTTAATCATGGAAGTTTTGGTCATCACTCCCGATTGGACAGTGCCCTATATCGCCTAATATTTTGAGGAAGGAACTCCCCGAGAATGAAGAAGAAGCTCAAGAGATCGTCCGCCGGTCCAAAGCCTTCACCGTCATGAGAGGTCAGTTATACAGAGAAAGTGCGACTGGAGTCAGCCAGAAATGTATAATACCGGAGGAAGGTCGAATGATTCTCAACGACATCCACTCGGGGACCTGTGGCCATCATGCGTCTTCTCGGACCATCGTGGCCAAAGCATACCGAGCTGGTTTTTATTGGCCTAGAGCGAATGAAATGGCGAAGGAGATAGTCGACAAGTGTGAGGGATGTCAATTTTACTCCAATATGTCACACAAGCCCGCCTCAGCCTTAAAGACCATACCACTTGTCTGGACCTTTGCTGTATGGGGTTTGGATATGGTTGGCCCATTTAAAACAGGAAGGAGCGGTTTCACACATGTACTGGTAGCAGTCGATAAGTTTACCAAGTGGATTGAGGCCAAACCCATCAAGAACCTCGATGCTGGCACCGCTGTCAGCTTCATCCGAGAACTGATATTCAGATATGGAGTCCCGCACAGCATCATCACTGATAATGGGTCAAACTTCGATTCTGAAGAATTCAGAGCTTTCTGCACATCTCAAGGCACACGAGTCGACTATGCTTCAGTCACCCATCCACAGTCGAATGGACAGGCAGAACGAGCCAACGGTTTGATTCTCAAAGGGTTGAAGCCCCGTTTGATGCGTGATCTCAAGCATGTGGTAGGTGCATGGGTTGATGAACTTCCCTCGGTGCTTTGGGGGTTAAGGACCACACCCAACTAGTCGACTGGAAGAACTCCATTCTTCTTGGTCTACGGAGTTGAAGCAGTCTTGCCGAGTGATCTTCTCCACAACGCTCCCCGAGTCGAGCTCTACACCGAAGCTGAAGCAGAACAAGCGCGGCAGGATGCAGTTGACCTTTTAGAGGAAGAAAGAGAGATGGCTCTGATCAGATCGACCATTTATCAACAAGACTTGCGTCGCTTCCACGCCAAAAACCTGAAGAGTCGAGCCTTCCAGGAAGGAGATTTAGTTCTCCGAGTGGACCAGCAGAAACCACACAAGCTTGCTCCTTCTTGGGAAGGACCCTTCATCGTCACCAAGGTTCTCCACAATGGAGCATACCGTCTTTACAATGTCGAGCATTAGATCGACGAGCCCCGAGCTTGGAACGCGGAGCTTCTCTGCCCCTTTTACACTTAAGTATTCACTCAGATGAGTTGTAATAAAAGTACTCCTGTAGTTTATTTATCAAAGACAAGAGCTTTATAGTTTTCCCAGTGATTGTTATTACTTTTGTCCATATAAAACAATCCCCCAGTGGGTGGCTTAGCTGCGAATCCGATTCGCCTAAGTCTGTAAAAAAAATCCTAACCGAGTGGTGAGCCAGTCTCCCACACGAAGGCTTAGCTGCGAAATCCATTTCGCCTAAGATAAACAAAATCCTACTGAGTGGTAAGCCAAGCTTCCACTCGGGGGCTTAGCCGCGGTCCAAGTACTCGCCTAAGTTGAATAAAATCCTACCGAGTGGAGAGCGAACCTCCCACTCGGGGGCTTAGCTACAGCCCAGTGCTCGCCTAAGTTTCTGAAAATCCTACCGAGTGGAGAGCAAACCTCCCACTCGGAGGCTTAGCTGCAGTCCAAGTACTCGACTAAGTTGAATAAAATCCTACCGATTGGTAAGCCAGCCTTCCACTCGGGGGCTTAGCTGCAGTCCAAGTACTCGCCTAAGTTGAATAAAATCCTACCGAGTGGAGAGCGAACCTCCCACTCGGGGGCTTAGCTGCAGC